>NC_043015.1:38546822-38761822 GCF_006345805.1 Octopus sinensis
TAAAGACATTTTAATTCTGCATATACCTGTTCATTTAGCTGCAGAATGGAAGAGCAGATGTTCCAATGTTTCCTGGGAAAGTTACCTACAATAGACTGGCATCTTATCTCAGTGAAAATCTAGCTCTCATTCATCATTCAAGTGGGATTTAAGTACAATTTAATTCACAAAAGGATTAATATTTTCATATAAGGTCCCTGAGTTGGAAATGAAGTGTAGAAGGTTAAATGTCTCATAGCATCTGGTTGCAGGTTTCCCAGAACTTTTGTCAATATCGTCATTTTTTTAGCCATCTTAGAAACATCTGAACCACTCATACACTTTTTGAAACTTTGCATAGGCTTCTGAGCAAGTATCATCATAACAACTTTCTCTGTTATGGTTAAAGCGATGATCACATGCTACACACCTTCCTTCCAAGCACTGCTATAAACAGCGGATGTAAACTAGAATGTTAAAACCTAGTGCACATGCACAGCAGAGTTCAAGGTCAATTGGTACCAAGCAACTTTACTCTGCTTGCTTTAGCTTTGTTACTGTGGCAACAGTCCGGATACTTATTGCTCAGGCCTCGTATACAATGTATTGAATATATTTCATGTTTATACACACACACACACACTCATAAACAGTATAGCTTAAATTCATGTTCAGCCATATATATATGTGTGTTTGTATATATATACACACATACACACAACGTATTATCAAAAATATTTGTCATGTTTCTAGAACGTTTGTTCACCACTGCTGGATGTCACCCCACAAGATGTGGGGAGTTTGAAGACTCTGGTGACCCTGAGAAATACATCAAGGATTTAACGACCCTTATTTTGTCCAACAAGGACAAAATTGTGGCTGTTGGGGAATGTGGCTTAGGTGAGTTTATGATACTCTTTCTCTTTACTTCTTTCTCTCTTCCTCTCTCTCCCTTTCTCCCCCCTCTCTCTCTCTCTATATATATATATATATATATATATGTATAACGTGTATTGTGTAATTAAGTAATATTTATCTCTCACCAGGTGGAGTATGTTTTTGTTGTTACCATCACAGAGCAGTACATTATGTGTATATATATATATATATATAATATATATACCGGAGTAAACACATAAATGTGAAACAAGGTGGAAAAAAGAGTACTCAAATACCAGTGGTAGAGTAATATGCTTTATTTTAAGCAGCATATATATGTGCCACCTGACTGGCTCCCATGTAAAAAGCACCCTTTGAGCGTGGTTGATGCCAGTGCCGCCTGACTGGTCCCTATGCTAGTGGCACATAAAAATCACCCACTACACTCTCAGAGTGGTTGACATTAGGAAGGGTATCCAGCTGTAGAAATCTTACCAGATCAGATTGGAGCCTGGTGCAGCCTCCTGGTTTGTCAGTCCTTAGTCAAAGCATCCAACCCATGCTAGCATGGGAAATGGATGTTAAACAATGATGATGATGATATATATATATATATTTACATGTCATCATTTTGATAATGTTCACTTTCCCATGTTTGTATGGAGTGTATTGAGGCAAATTTCCTGTGGCCAGATGCTCTTCCTGTCACCAAACCTCTCCTGTTTCCAAGCAAGGTAATGTCTTCTCCTAATTATTCAGACATGATTTCACACAAACAACTCCCCATGTATGACTGTGATGTTTTGTTTTGCAATTAGAAGGAGTTTGGCAGTTTCTTGCTGAACAACCACACAGATGATTTGTTTATAGTGATCAAACGTTTGTGTAGACATAAGCTCATTCCCTCCATCAGATCGACATTACCTGTACAGGTGTCACATGTCAGATGACAAAATGATTGCAGAACAACATGAAATGGAGTGCTTTGCTCAAGAAAGCAATGCCTGGTCTGGGAATCGAACCCACAATCTTGCATTTGTGAGTGCAACCCCCTAACCATTAAGCCATGCACCTACACAAATATATATGCATGTATATATGTATGTATGAGTTTTTACCAATAACACCATCATATTTTAATCACCACTACCATCACCACCACCACCATCATCTTTCATTAAAATTCCATCCCTTATATTTTTTCAGATTACGACCGTTTGCATTTCTGTCCAAAAGACATTCAACTGAAGTAAGTAACACACTTTGTACTATATTGTTGTTTTCATGTTATTTTTGTTGATTTTGTTGTTGTTGTTTAGCCCCAGGCCAGACTTTATCAAGTAGGTTTCTGGTCAAAAAATATTCCAGCCATGCCCATCCAGTCAAATTCTTTATGTTCAGAGAACCCAGGACCACGTTATCCAATGCGTCCTTTATTTTAAGACAATGAGATGTGATCAGAGAGAGAGAGAGGTTGTTGTTGTTGTTGTTCTGAAGCTGGCAAAATCGTTAGCACACCTAGCAAAATGCTTTGCAGCAATTCGTCTAAAATTGCTGGCCCTGTGCCAAAATTTGCAATCATTATTACCCCCGCCTTATCAAAGGTACAGGTATTGTTTTCAGTTATGTTTGTTTGTTTGTCTGTGGACAAGATATCTCAAGAACCACTGGATGGATTCGAATGATACTTTCAGGGATGTTTGGCCTCATGACTGGCACAAATTGATTAGATTTTGAGATTAATCTGGTACTGGACAAGGATTCTGGATTATTTCTCTGTTTTTTTGTTTACTTAATTTTTGAGAACGGTCGGGTTCATTATTAGTATTCTTGTTTGTGAGACCCGTCGAGTTTATTTCAGATATTCTCATTTTAAAAATCATCTCTGGCTAATCGTTGAGAGGATATTGGTGTTGCCTTGGCAGGGGTTTCCACTCTCAGAATGCTCTTGTTATTATTATTATTATTATTATTGTTGTTGTTGTTGTTATCATTATTATTCCCTTTAGGTACTTTGAAAAACAGTTTGCCATTGCCGAAGAGGTGAAGTTACCAATGTTTCTACATTCCAGAAACTGTTCTGATGATTTCTTGGACATCATAAAAAGAAACAAACACCGCATTACTGGAGGAGTGGTAAGTGGAACCAGAACAATTCCTCTTTCTTCTAACTCACTTTCTCAATGATTCTTTGACACAAACTTCTGATCCTTAAAACACTCAAAACCTTGGATTGCCCCTGCATTATTATAATCATAGTAATATCCAGTTTCCCATGCTTGCAACCAGATTTTCTATGGCCTCATGTCCTTCCTGTCTGCAAACTTCACTTGTTCCCTAGTAAGGTAATATTTCTCCATAGCTGGACATGTATTTCTGGGAGACTTAGCAAGAAAAAAAATACCTGGCCGTATATACGTGTGTATATATATAAAATTCAACCTTTATGATGTTCTATTTATGGAAACCTTGGTCCTTTTGTCTGAAACAACTGTCTGGGAAAATAAAAATGAAATAAAAGCAAAATCCATTTTAACAGCCAATCTGATACATTTATTTTATTTGATGGAATTTATTAAACTTTGGTTTAATAAAATATGTCTGGTATTGATTATTTCTTTATATAATATATATATCCATATAAATCAAATGGGGTGATTATAACAAGGATATCCACAGGTAGTGTAGTACAAACGTTTCATGCTAAAAAAGCACCATCCGTCCGTGGCCATCTGCCAGCTCCGTCTGGCACATAAAAAGCACCCACTACACTCACGGAGTGATTGGCGTTAGGAAGGGCATCCAGCCGTAGAAACACTGTCAGATCAGACTGGGCCTGATGCAGCCTTCTGGCTTCACAGACCTCAGTTGAATCGTCCAACCCATGCTAGCATGGAAAGCGGACGCTAAATGATGATGATGATGAAGTATCACATCAGTTTTAAAATATAGACCACTCTTCAGCCACATATAGAATTTTTTAATTAAATAGACAATGTTCCTTACTATGTAAGGGGATGTCCTTTAGGGAATAGGGAGAATTCACGGATTCTCTTTTGGACATTTTACACTCCGGCTGCACCTCTCCTGCCTATGACTTCCTCTGGACTCTACTCTATGAAATGACATTCTTTTATAGTCACCAGGCCGTGTGTGTATGTCTGTATCTGTGCATGTATATGTACCTGTGTATATTTTCACCATTTAACCATTTTATTTTAGGTCCATTCTTTCACAGGAAGCAAAGAAGAAGCTGCAGCTTTGATAGAAGAAGGTCTTTATATTGGCATCAATGGATGGTAAGTGACATTTACCAATTGTTTCTGAGATTATTACTTTCTTTTCTACTTCCTTCTTTCAATTTTGGGCGGGGTATTATGTCCAATGCAGGTACTATTTAAGAAGAGTGGTCCCGGGGCGCGTACTCGCGCATCCGTGCTAGCTAGTCGTGACTAGTCGATCCTACAACGACTACCTAGCAACGTAAATAAAACACAAAATAAATAATTTTTTTAAACAAAATAACACGAAAACAAAGGATCGACTAGTCACGTCTAGCTAGTGCGAGTGCGCGCACCGTGACCAATCTTCTTAAATAGTACCCAGTATAGTACACTGGATAGCTATACAATATAATATAATTTATGTATCTTTTAAATTCAAAGTTCTTTGAAGACCCAAGAAAATATCGATGCCATGTGTTCCATACCACTGGAAAGAATGATGATAGAAACCGGTAAGAAATGAGATATTTATTAACATTTAGTATTTTCATCATCATCATCGTCAACTTTATTATAGAATTTGTTTAAAGTTCCGTCAGGATGAATGAAATCTGTGAATTACTGCAAGTTCTGTAGTCAGACCGTATGGCGGTAGGGGAGGTAATCGAAGATGCTAAGCTACATGGGAGACGTCACTGTATTACCTCCCTTCGCAAAATGAACGAATTGGATTGTAAAATGGAAATAAATCCAAGAAAACGGCTGAACGCGCGTCAGGGATTAACAGGGGAAAGGCGAAGGGTTGGAAATCGTAGCAAATCAAGCTGAGAAATGCCTTACCAGTTAGCACTTTGGGGAAGGTGGGAATGAGAATATTATCAATTCCACATAATGAAACGGAACCTGAGCTGAAGGGATAATAATAATAATGCAATTATTGTCTGCAGTGCTCAGGTGCACAACTTGTCAGGTGTGCATAAAGCATCTGCAGTAATGCACAAATGTCGGGGAAGTCCCACTGCATGACACCTTTGGTCAGGTGTCTTCTACTATAGCCTCAGGTCGACAAAAGCCTTGTAATAGGATTTGGTAGATGGAAACTGAAAGAAGCCTGTTGTGTGTGTGTCTGTCCCCCACCACTGCTTGGCAACCTGTGTTGGTGTGTTTATAACTTAGCAGTTCAACGAAAGAGACTGATAGAATAAGTGCCAGGTTTAAAATGTAATAAGTACTGGGGGGGTCGATTCCTTCAATTAAAATTTTTCAAGGTGGTGCCCCAGTATGGCCAGAGTTTAATGACTGAAAGATAAATATTCCAGTTTCAACTCAACCTCCTCCAACACCTATCTTTTGCTTTGGCCCCTCCCCTCAAAAACATGCTTCAACTCAACCGTAATTATAGTGTTCCCGCATGGTTACAAATGCTGATTTGAAACTAGTTCAAATAAAAAATAATTATAAACTCAAGTTATTGACTTCTTTTCTATTTTTTTTTAAATCGTATCTAGATGCTCCATGGTGTGAGATTCGGCCGACCCATGCTGGAGCAAAATTCATCAAGACAACTTTCCCAACAAAGAAGAAAGAGAAATGGGAGAAAGGATTTTGTGTGAAAAGTCGAAATGAACCTGCAAATATTATGTAAGTGACTGGATATTACTATAATAATAGATTTAATTATGATGGTATAAGCTGTGGAGTAACCCATTGACAATCAGGTTCTCATTTAGAAGAATTGGAGGAGTATTGCTTATGTAATAATGCTAGTAGCTACAGACTAATTTTCTCCTTTGTATGAGGGCGAGTCAAAAAATAATGCCACTTTGTTTAGGACAGGTGTAATTACCAACACAGGAACATGTATCATACATCAAAATGAAGCTGGTCATCTGTGGATCACATCCCTACTTCTCAGCATAGTCACCATTTCTCTCAATAGCAATGTTCCACCTTCAAATACCAGCATGGAAAAACAGACATTAAATATGATGATAATGAGTACCTGAAGGATTCGATTTGCCGTATTTGTTCTCCATTAAATTATTAACACAAAACTTAATTTTGTTTCCTATATTTTTTTTCAAAATTCCTCTTTTCTCGTTTCAGCCAAGTTCTTGAAGTGATAGCAACAGCTCGGTCTGAAGACATCAACACTGTTGCAGAAACAGTTTATAGGAATACAATGGAAATGTTCTTCAAGGAATCCTGATTACTTGAACCACTCTCTCTATTTTATATATATATATATAATAAATATAAAATGTAAAGTTTAATCCTTGCTTAGGACTGTGATCAACAAGTTGAGAAGACAATATGGGAAATATAAACTAGATTGGATTGGATTAATTGTGATCAAGAAATATTTTCCACATTCAATTTATAACCTAAACCATTGTCTTTGGATGAAAAATAAATTCTGTTGATATTTTCAGTTGTTTCTTTTCTGTCAAACTTTAATCCGTTCGTCACCATTTTTGTTGGAATACACTGCCTTTATTTCAAAAGTGCTAATCTCGAATTGTTGAGGGAAGGTTTGGAAGGGGTAGACCCAGGAAGATGTGGGGCAAAGTGGAGGGAAAGGATCTTCAGATGCTGGGCCTCACAGGGGAGATGACTAAGGACCAAGATTTCTGGCAGTTTGCTGTGTTTGAGGACATGTCAAGCTAAGTAAAACCATTGGTAGTCCAATAATCCTCTTGGTTATTTTGCTATTTTTATGGACGGCCTGTGCACCAAATATTATCATCATTATCTTTTAACACCTGTTGTCCAGTTAGACAGTTTGACCAGAGCCAGCAAGTCGGAGAGCTGTGCCAGATTCCAGTCTGATTTGGTCTGGTTTCCATGGCCAGATGCCCTTACTAAACACCACCACTGGGTGCTTTTAACATGGTACCAGCATGTAAATGTGGATGGTAAAGATTCTCTGGTCTGAGAGGAACCAAACTCAGTTCTGTGAAGGCACAAACTAACAGATACACTCTACAATTACAGAATGTTGTCACTTCTTACAGTAACGAACACAGCCGTATCTCACGGCCCCTATTTTGAGCTAGGTGGACTAACAAGACTGACATGTCTTGATTAATGGCACTTTATTATGATTAACTGCTTCCCACCCACCAGGAGTTTGCCCTTTATTAATTCAAGCAATATTGACCCTTCACAATATTTTATGGTCCCTGTTTTGAGCTAGATGGACTCTACCAACAACAGCTAAATGTCTTGATCAATGGGCCTTTACTGTCATTGACTCTACCAAAAAGGGGGTTTTAACTGCTGTCTTGTCCACTCAGAAGTTTGGAGTGGAAGCACTTCGTCGGTTACGACGACGAGGGTTCCGGTTGATCCGATCAATGGAACAGCCTGCTCATGAAATTAATGTGCAAGTGGCTGAGCACTCCATGTGTACCCTTCACGCAGTTCTCGGGGGATATTCAGCGTGACACAGAGAGTGACAAGGCTGGCCCTTTGAAATACAGGTACAACAGAAACAGGAAGTAAGAGTGAGAGAAAGTTGTGGTGAAAGAGTACAGCAGGGATCACCACCCCCTGCCGGAGTGTCATGGAGCTTTTAGGTATTTTCGCTCAATAAACACTCACAACGCCTTGTCTGGGAGTCGAAACCGCGATCCTACGACCGCGAGTCTGCTGCCCTAACCACTGGGCCATTGCGCCTCCACGCTCAGAAGTTTATTTATTGATTCAACCATCGCTGACCCTTACTTTAACCCAAGTTCATCTTAAAAAAGAAAAGACGCATATCATCAATAGTAGAAGACAAGAATACTGCACAGCAAAAATACACCAAAAGCTATGAAAGAAGAAGAGTAAATTGTGGTTAATAGGAGCTTTTTTATTTATTTTTTATTCAAACAAGTACTTTTGTCTCCTTTCATTTTAGCTTTAGTTGTTTGTTTTTGCGTTATTTAATGGTCTTAACAAATTTTAAAAAATTAAAATTCTCCTTCAATTCCAGCCGATTCTCAAGTTGCTGCTGTAGAAGATTCCAGGTATTTGCTACACCACTGGACAAAAGTCAGTGTAACGTGCTGGATATTCCCCAATGCTTTTGATAAAGTTTCCTGGATATTCTTCACAGAGAAATCACCCCTGGAATGTTAAAAATAAAAAAATTAAAATAAACAAAAAATAATCAATGAATTAATTGCTAAGATTTTCAGCAATTGGTTACATTTTTATCATCATTTTGATGTCTACTTTTCCATGCTTACACAGATCAGAATTTATTGAGGCAGATTTTCAACAACCAGACGCTCTCCCTGACACCAACCCTCACCTGTTTCCAAGTAATGGTAATATTTCCCGCATGGCCAGACACATTCTCGCAGAATATTGGAAATGAACGACATTGCTTGTATGACAGTGGCACTCATTTACAACTACTACACAATATCAAGACAAGGGTACACACAAACAGGTTTCAAGCAAATTCACACACAAGGACAGGTCAGCCTAGGGCTATAATAGAAGACACTTGCCCAATGTGTGACACAATGGGACAGAACCTAAAACCATGTGGCTGAGATGTAAACTTCTTAAACCACACAGCCACTCTAGCACCCATCATTAATATTTACCGACAGTTCAAATACAGCGCTCCCACAAGAAGGAAACATCAAAATTCAAAGTTTAGACGACCTCAAAAGTATCTTGACGCCTGAACAACATTATTCCATGCCAATAATTATAATACCTAGTGGTTGTTTAGGTGGTAGATTGGCAGTTGTTGGAGAGTCAGGCAGAATGCCTTGTGGTATTGGTTCTGATTCTGTAGACTAAGTTCAAGTCCTGCTGAGGTCTGGTTTGCCTTTCATCCTTTTGAAGTACCAATCCAGAGCAGCAGATTAGTGGAACTTGTAAGGAAGTCAAACCACATGTCTTGTAGAGTATGTTTCAGCTCTCTGCATTGGGTTCAAACCTGGCCATAGTCCTGTGTGTGACATGTGGTACACAGGACATATTTCTTTGGCTTCCATGCATCATGTATGATACACAATCCCAAATCTTTTTCAATCACCAGAAGAACTCGAGACATGCAAAGAAATGTTTACATTACTCAGAGTGTATATAAAACAAAGATTGACCAAATGCCTGAAAAACAAACATTATGAAAATGTTTTGGACACATAAATGGTTAAGGGGTTTTATTGTACTAAATTCCAGCAGAGAATTCTAGAGGTATTTTCACTACCTCAGTAAGGCAAGGTTTTTTTCCTTTTATAGTTCATATAAATGCTTTGATCAAATGAAGACTTGCAAAGACCAATCACTATACGAGTCGCTCCTGTTTTTTTTTAGCTTAATCTATTTCCAACAGAGAAGACTGTAGAGGTATCTCTACCATGTTGGTAAGACAAGGTTTTTTTTCAGTTGTATATAAATACCTTGATTAGACGTATCAAAATAGACCTTGCAAAGATCAGTCACCTCGTTAATCATATCTAAGTTTGTAGATGTGAAATATTGATGATTGGTCAAAGCCTCAACTAATTCCCAATCAATTGTAGATCACTCAGGACCACACATGACCATCTCAGATTAAGATGTGCCTTGTAAGAAACATATATTCTAGTTGTCTGCGTCACACACACACACACACACTCAAGTCCAAAGAATTAAAGAAAAAGATATGATAATCCCAAGTAGAACTCGACCACAGATCTGCTGGAGAATAGGGTTGACATAATGTAAACAAAGAATTCTCTGAAACAAAAAAGGTTTGAAAAGTTGGTCATTTTGAGCCACTTACTCTGCTATTTGTGTTGAGAGGAATGTGTAGAAACTTTGGCTGAAATATATGAGATGTTGCCATAACCAGAGGCAGTAGTCTTGGAGGAAAGAGAGAGATAACCAGAAGAAATCTATCAGTTGGTCCCAGAACTCTGGTGATGCATTGTACAGCTGAAGTGAGACAAAAGGAATGAAGAAATGTCGTGAATAAAATAATAGCTAAGAAAAAAATTCTTCTCAAATGATAAACACGACAAAAGTGAATTATAGGAACCCTATAACATTGGAGTTAAACTTTATCAATCAGCCCCAAAGGTTTTCCTCGACCAACTGACCCCGAATTTACAGACAATGAAAGCAAACAAGAGACAGACAGACAGATAAAAGAGAGAGAGAGAGAGAGAAGGTAAGAGCTGAAGAACTTGTGAAAGAAAACGACTTACCCATTCCTTGCCTTCTAATAATTTTACATGCAACCAATGTCTTTGAGAGGCTGTGGCATCAACAACATACAAACTAAATTCCTTCGTCTTCATCCATGCTGTCAATAAGTAGGGTCTCAGTGTTTTTTCAGCAACATTGTAATATTTTATGGAATTTTCTTTAAGAAACCTAGAATAATAATAATAATAACAATAATAATCTTTACTGGAAGTACAAGGCCTCAAATTTGGAGGAGGGGGACTAGTCAATTACATCAACTCAGTGTTTCACTGGTACTTAATTTATTGACCCCAAAAGGATGAAAGGCAAAGCCGACCATGGTAGAATTTGAACTCAGAACGTAGCAACAGATGAAATACTGCTAAGTATTTCCCCTGGTGTGCTAAGGATTCTGCCAGCTCACTGCTTCAATAATAATAATAATGATGATAATTTCTAATTTTAGCACAAGGCAAGCAGTTTTGAGGGGATGGGGTAAGTTGATTACACTGACCCCAGTACTTTACAGGTGTCCATTTTATTGACCCTGAAAGGATGAAATGCAAAGTCAACCTGGGCAGTATTTGAACTCAGAATGTAAAGCCAAAAGAAACACTGCTAAACATTTTTTTTTTTTGGCACAGAAATTATTCTACCACTCACTGCTTTAATAATGATAATGAGTTCAAATTTTTGGCACAAGTAATTTTGAGGGAATGGGGGTTAAGTCAATTACATAAACCCCAGTGTTCACCTGGTACTTATTTTATTGACCCTGAAAGAATTAAAGGCAAAGTTGAGCTCAGCAGAACATAAGGACAGACGAAATGCTGCTAAGCATTTTGCCTGGAATGCTAATAATTCTGTCAGCTTTCCACCTGAATAAAAAATAGCAAACAATATACTCACACTCGAGTTTTGAAAGAGTAGAACTCTATTCGCTGCCATGTGTGGAGTGTAGCATCTAAGACACCGAACCTGTCTAGAAACTGCACTGTCTGTGAACCTGTAGAAAACAAGAAAGATGGTTAAATGTCTGGATATATTAGAGCAGAAAAGTCCTGCTCTGACAAGAGGAGCAGTTTTTATGCTATCAACCGCATCTTTACAGAATCATCATCATTGCTTAACGTCCGTTTTCCGTGCCAGCATGAGTTGGACGGTTCAACTGGGGTCTGGGAAGCCAGAAGGCTGCACCAGGCTCCAGTCTGATCTGGAAGTGTTTCTACAGCTGGATGCCCTTCCTAACGCCAACCACTCCATGAGTGTAGTGGGTGCTTTTTTACGTGCCACCGGCACAGGTACCAGGGGAGGCTGGCAGCGGCCACAATCAGTTGGTGCTTTTTACGTGCCACCGGCACAGAAGCCAGTCAAGGTGGCACTGGCATCAGCCACGTTCAGATGGTGCTTTTTGCGTGCCACTGGCACAGGTATCACAACTACAATTTCCATTTGATATTTATTTTGATGAATGAATAAAGATAATTTATATTTACATTGACACTTTGATCTCTAACTGTGGAGGGAACCTGTGAAAGAAGTAGACCCAGGAAGACATGGGGCGAGGTGGTGAAGCATGATCTTCGGATGATGGGTCTCATAGAGGGGCAAGGACAAGTGATTCAGACCTTTGGTGATTTGCTGTGCTTCAGAAGACACGTCATGCCATGTGAAATTGAAGTCGTGGCCAGTGCTGGTGACATATAAAAGGCACCAACTACACTCTTAGAGTGGTTGGCATTAGGAAGGGCATCCAGTTGTAGAAATCAAGCTATATCAGACTGGGTCCCGGGATGACTTTCTGGTTTACCAGCTCCAAATGGAGAACGAACACTAAATGAGGATGATGAATCTCCTTGTACAACCATCAGTGATGTAGTGGCTGAAATCATTTTCACATTTAATTTAGAAATGAAGGATTCAAGCCTGAATCCAATGCATGATATTTCCAGTGTAGCCATAAGTGCTGTGGTGGAAAAGTTTGTTTTGCAACCTTACAACCATGAGGTTCCAAGTTCCGTTCTGAGATATGGCACTTGGGATCACAAGTGGTTTAGCAGAGCCAGAGAAGCAACAACTTGACAGTGAAATTTCTGCTTCAACATAAAAGGGGTTTTATAAAGGGTAGAACACAGCAGAAAAGTTTGTCTGCAACAGACAAGACTTAGAGTTCTTTCTAATCCACATAAACTTTTACCTCGTCAATAGGTAACCAGCAAAACAGAATTGCAGAGTCCATGACTCCTTAATATATTCCATGTTTTATGGGGTCCCAACAGCTGGATGCCTTTCCTATTCCCAATCATTCTACAGCATGGCCTGGGCATCATATCACCAGCAATAAAGCTCTTGGCAACTCTGAATAACAAAGTCTCTACACCAAACATGGACAAACTACAGTCTGTGGAATTTTAAGAATGGCACACTTAAACAATAAATTACCTGGAATTTTTTTTAGAAGTGTGGGGCCTGTTTGGACCTGCTTCTCAAAAAGGATTGCCCATGCCTGCTGTACACAGTTACTCCTAGAAATAGCAGACAAATCGCTCTCAAAATGCATCTTCCATCTCAAAAAGATGAAGGATATTTTGGATAATATAATATACTCGCTCATATAAGACAAGATGGTCATGGCTGAAATCAACCCCTTTAATCATCAGTCTGCTTGAACAATGTGGGGTGTTTTGTGCATGAAGTAAAACTAAGAAAGAAATAATGAAATATTGTAGGTCTTACCTCTAAAACTGCCACCCAGGTAAACATCAATGAAAAACAATGAAACCAGACAAGATATGATGAGTAAAACCACATGGGACCAAGGAAACTGGGGCTGCGTCATTTTCTGCAACAAATCCTGTAGAAAAGAGAAGATTCACATATCCATATAATATCATCATTTAATGTCTATGTTCCATGCTAACACAAACTGGACAAGCTGACAGGATTCAATAGGTCCAACGACCTCATTGTACTCCAATATACACACATACACATACACTCCTACATGCATATCACACATACACACACATATACAGTGTGTGTAATAGGCTAGCATTGGGCCCTCCTACAAAACCCATCCTAACATCCCCTCCCTTCTACTTTTGCGACAACCCCTGTCACTAAACCCAATCTATTCTATTGCATGTAATGCCCAACCACCCAATTAGAGACTCTCTCTCTCTCCCCCCACCCTATATATATATATATATGCACATACATACACACACGCACACACACACATACATACATACATACGAGAGTGGTTTGAAAAGCTGATAGGCAGACTATGAAGGAGTGATGCTAGAGCTGTGAAATCTTGCATGCAAGAATTCCAACTTTTCTTATTAATAACTGCATTGTTTCTTTCCAGGTAAATTCACATCTGACTGTTCAAAGAAGACTTTGAAAGTAACTAGTAGTGACATCTCTTGAGAGTGGACAAAATTTGGCATCGTTCTGTTATCAAGTACCTGCAGAAAAAGCGTTTCGCCCTCAAGGACATTCATGGTAAAAAATGATTGCTACATTAGGAGATGATGCTTCAGCTTCACCAACAAAAGTGGGCAGCGGAGTTTAGGAGGAGGAGAAGGGAGAGTCTTGGAGATGACCAGAGGTCTGAATGTCCTGCAACTGCCACCACCAAGGAAAACATTGATCATGTTCATCCAATGGTGATGGAGGACAGGCAATTGGTTATAAATCAAACAGACAATTCTATTAGTATATTCTATAAGAGAGTTGAGAATATTCTGTGCAATGGACTTGGCATGATGAAGGTTTCTGCTTGGTGGGTGCCACATCTTCTGACACCTGATCAAAAGTGCACCTGGCTGATCACATCTTGGGGAAATCTGACATTGAAGCAGATCCAGCTGGTTTTCTTGAAGGTTTCTTAATCCAGGATGAATGTTGTCTTCATTACTGAGCCAGAGACAATCCATGCAGTGGAAGCACCCCTCCTCACCTGCTCCGAAGAAGGCCAAGGTCATTTCATCTGCAGTATTTTGGGATGCAAAAGGAATTGTGTTTATTGACTCTCTTCAAAAGGGCCACACCATCAATGGAGAATATTGTGCCAACTTGTTGAGGCAGTTACGAAAGGCCATCAGGAAAACTGACAAAAGTGGTCTAGTTTCAGCAGGAAAACCTTCCACCCCACAAGCCTCTAGTCACCTGATTTGGCCCCATCTGACCATCATCTGTTCCCCAACACGAAAAAACACTTGGCTTATATCTGCTGTCGATGACTTTTTTGACCAACAGGATGAAAGCTTCTTCAACAATGGGACCCAAACACTGCAACACCAATGGAAGAAGTGTGTGGACAGCATGGGAGGGGAGGAGAGCATGGCTATGTTAAAAAATAACCCTCATTTGGTCAGATTCCATGAGAGTATCTTGGTTGGCCTATAAACTTTTCAGTCAATTCTTGCATTTACACATATACACCTGTAAGACAGACACACAGCTTATATTGTTCATCTTTGACCTCCTGTAATTTGAATCAGATTAAATCAGTGATAAATCTATAAATACTGAAAAAATGTGTTTGCACACCATGTGCATAATACATACCTTGCATATGGACAAACACGGGTCTTTGGAACCCTTCACCGATAATTCAGTATTAGTCACAGAAAAGGAATGAAGAGTATCGTACAGTTGTTTCTGATTAACCTCTCTTGATATTCTTTTCCAATTCTCAAACAAATAAGTCATCAGAATTCTAGAGAAAGAAGAAAAATTAGAAGAAAAAATAAAATAAAGAGAAATTAACCATCATCCTTAAAGCTACATTACATTATGATTTTAGGTACCATTTAGGCCCCTGTTTAAGGGTGGAACTATTTTTGCTTGCAATCTTTTAGCTTTTGTTTCAGTCATTAGACTGAGGCCATGCTGGGGCATGACCTTGATAAATTTTAGTTGAACCAACTGGCCCCACTACTTCTTTTTAAGCCTGGCACTGATTTTATCAGTCTCTTATGCCAAACCGCTAAGTTACAGGGATGTAAACACACCAACACCAGTTGTCAAGCTGTGGTGGGGGACTCCCATATATATCTATATATATATATATGTGTGTGTGCCTGTATATTATATATACACATATATATAATACATAATATATACATATGTATGTCATCATCATCACCATCGTTTAACGTCCACTTTCCATGCTGGCATGGGTTGAACGGTTTGACTGAGGGATGGCAAGCCAGAAGGCTGCACTAGACTCCAGTCTGATCTGGCAATATTTCTACAGCTGGATGCCCTTCCTAACGCAAACCACTCCAAGAGTGTAGTGGGTGCTTTTTACATGTCATCATGTGTGTGTCGACAAAACGCACGCACCCTCTTAAGTAAGATTGTTCTGTATATCAAGTTTCGCCTTGATATTAACTCTCACGCGCACTCTGCTCTTTCTTTCTTTATATCCCATCCCCTTTTCGTCTTTTTTCCCTCACTTAACTTGTCTCTTCCTCTCTCTCTCATTCTTCATTCTCTCTCTCCCCCCTCACCATTCTTCATGGTCTCCTCGCACCATTCCCCTTCTTCTCTCCCTTCCTCTTGCTCCTCCTCCCCCATTCCCGTCGTCCATCTGCGACGATACTTCCGCCGTAACTGCTAACGGTCTTTCTCCCCCGCCTTTTAAGGCTACTGGACGGCTTTTCCTGCTCTCTCGTCGTTCACAAAAAATTCAGCGTTTGCAATACTTTTTTCGTTCGGCGTCAACAGCCCTTCTTATCTCGTTCTCCCTGTCCTGTCTTTTACTGTTATATATATTTTTTTACTGTTTATATATATATATATATATATTTTTTTTACTGTCTATATTTTTGTACTGTCGTTACTGTCTCGTTTTTTTACCATTTTTTACCCCTCTGCGAAAAGATCTCAGAATTTTAATTGCTTTGCTTTTCGCAGGAAGGAAAGTTTCTTGTCGAAGATACGTCTCGCTTTTATCCTTCGAAACGTAGAGTAGATGAAACCTTAGCGACTGAAGAAGGGGTTTTTTCGTTGTTTTGTTGTTTTTAAAAAAATGTCCTGTTCCTTTGGTTTGTGTCTATGTTTGCGTTTCTCTATGTGTTCAACGTCCCTTTGGTGTCCTGTACTCATATATGCGTGTATATGTACATGTAGAGGTAGGTACGTATATATATGTTTATATATATACGCATATGTTTTATTTCTTTTATTAATATATATATATATATATATATATATATACACAAGATTTTTCCTTGTAAGCTGTTTTTAACATTTTCTTATTATCAAAGAATGTATATATGTATTGTAATATTTTGTGACAACCAGTACTTAACACAACAAAGCTCATACAAAGTTTTACATTTTACTTTTGACAATCTTTTTCTAAAATAGTGAAACCGGTCAAGTGAATAAACATCTTTTAAAATTGCATTTTCAAACCTTTCATATATATATATATATATATATATATATATGTATTTGTGTGTGTCCCCCTCCCCACTCCATCATTTAACAACTGATGCTGGTGTGTTTAGGTTCCCGTAACTTAGCAGTTTGGTACAAAAGACCGGTAGAGTAAGTACCAGGCTTACAAAGACTAAGTCCTGGGGGTTGATTCCTTCGACTAAAACCTTTTAAGGTGGTGCTCCAGTATGGCTGCAGTCAAATGATTGAAACAAGCAAAAGAATAAAACAAAATCCATCTCAACACTGTGCCATAAACCATGATCTAATTCAGTGGTTCTCGACAAGGGTCCACATGAACCTTGGAGGGGGGTGGGGTCCAAATAAGATTTTGCTGTTAAGAATTTAATACATTCGTTGTACTTCTCAAATCCACAAAATATTTTAATTCTTCACACAATTCCTTAGAATATTTAATTATAAAAATAGGTTGTTTGTTGTTTTTAAGACATCAAATGGCTATGAGGGTCCATCCTAACAGAATAGGAATCAATGGGGTACATGGGTAAAAAAGGGTTGGGAACCACTGATCTAATCAATGTTTTACAGATCAGATCTGAACCAATCCTACCCAGATCTTTCTTTCTTGTTCTAGTGACACAATTCTTTCCATTCTCAATCTGTGTGTCTCAACAGAAATATGGTAACAGAACTATGGTTAAGCACTGTGACTCCGGTACTCAGAACTAATGCTACAAGTCCAGTACACTAGACTAGTATCACATTTCTGCCAGTGACATTCAAGACAAGCCAACAAGAGGGCCTCTAATACAATCACTTGACCAGCTAGAAATAGCAGACAAATCTCCCTCAACTTACACATTAACATCTTACAAATGGAAGGCAGTACTGGGGATAAACAACAACAAGAACAAATCCAAGATGGCTAAGGAAAGGTTGGATCTTTTCCTTTTGATAGACGGAATTCAACACAGTTTCTAGTTAACTAAACAATTTGAAACTTCGTATACTGGTAGAATGTGTCAAAAGAAAACATTATTTTCACTTGGCTTTTTTGATAAATTTGTAATTCGTTTGTTTAATGTAGTTTAATTTTTCAAATTTTAACCAATCGTTAAAATGATTTCAGCAAATGATTTCAGCTCAAAAGAGAGCATACGATTGGTTAAAATTTGAAAAATTAAACTACGTTAATGTTTTCTTTTGACACATTCTACCAGTATACGAAGTTTCAAATTGTTTAGTTAACTAGAAACTGTGTTGAATTCTGTCTATCAAAAGGAAAAGATCCGAAAGGTTAATAAATATTTAAAACAAAAACAACAACAGCAACAACATACCCTGACTGTTTTAGGTGCTTTGGATACATTTGCTGCCACAGACTAAAACAATGGTCATCTTTCAAGAGGCACTTCACCAAACTGGTCAGTAGCTACAACATCAACAGCACAAAACACCTGAGAATATACTTATGGATTTCATTGGCATTCAGTTATTATATATACACAGAGGTAAATACAGGTAGATAGATACACACACACGCTTACATACATATATGCACATAGGTGTACACCAACTCACTTTCAGTAAGATTTGAACTCAGATTACAACAAATCAAAAGTAACACGCTAAGAGTTGCTGAAGCATGGAACAAACTGCCGGCATCAGTTGTTAGTTGTCGGAGCACTGCATCCTTCAAAACTTCCATGCTTCCTGAGATTCGCCAACACTGCACCTGATTTTCTCCCCTCCATACACACAAGCAAGCATGTATCTGACTCATACACTGTTCACTTCCCAGACATTTGTACATTACTGCATATGCTTTATACGCACTTTTGACAAGTTGTGGTGCACCTGAGCACTGGATACAATAATTTCATTATATCATAAGGAAAGAAGGCAAAAGTTGACATTTGTAGATTTAAACATATCTTCTAGAAAGACAAACATATTTAGTCTAGTTTTCTCCAAACACAAGAAAGTAAGATAAATTGTTTGATATTTTATAAAGTTTTACCTCTGTTTTCAAGGCTTGAGAGCATGTGGAATTCAATCTGGTTAGGTAGGATGGGAAAAAAGATCGTAACGTTTTGTCTGGATTTGGTCCATATGTAATAACCTTAAGAAAAAAAACAAATACAACAATTACAATAAATAAACAAAGCACTTTTGAACAGAATATAAACAATGGAAAAAAGAACAAGAAAATCAAGGATAATGAAGAAGTAATTAAATAATCTGATAGGAGAAATAAAAATGGAATGAAGGGAATATGAGACAGACAGACAACACAAAGGGTTACAAGAGGTAGACAAAAACTTGAAAAGGGACAGATGCAATGCAGACAGACAGACAGACACTGTGAACAGTGAATTGTATGCTGAAAAAAGGGGGGAAAAAAGTAGATGTTTCTCAAAGTAAAGATTTAAGAAACAAGGAACAAAACCTACGAGATACTTTTTTGCTTTTTATTTTATAACTAAAAACGTTAACATTTTCTTAGAATAATTCGTCAACCAGAAAAAATGTGTGCTTAAGAAGTGGCAGACAAATAAAAAAAAAAAAGGTATTTACCTTCAATTTTGCATTTAACACTTTTAATTTTTTCCGTAAATCATTTTGTATATTGATGTTAGTGTTGTATATCAAATCAAGGATGTAGAAATATTCCTTTACAGAAATTACTCCGTATGCAGAAGACACATTCTTGTGAATACTGGAAAAATATAAATTCATATTGTAGGACGGATTAAAAAAAAAAAAAAAATTAAAAATCAAATATGAATGAATTTGTTTCAATAACAAAGACTTTTCAAATAATATGAAATAAATACAACATCCTCCATCATCATCATTGTTTAACGTCCGCTTTCCATGCTGGCATGGGTTGGACAATTTGACTGAGGACTGGCGAACAAGATGGCTGCACCAGGCTCCAATCTTGATCTGGCAGAGTTTCTACAGCTAGATGCCCTTCCTAACGCCAACCACTCCGTGAGTGTAGTGGGTGCTTTTACGTGCCGGTGGTACATAAAAAGTTTGGCCCTCTATGTGAAGGAAATGTTGGTATCCCTTCCTTGAAAATCATCATTATATTTGTTTTAACATCCATTTTTCCAAGATTGCATCAGTCAGACAGAATTTGTTGAGTCTGGATGCCATTCTCATCTCCACTCCTCATGGTTGGATACATTTTCACAGAAGATTCGAAATGAAAGACATTACTTCTATGATGGTGGCACTTATTTACAACTATTGTGCAATGTCAAAACAGAGAGACAGATGCACACACAAACTGGGCTTCTTTCAGTTTTGATCTACGAAACCCACTCACAAAGCTTTCATTGGCCTGAGGTGTGATAGTGGGACTGAACCTGAAACCATGTGGCATAACGAGCTTCTTAAAATTGTGTGTGTGTGTGTGTGTGGTGTGTGTGTGTGTGTGTGTGTGTACATAGGAGGGAGTGCTGAAAAGTCCCTGGCTTTAAGGGTATCACAAAGGGACTGGTTGGGGGTCCAACATTCTGAAGTCTTTTACAGGGTTTAGAAAAACTAAAGGACTGCTGCAATAAGTGCATGGATCTGAGAGGGAAATAGGTTGAATAAAATCATAATTAACTGATCCTCCTCTATTTTCTTTTACCCAGAACCAAGACCTTATCAGCACCCTTGTGTGTGTGTGTGTGTGTTAATTGCTTGTAGGGACACAGTATTTTCGTTTTGCAACCATAATATACTACCAAGTGTGTTAAAGGTTTACAAAATATTGCATCTTATTTTGGTGTTAGTAGCACAATATTTTTCACTTTTAAGCTTATCTCTATAGACTTTCTACAGAATTCAGAACCAGCCACTGCCAAGATGTTTTATCTAATGAATACGTTTGTGTAAACTATACAATCGCATTGTTTACAGAGACGAAATGTCACACCTTGTAGTTCTGGCACGGAATTCTACAGAAAATCTAGAGAGAATCCCCATCATCATTTAGCATCCATTTTCCATGCTGGCATGGGTTAGATGGAACTGGTAAGTCAGAGAGCTGCACTAAGCTCCAGTCTGATTTGGCTTGGTTTCTATGGTTGGATGCCCTCCCCAACACCATCCACTCCAAGAGTGTAATGGGTACCTTTTACATGTCATCGGCACTGGTCACGACCACGATTTCACTTGGCTTAGCATGTCTTCTTAATCACAGCAAATCGCCAAAGGTCTCGATCACTTGTCATCACCTCTGTGAGATCCAACATCCAAAGATCATGCTCCACCACGTCATCACACGTCTTCCTGGGCCTACCTCATCCACAGGCTCCCTCCACAAAAATATATGAATATATGTTAGGTGAACTTATAGCTAAAATTTGGGGAAAAAAATTGTGAAATCTGCATGTATACCTGAATAACGTCTCTAAGTAGTCTACGGGATATGATGCCACCGTTATTGTACGAAATCCCAATGAAGAAATCATAAGTTCCATCCAAACTGAAAACAAAGAAAAAAAAGCATTTAATATGTGTGTGTGCATATGTATATACATTCTTTTATCGTTTACTTGTTTCGGTCATTGGACAGCAGCCATGCTGGGCATACATTTTTATTTCATATTTATTTGTTAGTGGAGACAGTTAACACCTCTCAATCACAGTATTTTTTTTAGGCTGTGACAGATTTTATTTGGGAATTTTGTCCTTCTAGAACAGAGAGCATCACACTTTTTGCTGGCTGGTAGATTGGAGCAATGTGAAATAAAGTGTCTTGCTCAAGAACACAACTGAACTTAGAACATAAAGGATCACAAGGCATTTTGTTTAACACTACAGTTTCTGGCAAAAGCTGGACTACATACAGGTAAATGTTACCAAAATAGGATTTCAAAGGGTTTCTTTCATCACCGTTACATGATGGCGACATGCACAGGAACAAACAACTCAATATGTGTAGACACATACCTACACATATGTACTCTTATCTCAATGCATGTGGACACACCTGCACCTACACCGCAACAATGTGAACACTCACCAGCACACCTGTAGACTAACCTCAGTACGTGTGGACACACATGCAAACAGGCACACAAAATTAAGCAAAAATATTCAATGTCAAATGTCAAACTAAAAAGTTAACATGGAAAAATATGAACTTACTTCTCAAACCTGTAGAAAGGTCCTTAAAACCAGCTTGCCCTAAAGCCCAAAGGATAGCAGAGCAACGCAAAGGGCGATTTTGGTGACTTTTTAAAAGTTCCATGTACTGTTTGATAGAGAAACGGGAGGAAGAGTCAAACGAGGGAAGTATTTTCCAATGAGGAAAAAAGGAAAAAGTTACATTTTTATTTTAATGAAAAAATACAGGAAATAATGAGACGAACTACAAAAGTTGATCAAATGGAACTGTCTGTTACTGGTACAAACTTAGGTGACAGAAAGAACTGTAGTTTCCAAATTAACATCCAATTAATGTATTTTTCCATGCTAGCAAGGGTTAGAGAGGTACATATTTGTGATAATGGACTGAATTGAACCATAACTAATCTGCACATTTTAAGAACTCACAGATGGTGATTCAACAATTCCCCCTCACAGCTGCATGCACATCTGCGATGTTTTTCTCAGTTCTGCTGGTTGCGGGTCTCCCAGAACGTTTGTCAATATTGACATTTTTTCGGCCATCTTAGAAACGTCTGAACCACTCAAACAATTGTGTGTGGCTCATACACCCCTCTCCATACACTTTCTGCAATTTTGCGTAGGCCTCTGAGCAGGTATTACTATGACAACTTTCTTTGTTATGGTCAATGCAACAACCACATGCTACACACCTTCCTTCCAAGCACTGCTCTGAACCCCAGAAGTGAGCTAGAACGTTAAAACAGTGTGCATGCACAGCAGAGTTCAGGGTCAATCTGTGGCAAGCAGCTTTACTCTGTGTGTTTTAGCTTCATTACTATGAAGCTAAAACACACAGTCCGGATACTTATTGATCAAACCTCATATATATATATATATATATATATATATACACACACACACATACACACTGGAGCCTGGAGCAGCCTCCTGGCTTCCCAGACCCTGGTCGAACCGTCCAACCCATGCTAGCATGGAAAACAGACGTTAAACAATGATGATGATATATATATCATCATCATCATCGTTCGTTTAACGTCCACTTTCCATGCTAGCATGGGTTGGACTAATATATATATATATATGTATGTATCATACACAGTTATATATATGGTTGTCACCAGGATGAGGGAGTCAATATATATTCTTTAAGAGCCAAATCTTAAATGTCAAATTTTAGGTTTATATTTTAATTCATTTTTTTATGATGCAAATGATTTGTTCATCAATAAAAAAAAAACACGCTTGAAACAGCTGTAGTGAACAGGTGTTCGTTCTTGTACAATATATCGTTATGGTCAGCTAATTCGCTTACCTGTGGAAGTTTGGAGATGACTAGATCTGGTTCTTCTCGAGCCAATAACTGAATAAATATACGATAACCATAAGTTGGTAGACCTGCAAATGAAGTAAGTCTTAGAATAGACAGACAGCAAATTGTGAACTGATAAAAGCTGGAAGGAAAGAAAGAAAAGACTGCAATGGTTGAGTCAATCCAACAATCTGAAGCAGCACCAATTTGTATAGAGGTACTCTCTAAGTGGTACTGATATATATATACAAGAGATAATGGTGTCATTGAGACCCAATAGTGTCTATTTTCTTTCCTCCACCTCACTCTGTATTTTGTATCACATCTAAACTAACTATGACTTAATTTTTCCTCTCCGATGAAGGGATATTACTAATATCCTGGAAACAGCTGTAAAACCTATCTATAAATGTTCTAATATCTATACAGCCTTGGTTTTCTATCTCATTACGCAAAAAATTCATATATATATATATATATATATATATATATATGAGAGAGAGAGAGCTTTTGTCTTTTAGTTAAATCAATCCTATAACTTACTTTTTGAAACCTAATACTTATTCTATCCATCGTTTTGTTTATCTGCCTTTGTACCTCCATAACAGCTCAAAGATTATTCTTCTGGCTAATTTGCGATGCAGCAGCAGTTGGAGTTTAAGTGACCATCCATTTGAGGCACTACTCTATGTTATTCATACTAAATTCATTTTACTTTCACTCACCATGTATATAAAATCTGTTATAAGTTTGGGTGTTGAAATGGGAGAAAAAGTATTGAAGCAGGGAGTTCATTCATTCAGTTGAAGTTTCAGATCCACTCTGTCCACTACTCAGAGTTTCTCCTACTGTGTCTGGCAATTCAACTTGACCGTTTGTCAAGACGGAGTGTGGTGCTAGATGCTCAAGGAGGGAAAGTACGTGACTTACCTTTTGCCGATTCATTCAGCATACTGTTAATGGAATGCCGGAAAATCAGTTCACGCTGGACGGCAGGACTGCGACGTAAGGTTAATAGAAGAAACTTTTTCACATCACTTCTAAGCACACAGAGGGGGAAATCTGCCAAAAAACATTTAAAAGATTACAGTCAGAAATACTTGAAGAGGTAGCTGGAGTGGACAGATAGCAGAAATGGTAGGGCATTTTTAAATTCTACAAAGAACTTTGGTTAGAACCCACAAGTCAAACTGAACTTTTGCCTTTTGTCTTTCCCAGGCTGATGATGAAATAAGAACTAGGGTTATTGACAGTCATCACTTACTCTTACCCTCACCCACCTCTACTACTAGCCACCACCACCACTCTATTATACTCTTACTTTCTTCTGTAATTGCTTTATCTACTAATTGCTATCATTTTTTCTTCTCCAAGGATCTGACTGAAGTCAGAGTTCATGTAGGTCAACCACATGGTCACAGCAGACGAGGAAATATCTCAGAGATGGGAACTGACCGGGATACTGCTCAGAGGGTTGCCCAGGACAATCCAAGCAGACACCGACAAATGGTGGATGCAGTGATGTGCTGCAATGGTGCTTCGACCATACCCAACTTGACTATCTTGGTTAGGTTTCCTTTAGTGAATGGACACATCATTGAGTAATTAGTACTCATTAGTCTTGTGAGGTAGAAGGTAACCTCACTAATGATGGTGCCACAATAAAATATGCTCAATACACTTTGTAAAGCGATTGGTTTTAGAAAGGGTGTCTCACCAGAGAAACCAAGACAAAAATGAAATGTATAAGTAAGATGAAGTCCTCTGACTCTTCTAGAAGGGCAATGACTCCAAATAAGAACTGACTTGCACCATGACAAAATGCTTGACCCATGATTTTGGGGACAATGTGACTGACTATACCCCTAGAAGACTGCACCTCAGAAGGCAACAGGCAAATGTCTGAAACCAGTAAAATTGTCAGGATTTGTCTTAACCAACCAACCAACCAGCCAGCCAGCCAACCAACCAAGCAAATAGTAAAAAATAATTTCTAACTTTAGCCACAGATTTCTGGATAGTGATGTAGTTGTTGATTTTATCATCCATGGTACTTGACTGGTGCTTATTTTATCAAAGTTGGAAAGGTGAAAGATAATACGTCAGGATTGGCAGAGTTTCAACTTAAAATCAGATCAAATATATCTTGTGAGATATGGATTCCACTTCTCTAACCATAGTAATAATTATTTTTAATTTAGGCAAAAGGCCATCAGTTTTGAGGGAAGTGATTTAGTCAATAGCATCCAACCCAGTACTTCACTCATACTTTATTTTATTAGCCCCAAAAAGATGAAGGTGATATTCAAACTCACAATGTGTAGATCTAGATACTGCAAGGTATTTTTTGCAAAAACTAACAATTCTAACACTCCACCATCCAAACGACAATAATAATGGTTTCAAATTTTGCCACAAGGGTAGCCATTTAGGGGGAGGGGTGAGTCGGTTACATCAACCCCAGCGTTTCACCTGGTAGTTAATTTATCGACCTGGACGGATGAAAAGCAAAGTCAACCATGGCGGAATTTGAACTCAGAACGTAGAAACGGGCGAAATACCACAAAGCATTTTGTCCAGTGTGCTAAAGGTTCTGCCAGCTCGCCACCTTAATAATAACAACAACAATAATAATCTTTTCTACTCAAGGCACAAGGCCTGCAATTTTGGGGGAGGGGGCCAGTCGATTAGATCAACCCCAGTATGCAACTGGTACTTAATTTATTGACTCTGAAAGGATGAAAGGCAAAGTTGACCTCGGCGGGATTTGAACTCAGAACATAAAGACAGAGGAAACACTGCTAGCCTTCCACCCAGCATGCTAACGATTCTGCCATGATTTAATACTAAGATTAGTAATAATCCCATTGAAATAAAGTTCACCTTTTGGTTTATCTTTGAAAACTGGATCTTTTTCTTGAAATTTTTCAAACTGAACGTTTAGGTAAGATGAGAGATCTTTTAGCCAAACTTCTGGGTTATCTGGGAACATGGTCTGGTCTTTTATAAGAATCTGCTCAAGTGTAGCTTTGTCAATCTTTAACAGGAAAATAGAGAAATTATAAAATACTTTTAAATAAGAAAAGGAAATATGAAAATTAAAATTTTAAAATTCTTACAAATAAAAGTCAACAACCATTACTGTATATAGTTAATTAGCATATTTAATTAAGTGAACATCAAAAAGCTAATTAAAAGAACACAAGTTCAATGACTAATACTACTTTATTCAAATGCCGGCATGGAAAATGGACATAAAATGATGGGGACACAACCCAGAGAGAGAGAGAGAGGACGTGTCTTACCTGGTTAATAGCATCTTCAACACTAATTTTCTTCTTTTCTTTCACTTCTGCTTCCGGTTTTTTCTTCTTTGCATTCCCATTCTTCTTGTTGTCGTTCACCTTGGGTTTCACATTGTTCGCCATCTTGCTGTTGTTAGTTTTATTGTTGTTGTTGTTGTTGGTGATGTTATTGTTGGCTGCTGCCTTCGACTTTTTACTGGCCCAAAATGCTTCAAATATGGTGCTATCACTGGCTGAGTTTTCTAAAAATGAAAGAAAAACAAAGAAATATAAAATAGGCGCAGAAGTGGCTGTGTGGTAAGTAGCTTGCTTACCAACCAAAATTAAATTATATATATGTATACATACACGTGTGTGTGTGTTTGTCCCACCACCATCACAGTAACATGTCCCTAGTTTCACACCACTATTTGGCCCTTGGGCATCTTTCACAGAATCCTCAGGACAGTTGGCAAGCTGAGTATAAATGCAGAATTGTGGTTTCCTTTCTCTCTTGACCTACCAGTCTAAGATCCTGAGAAATGGTCAGAGATGCTGCCTCATCTCTAAGCTAAACCCTTTTTTTTTCATAAACCAATAGCAGACCTGTTCACTGGCGGACAACAATATTTTTTCTGTAGAACATTGAAGGTTAAAACTAATGAAGTAAACATTTCATGACAATCAGAAATGTTGATTTGAATGCATTTACATTTTTATAAAAGCCATCTTCAGGTGATTCTGTTACTTCATATTTGTCTTAGAGAGGATATAGCCAAGTGGTAAACGAACCTTGCATTGGTTTGACAAATGAGGATCCCAATTACTCAACCAACTGAACTACTTAGAGGCCAAGTGACTAACACATATATACCTTAATATTCACATAAGCTTAGCATTAATGCTTCATGCCACCAAGATACAATTCATCTAATAGGCTTCTGCACAGTTTCCACCAACCCAATAACACTTCAGATGACAAGAGGCCATAGCGTATTACACTTTTCTCACCCAAGGTGCTGAAGAGTAGAGCTGAATGTAAAACCTGAAGAGTGAGAAGCAAATTTCTTAAGCACTTGGCCGTGTATCCTTACTGTATTATCTCTACGCTTGAGGGAACGGCCTGACACATCCCACCAGCATTTTCTCCTTTTGCCAACTGGGGGGGGGGCATCATCTCCTTAACAGCAAAACACCTGTTCCCATCCCTCTGACATACTTTTACTAATCCCCTGGCACAAAGTCACTTCCCTCAGTACTATTCCCCACTCAGTCGTGGGCCTTGTCTAGCAAGTTACTCGGTGACCTCAATGCCAGCACCACACAAAGAGAACCCATTACATTCTGTGAAGTGGTTGGTGTTAGGAAGGGCATCCGGCTGTTGAAACCATGCAAAAGAAGACATTGGAGCTTGATGCAGTCCTTGGCTTATCCTCTCCTGTCAAACCATCCAACCTATTCCAGCATGGACAATGGGCACCAAATGATGATGATGATGATGATGATTACCATGATGTGATTCAGAGTTATGCTTTCAACAGGATAAAATTTTTAAAAACAATCAAAATTTTTATCCCTTTTGATACAAACCAAGTGAATCTACCTTTAGCTCTATGACACTAAATCTTGGTTTAAAGTGAGCTAAATTAAAAACCTTCCATTGGAATTTCCTGTTAAATTAAGTTTCAGGCACCATCTAATAGTGACAGAGTTATTTGGCTAAATCCTTATTTTCAGAATGACTTGAAACAAGAGCAGTGTATGTTAACAGGAATATGGTAAGAAAATGGTTAAGATAATGAAAAGTTCAGGTGTTATTATGCCTTCATCAATTCATAAAAATGGGACAGAAAAGAGAAAATGTGAAGCAAATCTTTAAGAAAAGGAAACAAATTTCAATGTTAGGCTTCCAACAACCTCAACCACAAAACAAAGCAAGAATCCAAATCTTTGATGCAACAACGTCAGCAAGATCAATAAATCTATTCATCAGATCAAATAAGAATATTAATAAATGTAGAATTTCCATGAGGCTTACTAGTACGTAGAGTAAGCAATTTTTATTATGTCAACCAAATGGGAGAAGTTTTTTTTTTTCCTTTTTCAATCTTGTTGCCATTATGTATACAGATAGAAGGATCAATAGACCTCAGTCCATATTACAATAGCAGCAATATCTAAGTATATAATACAATAGTAAAAGCAGTACAACTATTACAATAACACATTGTATGTTGAGACATAAACAGGTCTGCAAATATATACAAACACACACACACACAGACACAAAAGCACACGTGTGTATGAAGTTAGTTATTTGATGTCAATACTCAGGTGTTTGTCGTTTGAGGTGATCTTTAACATGATGATAAAAAGAGAAATCAAAACTATTGATCTGATTTTGTTATCACCTGTGAAGTTGCATAAAGTGAGAGAAAAAAAATTCTTAACGTGCACGTGGCTGAGCACACCGCAGACACATGTAAACTTAAAGTAGTTCTCAGGGAGATTCAATCAGTGTGGTATAATGGGACATGGTTGGCCCATTGAATTACAGGTACAATGCAATTTTGCCAGCTGAGTGGAATGGAGTAAATATGAAATAAAGTGTCTTGCTCAAGGTCAAAACAAGCTGCTGATGGAACTCGCGATTGTCAGTTGAATACCCCAACCACTAAGTCACACAGCTTCACTAGCAAGCCAGCTCAACCCACCCCGGGTGAATGCTGTCTCAAACAAGCAAAACTAGCAAGTGAGAAAGCAAAGAGTGAATCACCAACTTCATACAAATATACTTTACACCATGTGTTGAGTACTCTTTCTCTAATTGGTAAAATTGAAAGATGTGTACACACACACACACACACACGCACACACAGAGAACTCAATACATAAACATGTGTGCATTAATACACACAACACACATATATATCAGCCTCTTTTTAATGTCTACTTTCCTGCTTGTACAAGTTAGACAACATTTGTTGAGGCACAATTTCTAGAGCTGGATGCTCTTCCGGGTAACATTTCCTCCTCATGCTTTGAATACAAACAGCACAATGGCTGGACAGGTTTTCACTGCACTGCTTGTATGAAGAAGACATTCATTTACAAATAGCACACAATGTCAAAACAACGCACACACACACATATATACAACAGGCTTCTTACAGTTTCCACCAATCAAATTCATTCACAAGGCTCCAGTTGACTAACGTCTATAGTACAAGGCACCTTTCTATAGTGCTGTACTGTGGTTGTGGAGCAAGCTTCTTAATCATACAGCCATAACCCTATATATATACACACACATACATATTGATTATTTATTTTTGTACTTTTTGTGATCTAGTTATATAAAGAAAAAGTCTGTTGGTTTTTATTTAAAAAAACAGCCATTCAACAAGGGGTTTGGTTTTAACTGCTCTTTCTCTCCTTATATATATATATATATATATATATATATATATACATACATACACACATACATACACACACACACACACACACACACAATCAATATAAATGCTGGTTAAGTTGATTTCAGTCATGCTTTACATCAATATGAAAGAGTTTGGGTGCAGAAAAACAATAATAATTAGTATATTTTGAGCTCTTTATGTTAAATACACAACTATGTCAGCCTCTAATTTTGACCTTAATATTCTTGTATTAGATTTCTTGCATGGATTGGCATAAACTATATCTTAGATTGAGGTCTGTCATGAACTAAAGAACTTAACCTGATTTCCATGGTGTATAAGTGACTGATATCAACAGCATCACTCCATCCCCAGGATGGGCAGCCAGTCCATTGTAGGGTTAACTTCCCAGCTAAGTGAAACGGAGCAATGTGAAATGAAGTGTTTTGCTCAAGAACACAATGAACCACCAGGTCCAGAAACCAAGCCCACAACTTTATGATTGTGTAGTGAATACCCTAACCACTAGGTCATGTGCCTCCACAATCGATAGAGTATCAGGGAAAAAAATGCCCCACCACATTCTAGTTCTTTAGATTTTGAGTTCAAATCTGGCCAAGGTCAATTTTGTCTTTCACCCTTTCAAAGTCAAACTACCAGTTAGGTACTAGGGTCAATAGTACCAATTTCTTCCCCATCATAATTGCTAGCCTTGTGCCTAAATTGAAAACAATTACATGAATTAATATGGTATATTAACCATGGGAAATAGACTGAATTATATTAACACTATTTCCTTCTTTGGACACCAAGCTCTGCTTGTGAAGACCTGTTGAGGCAAATGAAATCAAATCCGATGACTGGTATCCGTGCTAGCGGGGTTCAAAGAGCACCATACGAGTGTGATCGTTGACAGAGCGGCTAACCGGCTTCCGTGCCAGTGGCACATAAAAGGCACCATTCGAGTGTGATCGTTACCAGCGTCACCTTACTGGTACTTGTACCTGTGCTAGTAGGGTGCCAAGAGCACCATCCAAGCATGATCGCTGCCAAAGTGGCTAACTGGCTTCCATGCCGGTGACACATAAAAGGACACCATCCAAGCGTGATCGTTACCAGCGACGCCTTACTGGCACCTGTGCCGGTGGCATGTGTAAAAAGATTCGAGCGAGGTTATTGCCAGTACCGCTTGACTGGCCCACATGCCAGTGGCACATAAAAGCACCCACTACACTATCAGAGTGGTTGGCGTTAGGACGGGCATCCAGCTGTAGAAACTCTGCCAAATCAAGATTGGAGCCTGGTGCAGCCATCTGGTTCGCCAGCCCTCAGTCAAAATCGTCCAACCCATGCTAGCATGGAAAGCGGATGTTAAACGATGATGATGATGACTAGAGAATGTACTACAATTATTTTACTGTGAGGAGAAGTTTAACATTTTGGTCAGAACTTCTTCCTCTCCAAACAACAATCTATTCAGTTCATAAGAATTCTGTTCCCCATGGCAAACTAATTTATTCCACACAATAAACTTCTAATTCGAGACACACTAAGTCTTTGTAAAAATATGTGGTCGTCACAACTGGAATTCCCTTGTTCATATGACAACCCGGTGGAATTTGACAGGAATTTCATACACATATTTCAGATAACCCTGGCGAGTTCAGTTTTTAATTCTGAGAAAACTCCACACCAAACTATTTTTGTTTCCTGTAATATCAAAAGCAAATATTAAAAGTTAAACATCACACACATATGGAGGATACAAGCTCTTGACATTTCAGCAAAAGACATTTTAATGAGACCACGACATCTTAATTAGGTTTTTTATTAATATATCAATGAACAACAGAAAATAACAATTACAAGTTTATGTAAATTTGGAAGGAAGGCTATGGTTAATTTTAAATAAATCCTAAATATTTGCCTCATACTAATTTTATCAACCTCGGTAGGATGGAAGGGCAGAGTTGACTTAAGCAGGATTTGAACTCTGAATCTAAGGAGACAAAGCTAAAGGCCGCAAGTCATTGTGTCTGGCACAAGTAATTCTGCAATAATAATAATGATAATACTACTAAAAGCACTAGGCCTGAAATTTGAGGGGAGGGGGACTAGTCAATTACGTCGACCCCAGTGCATAACTGGTACTTAATTTACTGACCCCAAAAGGATGAAAGGTAAGGACTTGAACCCAGAATGTAAAAGCTGAACGAAATATCGCTGAGCATTTTGCCTGGTATGGTAAAGAAAGATTCTGTCAGCTTATTGTGTTGATAATAATTTTGGCACAAGGCCAGCAATTTTAGGGGAGGGGGTAAGTTGATTACATCGATTCCAGTGCCCAGCTGGTACTTATTGTGTTGACCTTGAAAGGATGAACAGCAAAGTTGACCTTGGTAGCGTTTGAACTAAGAACATAAAGAGCTGGAAGAAGTGTCAGTAGGCATTTTGTCCAACAGACTAACAATTTTGCCAGCTGACTACCTTAATAATAACATAGAACATTCCACCCAGGTGAGCTCGAGAAAACAGATGCAAAACAGTAAAAATACAGAGATGAGGATGATAATGATGATAGGATTTGGGATGGAGAGGGTGGTAGAGAAGGGAAGAGTGAGGTGGGGCAGAATTAAACCCAAAATAAGAGGATTTCTAAGAGGATTGTAGTAAATTATCCTGCAAATGCTTTTATCAATTCTGTTGGTGTGTTGCTAAAGCAGGGAGGGTTTCTGCGTTGAAAACAGTTTTTAAAACAAAACTTAGTTCTTGTTTAAATTTAATGACAATTAATAATAATTTGACATAAGTTTAGAAATTTGAGGTGAAGAAGTACACTTTGGTGACACAACTAGTTTCAGGATGAATACCACAGCACAACATATTGGGCAAGTATGTGCCCTCTACCCATGGACTTGAGCTGACCAATCAATGCTTTGTGAGTGAAATTTGGAAGGTGGAAACTGGTTGGAAGCCCATTAGAGGAGCACTTACTGCTTTGGGGTGTTAGATTTAATGACCCCACCCCATAATATTAACATCACTACCTGGTCCCTAAGTACTTTTAGTGGAGTCCACTGCTATGAGTGCCTGAGGTGCCAAATCTCCAGTTAGCAAATAACTTCCCTCTTTCTGTACATAATTCATTCAAGACTCTGTTAAAGGTCATATTGAGGACCCTTGGTGGGATTTGAACTCAATATTAATAATGATAAATAATAATTTAAGGAGGTGTTGACTAACATAGTCCAAGATACACTATTCCTGACAAGCTGGAATGGTCCCAGTGGTGAAACTTGATTATGGTTCTGCTCTCACAGACCTGACTGAGGATTAAACAAAAACGCCGAAATAATGATTTTTTTCTTCCTTTTTTGATGATAATGATTAATTGATTTCTAATATTAGGCCAAGGCCACACACATTTAGCAAAATGCGAGTCATTAAATTGATCCCAAGTATTTGATTGATATTCAGTTTAACAACCTGGAAGGACAAAAGCTGAAACGACCTGTGCAAGGTTTGAACTCAGACTGCAGACTCTACCACAAACTTGTTTTAAATCATGTCCTTCACTTTAAATTTGGGTAGGATGTGATTTGAGGGGGATTTGCTTTCTATTTCTAGTAGATTGACAACAATATATGGGGAATCTAATAGTTTTATGACCTACTTGCTTGGTAGCAGGTCAAGAGTGTGGTGAGTGGGGTGAGATACGGATTTTGAAAGTGGAGCACCAAGTCCACAGGCCTAACTATATCAAGGTTCCATAGTGTTGAGAGTGAATACCGACTAGACACAAAGGAAGTCCTAACAAAAGACAGTGTGTCAGCTAGAGTTAATTATTATTTACTGAGCAAAGGTGGTGGTAGAGGTTTATACGAGTGAAGTACGTGCCGGTGAATATTGGCATGCAGATATATGTAGAGTAGATGAGGTCTATGTATGGGTATGTATGGTATAAGATGTGTCTGTGTGTGTGTGTGTGAGGGTGTTGGTATGTATATATGTAGTGCATGAGGTCTATGTGTGTGTGTGTGTGTGTGTGTATACAGTATAAGATGTGTGGGTAGATGTATGTATGCATGTAAGGTGTATATACATGTCAATGGTGCAAGACTGTGTGTATATGATATAAAATGTAAGGTGTGTGTGGTACAAGATGTATGTATTGTGTGTACATACATATGGTGTAAAGGCAGCAAGCTGGCAGAAACGTTAGCACCCAGGGCGAAATGCGGAGCCGTATTTCGTCTGCCGTTATGTTCTGAGTTCAAATTCCGTCAAGGTCGACTTTGTCTTTCATCCTTTTGGAGTCGATAAATTAAGTACCAGTTACACACTGGGGTCGATGTAATCGACTTAATCCGTTTGTCTGTTCTTGTTTGTCCTCTCTGTGTTTAGCCCCTTGTGGGTAGTAAAGAAATATATATATATGGTGTAAAATGTGCATATGTATAAGTTTAAGATGAGCAGGCACAGAATAAGATGCATATATATATATAACTATACATGCATGCACAAAGACACAATATATATACATACATACATACATACATACACACCTTTGTATGTACAGCGCAATGGTAAGGAGTATACATATAGTATGCATATATATATACACACACACACACACACCATGCATAGTGTAAGAGGAGCATATGCCACACACACACACACATGTATTTTAACTCTACATTCACTATTCTACACACTCCCACACATCCATTCACAGAAAACAGTTCTAAAAAAAGAAAAAAAGGCTGAAATAAAAGCATCCAAGGAAGACTTATTTGTGAGTGTTGCGTGTGTGCTAATCAGTGATCTCATATAACTCACCTGGGTGGACAGACAGCGATTAATTAACAACCTTCACAAGAGCTGACAGATTAATGAATGTTGAAAATTACTATTTTTTCCCCCTCTTTCTATCTACTTTTTTTACATCATTAATCTGGGTAATATTGAGGTATTAGATTAGTCTGGTTCGATAGTGTGTGTGTGTGAGAATGAAATTGTGTGTGTGCATGTGTGTGAGAATGCAAGAGTGTGCATGTGTGAGAATGTGAGTGTGCATGTGTGGGAATGCTAGTGTGTGTGTGGGAATGCTAGTGTGTGTGGGAATGCTAGTGTGTGTGGGAATGCGAGTGTGTGTGTGGGAATGCGAGTGTGTGTGTGGGAATGCGAGTGTATGTGTGAGGGAATGTGAGGGTGTGTGTGTGTGAGGGAATGTGAGGGTGTGTGTGTGTGAGGGAATGCGAGGTGTAAGAATGCATGTGGGTATGAGAATGTGAGAACGCGCATGTGATAATGCATGTGTGAGCAAGAATGCACATGTGAGAATGTGTGCATGTGTGAGTGAGAATGCGTGTGAGGTATGTGGATGTGAGAACGTGTGTGTGTATGTGAGAATGTGTGTGTGTATGTGAGAACGTGTGTGTGTATGTGAGAATGTGTGTGTGTATGTGAGAATGTGTGTGTGTATGTGAGAATGTGTGTGTGTATGTGAGAATGTGTGTGTGTACGTGAGAATGTGTGTGTGTACGTGAGAATGTGTGTGTGTACGTGAGAATGTGTGTGAAAACGCGTGTTTGTGTAAGAATGCATGTGTGTATGTGAGAATGCATATGTATGCATGTGAGGATGTATGTGAATGAGAATGCATGTGTGCATGTGAGAATGCACACACGTATGTGTGTGAGACTGCATGCATGTCTAGATAGGTGTGTGTGGATTTAGATTGATGTGTGTGCGTGCGTGTATGCATATTTTCTGAGTGTTCACTTCTCACAATTTAATTACAAGATCACTCGTTAATTCATTTTAACGTCTGGTTTTCCATGCTAGTATGGGTTAGACAAATATGTCGTTCATTTTACAGTTGGATGCCCTTCCTGTCACTAACCTTTACCCAATTTTTCAACTAAGGGTCCTTTCATTCTACAAGATACACAAGGCACAAAAGCAATGGATGAGTTGTTGAAAAGAGAACTGGTACTAACATGACCACCATGTTGTTATCACAACTTCTGTAGAGCAGGATGGGCTTCTTTCAGTTTCCATCTACCAAATCCACTCTAAAGACTATGCTCAGTACAGGACTTATAGAAGACATTTGCTTATATATGCATAAATATATTACATGTGTGTGTACACACGTATATACAAATACACACCACTGAGTGTGTGTGTGTGTGTGTGTGTGTGTGTGCATGTAATATTTTTGACTAATGAGAATACATCAATTAGTGTGCTGGTATGTTGAGTAAAGCACTAGCACAGTTTGGGCTACCTGATGTCATCTGCAGTCTGAGTATATTTCATTTGGATCCGCTTCAGGAATTCTGCCGTATTAGTTAAGATAATCAATTAAGTCAACAGAAGATGGAATTGGTAAAACTCTATTTCGTACAATCATTTCAACTCATCCTGCAACTGTCCTAGGACAGTTAATTATTATTATTATTATTATTATTATTATATACATATATATACACACAATCCTTGGGTAGAATCAGTGGCACACTGTGTATGACAAGGCTGGGCTTTGAAATTACCAAGTTCCTCCCTCTAGCAGACTGCCATACAATTTTTACAGACTCAATTATTCTAACAACACAATACAGGAATGTAACAAAAAAAAAAAGCACAGAAAAGATTGAACCTAGAAGTTTGTAATTGAGAAGCAAAATCTTGAGTCAATCGTACATTGAGTACCCTCATCATTTATTGTCCCCTTTTCCATGTGTGCAGGGGTCTGATGGGATTTGTTGAGGCAGGTTTTCCACAGTTGAATGCCCTTTTTCCAAGCGAGGTCATATTTTACACAAAGCTAGACAGGTTTTTCATGAAAGACTGGAAACAAACAACCTTGCTTGTGAGACAATGAAGTTCACACACAAGGCTACACACACACAAATATTCAAATCATGTTGCTGTGACCCACAACCATAGATCATAGAAAACAATGGTGGGATTATTATAAAACAACATCCATGGCTGTGTGGTTTCAGGTGCAATCCCTTTGCATGGTACCGTGGACTACCACAACAAGGGTTTGTGTTTGTGGACCTAATCTTGGGTGTGAGATATTGAAGACCTTACCAGATCTCTTATGACATGCAGGCTAAAATCAGGTTAACATTTTTTATACCAACCCCCACCCGAGACCACTTGTGGTTCTATGATACAAAAGTCCCGTTTTAAAGTGATCTAAATGAAAACTTTCCATTAAAATTTCATGTTTGTGTTCAAAGTATCAGCTTCTTTATGTCAAAGTTATTTTACTAAATTCTTTATTAGTTTCAAAATCAATTGAAACACAGACTGTATTTCAACAGAAATACACTAACAAAAGGGTTGAAAGGTGCCCCTTGTACTGATAAATGGCTCAAGTCACAGCCTTGGCAAAAGTTACTGGAAAAGTTAGAACATAGTGGACTAAAGCCATTGTAAGTTCCAGTAGAAGCATAGAAAACAGGAGATGTTTTTGATTTTTTAAACTTTTTCTAGATTTAATGTTCTAGTGACAATGATACCAGGCAATGGGATAGAATTTATTCAATTAAGGCTTAAAATTGGAAGTCCTATATACACAATCCATCAAATGGGAAGTCTGATAAATATTTGTTGAAAGATCTTTCCAACTGCCACGTGTTTGGTGAAGGCAACTATCTTCAAACGAATCACTCACCAACAAGAGTAGCAGGAAACCTTTTGGACAATGTTCATTACAAGATCATCATCCTCAACTTCCACTTTTCCATGCATGCATGAATCGAAAGAGACTTTGTTGAGGCAGATTTTCCATGCCTGGATGCCATTTCTGTCACCAATTCTCACCTGTTTCTAAGCAAGGTAATATTTCCCCATGGCCAGACAAGTCTTCACGGAAGACTGGAAATGAACAACCTTGTTTATAATAATAAATATGATGTTCCTTTACAATCCTCACTCGATGCCTGGACGCTAACAGGCACAAACACACATGCATGCATTATTATCATCATCATTTAACATCTGTTTTCCATGCTGGCATGGGTTGGACAGTTTGACAGGAGCTGGCCAGCTGAAGGGCTGCCCAGGCTCCAGTTGTCTGTTTTGGCAGAGTTTCTATGGCTGGATTTCCTTCCAAACACCGACCACTTTGCAGAGTGTACTCAGTGCTTTTATGCAGCAACAGCATTTACGTGGCATTGGTACAGGTACTTTTTTATGTGCCACCAGCACCCATGGGCCCACAAGATTAGGAACACTCAGCTGGAAAGAGATGCAGGGGACAAACATATGTATAGAATGGGCTTCTTTCAACCTCTATCTACTAAACCCATTCACAAGGCTTTGGTCAGCTTGGGGTTATAATAGAAGAGACTTGCCCAAGGTGCCATGCAATGGGATTGAACCCAAGACCACATCATTGGAAAGCATGCTCCTTCACCGCATAACAATGCTCTGGAAATACACCTTCTACGATTTATACTGAATTAAATGTGAAAATTAAAAAAAGCAAAAAAGAAGTTCAGTGACCATTAATCAATTCCTAGACATCCCTAAACCCAGCACATTCGTTTATCAAAATATTAATCCCTTGATCCCATGGAAGAAAATATTTTCCCCCCATTTTTACAACTATATAACATTTATCCTGACCAAACTCCAACTCTACATCCTTTGAGAATGTTGTAACTAAGTTAAGGCTCTTTTTCATCTCTTGCATATTCTTGGCATAAAGTTTCAAGTCATCCACAAAGAAACAGTTTGTAATTTTGGTATTTCTGTTTCCTCGTGAACCAGTGAGATATCCTTCTGACTTCCTTAACATGAATGACAAGGGGTTTACAGAAAGTATAAACGACATCACAGAGAGGTTATCCCTTGGAATATACCTTTGCAATACTGTATTCTATCAGTGATAATACAGTCACTCTTTGTGTTTAATCTCAATATAGAGGCCCACAATAAAGTCAGGTCAGCTATGGCTTTGACTATGCTCACTGGAACTTTAGCAAGTTGAAGGGCTTCTAGTACCCTTGAGTGGGGAACAGAGTCAAAGGCTTTCTTGTAGTCTAGCCACATTGAAACTAGGTTCCTCCTATGCTCTCACACCTCTGACATCACAGTTTTGTTGATTAACAATTGCTCGGAACATCCCCAGACTCCCTTCTTCCTAGCTGCTTGTTGTTCTGTGATGTTATTGGTTTCACAATGGTCCTGGAGGAAGAGGTTTAAATATGCTGTATATAACTTGTACATTAAGTTCTGGCATCCAATTGGCCGGTAGGTTTTTTGCCACGTGGGTGGTTGTGCATTTGGGGATCAATTTCATCTCTGCCAGAGCTAACCAGTGTGGTATGCTACTGTTTCCAATGAGAGCTTGCTGGTACGGATTGATAAGATATGGTCAGTAGAATGTTAGCTTCTTGTACCAATATCCAGCAATCAAGTCTCTTCCAGGTGCTTTTTCCATCCTGGAGTTCCTGGAACACAGTTGCAAGACTTTCACCATCAATGTTGTAGGTTTGGGATGTAACTTTTTCAGATTTCTTCCTGTCACAGAGCATCTTGGTTAAACTCCTCTTCACTCAAGATTTTCCTCCACAAAAAGTCTGTTTTCTCTTGGAGCTTCCATGATGTCCACTGCTCCTCCTCATGTCTCTGTATACTGCTGCCTGGTTCGATTTTTTGCTTATTCTTCTTCTCTCAGTTATTCTCTTCTGATGTCAGAATTTTTCACAGACAGCTTTTAGCTCCAGCTTTAGGGTAATCAGTTTGCAAGTGAGTGTCCTCTTTTTGCTGTCTCCAAACATCATTTCTATCTACTTTCTGTCGGCGGGGTGTCATCATCATCATCATTTAACGTCCGCTTTCCATGCTAGCATGGGTTGGACGGTTCAACCGGGGTCTGGGAAGCCAGGAGGCTGCACCAGGCTCCAGTCTGATCTGGCAGTGTTTCTACAGCTGGATGCCCTTCCTAACGCCAACCACTCCGTGAGTGTAATGGGTGCTTTTTACGTGCCACTGGCACAGGTGCCAGGGAGGCTGGCAGTGGCCACGATCGGTTAGTGCTTTTTACGTGCCACCGGCACAGAAGTGCTGGCATCGGCCAAGACGGCGCTGGTGATTTATTTGTGTGCATGTGATAAACATCATTACATGACTGATGATCTTCTGTAAACCATTTATCTTTTTCTGTCTTCAAAACCCATAAAATAGCCTCCCATGCCAGGAGTGGCTGTGTGGTAAGTAGCTTGCTAACCAACCACATGGTTCTGGTTCAGTCCCACTGCGTGGCATCTTGGGCAAGTATCTTCTGCTATAGCCCTGGGCCGACCAATGCCTTGTGAGTGGATTTGGTAGACGGAAACTGAAAGAAGCCTGTTGTATATATGTATATATATATATATATGTGTGTGTGTGTTTGTCCCCCTAGCATTGCTTGACAACCGATGCTGGTGTGTTTACGTCCCCGTCACTTAGCGGTTCGGCAAAAGAGACCGATAGAATAAGTACTGGGCTTACAAAGAATAAGTCCCGGGGTCGAGTTGCTCGACTAAAGGCGGTGCTCCAGCATGACCGCAGTCAAATGACTGAAACAAGTAAAAGAGTAAAAGAGTATGCCAAATAAGTGACTTTTAGCTTCGAGTTCGTATGTACACACACACACACACACATGATGGGATTCTTCCAGTTTCCATCTACTTAAATTCACTCACAAGGCCTCAGTTAGCCAGGGATTATAGCAGAAAACACTTGTCCAAGGTACCACACAGTGGGACTGAACCCAAAACCCTGTGGTTAGGAAACAAACTTCTTCCTACAGAGTCATGTCCCACCTATAGTGTGTGTATAATAATGGTGAACCACAACACAAACTTATAACAGACAACTGATGGTTCCTAAAAGTGGATTATTTACCCTTTTTTTATAAATCATGCCCTCAGTTTATTTGGCTAATTAAATTATTTACTGCTGTTGAACTTAATTATAACAATACAAACATCTCAGTACTTGACTGCATATTTTAACCCAATAACAACCGAAGGCAAAATTAACAGTAATAATAATAATAATGATGATGATGCTGATGATGATAGTTGCTATAATAGTCACGAGTGTTGTAATAGTCATGAGGCCGTACACTTTAAGGAATGGTACATAGTGTAGATTATAACAATCCCAGGTTTTTTTCTTTCTTTTAATTGACTTCAGCAGGATTTGGAACATAAGAGGATATAACAACACAAAGGCATTTTCTTTGTCAGTTTACTAATTCTACTAATGATCAGTCGAAATGGTTTCTAATTGAAGGGAACGGCTCAGTTGATGATATTCAAAAATAATTGCAAAAACAGCCACTATACTCAATCTTTTGGCATTCAGATTACTTCGTTAAATATAATGCTTATTTATTCTCATTGTTTTGAATTAATAATGCATTATCTTGTAGCTTTGATATTTGGATAATGTGATTGTTTATTTCAAGAAAGACATTGTAGGGCAGGTGTGAAAGGCTATATCTGGCCAGTTTGAACATAAAACAGAATATTTGGGATGGATATGCTCAGTGTAAATGCTAAAGAGTTAACATATGTACACCATTGACAGGCAACACAACAGTTATTGTCTGAGATAAAATCTCTCATTGACGTGTTGTTACAAAACACATATATTGGAAGGAAACAAAGAATTGTCTTGGCATTGCAGTAACCACCACTGGGAGGATTTTTCATCCCTCTCTGAGATATTGTTTTTTAACACAGTGCTTCTATAAGAGATTTTATCTCAGGTGAAAACCATAGCGACTTGCCTATCAATAGGGTATATATATATTAAGTAAGATACATAGAAAGCTGCTTTAATTTAATATGGCTTCACTTGTAATGCAGAGTGGTAGATATTCACAATGTCAGTGGATAAATTATTCACTGCTTCCTAGATCAGAGAAGACAGACTTTGTCTAGGCATGTACACGATTGTTAAGGCCCAGGAAGGCCAAAATGCATCTGGCTTTCTCACGGCTGGGATAATCTTTCATCTTCCTCCAAAGATATGGTGGCCCTCTGTTGGCTACAATGAGTGTTGTAGTTGATTCGATCAATGGAGTAGCCTACTAGGGAGACTAACATGCAAGTGGTTGAGCACTCCAGAGACAGGTGCACTCTTAACATGGTTCTCAGGGAGAGTCAATGTGACACAGAATGCAACAAGGCTGGCCTTTTGAATAACAGGTGCAACTCATTTTTGCCAGCTGAGTTGACTGGAGCAACGTGGCATAAAGTGTCTTGCTCAAGGACACAAGATGCCAGCAGAAATCATGCTCATAACCTGATAATCATGGGCCAAATACCCTAACCTAAGCCATGCACCTTCAGCTATATATATTGCGTTTTTCAACACAGCTTGTCTATAAGAGATTTTATCTTGAATGAAAACCACAGTAATTTCTTGGGAAGGGGTAAAATTGATTGTAACGATCCCAGTGTACAACTGGTACATATTTTGTTGATCCCGAAAGGTTGAAAGAAAAAAAATGGAGCTCAGCGGAATTTGAACTCAGAACAAATATGTATGAAATGCACAAAGCTTTTTGCTTGGTATGCTAACATTTCTGCCAACTCACTGCCTTAATAGTAATAATAATGATGATGGTGGTGGTCACTCATCCGATTTCAACATACAAATGTTTGAAGGAAAGGATTTCAAAAAGCAAAAAAGGATTAAAAAAAAAAGCTGCATCTATATGCAATGAATGTCATCATCATCATTTAACGTCCACTTTCCATGCTGGCATGGGTTGGACGGTTTGACTGAGGGCTGGCGAGCCAGAAGGCTGTACCAGGCTCCAATCTAATCTGGCAAAATTTCTACAGCTGGATGCCCTTCTTAACACCAACCACTCCGAGAATGTAATGGGTGCTTTTTATGTGCCACCGGCACAAGGGCTAGTCAGGGGGTACTGGCATCGACCACACTTGAATGTTGCTTTTTACCAGCACAGGAGCCAGTCAGGTGGCACTGGCAACAACCATACTTCGATGGTGCTTTTTACGTGCCACCAACACAGAACCAGTCAGCCAGCACTGGTAACGACCACGCTCGAATGGCATTTTTTAACATGCTACTGGCACAGAACCAGTCAGGTGGTACTATCATCGACCACTAGGTACTTTACTTGAAATTTGGGGGAGGGGGCTAGTCTATTACACTGACCCCAGTGCATAACTGGTACTTATTACACCAACTCCGAAAAGATGAAAAGCAAAGCCAACCTCAATGGAATTTAAATTCAGAAGATAACATTGGACAAAAATCTAAAATGTAGAACAAACATAGAAATTGAAGCTTTTAGAAATAGCAGCCAAGCATCCTCCAAATAGCTACGCGTCAATTAAAAAAGAACATTGAGTCCTGGATATATGAAAAGACGAAATGGTCATGGGCGGAACGCCTTTGATCATAGGTTACTTATTCAGAGCTGGCCTGGGATTAAACAACAACCACCCTAATGAAGATTTATACAGATGGACATTAACATATCACGAATCTATTAAACCAACTGAAAAGCTTTGACATATGTTTGTGTGTGATTTAGACACTTTCATTCCATTTATAAATTAATTCAATGTATAAAAACTATATATCTCTATGCACACGTGTGATGTGTGTGTAATTCTATTGTAAAAAGCCTACGCAGTTTTACCGGTTTGAATAAGCCAGCATTAATGAAAGAAACCAAGCCTCAGCAAAATTCCTAACTTAGTAAATGTATTGAATCAGTTGTTCATTTATATATTTTTATGTTTTCGTGTGTGTTTAAAAACAATTTCAACACACACACCGAGTACATACCTACATATATACGTGTGCGTGCGTGTATGTATGTATGTATGTATATATATATATGATCAAAATAAGCAACAAGGATATCCAGAGGCAGTGTAGTACAATCGTTTCATGCCACTTCATCTAATTAAACAATGTAAGTATTACATCAGTTTTTAAATGAAGTAGCATGAAACGATTGTACTACTCTACCTTGGTCATCCTTGTTGCTTATTTTGATTATAATCACCCCATTTGATATATATGGATTATAACCATACCAAATTCTGGTGCCTTTGACTCAAGTACCATATTCATCTGAATCTAAATTTTTACTGAACTTATATATATATATATATATATATATATACGTATATATATATATATATATGTGAATGAGAGAGAGACGAGAGATAAGAAAGTTTGTGGGAGTGTTTGTTATTCGGGAGATAACAGCTGTTGGAATGATGACGTTGCACATGCGAGCGAGAGAGGAAGGAGGGGGGGAGAGAGTCGGCTTTGGGAGAACGACATGCTTCCGACATGATTTTTGTTGTTTTTTTTTTTTTTGCACCATTACATATTGTCATCGATATATGTGTGTGTGTACATACATATATCGATGAGGGAGAAAGAGAACTGCGTCGTGTAATAATCTCTTATGCCAATACTGAGCGACAAAACAACCATTTGATAAAAAAAAATAGATGAATAGACAGCAAAGACAACGTGTCAATATTTTCTGACTGAAGCAGAAATACAACCACATTAATTTGCGGCGAAGAATTTAGTTTATTTAATAAAGATAATAATATGGTATTTTGCCACAAGACAATGAGACCGTGTGTGTGTGTGTGTTCGCCGATTGCTACAAAAGTGCTAGCATTTCATTTGTACGAATTCATCTTGGATATTATGGGTGTGTGTGGTCTGTCTGATCGGAACATGGTCTCGTTCGACATGGGTGGAATGCGTGTATGGAATTCATAGCTTTTCTTCTATTTAAACCACCCTTTTTAGACGAAACTGAAGAACAATTAAGGGAAACATGACCTTCCTCGCATCATCTGGGATGGGGGGATGACACACCACAAGGGAGGCGGGGACAGTCATGCCATTCCTGTCCCTGGAAGCTGACACTTTTATATTCGTTATTCTAATCTTTAAAGAACCACACAGACACACACACACGTACATACATACATACAGCAATGGTGTGCTGGCATCACCATCTATTTTTGTCTGGACTTGTTTCTTGAGAAACAGTCGGTTTTTTTCTCTTTTTCTTGGATTAATAGATAAGAATTCTGGTGGTAATGGCTATGATGATAATGGATTTCTTCGACACAGGAACGAAAGGCTTCGAGGTTTGTTAAAGGAGGGCGAGAGCAGACATATCAGGTTGTCTAACATGCTTGCTTCGTTTTTGCCTATTCTTTTTCTTTAAAAAGAAACCCTGGAGCAACAGCAAACCCGAACCAAATCGTGGGCTTCTTGCAACCCAAGCAAAGCTCACCCTTCATGTAATTGCTGGTTTAATTTTTCTTTGAACCATTAAAATTGATAAAACCGTAAAGCATTATCAGAAAATTAATCTCATCTCTTAATATATATACACAAATGGTTACATACAAGTGAAACACTGGGTAAAACCTTATCACCGATTATAAAAACACAATTTGATGATGACGATAGATACGAATGTATATATATATACACACATCACACATACACGTATGCATATGTAACATATACACACAATCACGTAAGCATTTAGAACATATATATACACACATGCATGCATATACAACATATATGTACACACATACACGTATGCATATGTAACATACACACACTCACGTATGCATATAGAACATTATATATATACACACATGTATGCATATACAACATATATACACACACATGTACGCAAATACAACATATATATACACACATACATGTATGCATAAGCAATGTATATATGCATGTATGCTTCTTTTTCTTTTTTCTTTTTGAAACCTTACCTTTTGGTTGTAGTTTCGGCATCCGTTCTAGCAGAGCTTTTTTCTGGGATTTGGTCAACACTTCATTCTTGCCTTTTTTGCTCTTGCTGCCCTTCACAACCTCCCACGAACCCACTGATGTAGCCATCTTTGATGGGAAGACGTTTTGTTGATTAAGTGTTCACGCTACGTTTACCGTTTACCTTCCGCTGTTGACCTCACGCTACGGGCTGCTGAACAAGACGGGCGACGGTGAACTATAGGCCGAGTGAGAGGGAGAGTGCTAGTAGAGGCAGCGAGGGAGGACGAATAGGAAGAGGGAGAGAGAGAGGGAAATAGAGTATGAGAGGGGTAGTTTGAGAGTTGAAGTGGGAGATAGAAGAGAGGAAGATAGAAAGATAATTGAGAGCGAAGATAAAAATGATAGAGAGAGAGTGAGTGAGTATTAAGAGACGATGGGAGTAGGCAGCTGTCATAGGAGTAAGAATAAAGAAAGATAGATTAACAGATGGAAAGAGAGAGAGAGAGATACAGAGATGGCAAGTGGAAGTGAGAGGTAACTTAAAAGTGGGAGAAGTGAAAGAGAGAGAGAGAGAGTATAATGGGGAGAGGTGAAAAGTAAGAGTTGCAGTGGGAGAGAAAGTTAGTGATTAAAAAATAGGAGAGATAGTAAAAGAGAGGAAATAAAGAATGTATTTATGTGGAAGAAGGGGAGTGTGAGAGTGAGAGTGGAAGTAAGAGCGGAAGTGAGATTATGTGATAGACGTATATTTTTGGCCAAGGTGTGTATTACGAGGGAGAAGAAGGGGAAAAGAGAGTGTGAATGAGAGTGGCGGAGGGGCCGGAAGTGAGAGATAAAGAAAGCTATTATTAGAGAGAATGAATGGTGTGTGTGTGATAGATAGACATTGAAAGAGAGAGGGGGAGAGCCGGGTAATGGAAAAAGAGAGGGTATGATAGATTGAGAGTTGAAGTGGGAGGAAAAGTGACCGGTATTACTACAAAGCTTGAGTAGGAGAGAAAGAGAGTATAAAGTTAGTGTGTGTAGGGGGTAAAAGTGAGAGCTAGACTTAAACAAGGAGGGGGAAAGTGGGGTAACACTCGGGGGAAAAGGAAGAGTTTTGTGACGTCACTCTATACAGCCGTGCGAGATAATGGCCATGCGTCTTATGTGCTCTGCCGGTTCTTGCTTGTTCTTCATGTTTGTACATGGACTGTGTGAGGGAAGGGAAATAATGGTGTGTTGATAAGTGATGTTAGTTGATAAATAAAAGGTTTAGAATGAGGTAGAAGAAAGAAACGAGAGTAGAGTAGTCGTGGTGGTGTTGGAGTCGGCATCGTATCCTTGTAACGAAAGCGATAAGGTTTCGTCCTGTGTTAGTGTTTGTGTAGAAAAATTTACTTTTATGTTAGTATGAACACATCGTTATTTCCTGTGAGCGGCTTCTCCTTCGCCGGCTGTCGACTTAGCAATCAAAAATGATTTCCAACGGTACCGAGTAGTATGATTGCTTACTAAAGGGAGTGTCCAAACTCTTTTGGACCACATCGTAACACAACTTTCCCTTTCCGGTAAAATCTGCTAAACCAGGAGTTGCTACAATCCCTCCTCTGACAATTATTTTGTTTTACAACATGCTAAAGATTCATTTGTCTCTATCAGCTTTTGATGCTTTTCTCGCAATTTTCTGCTCTCTGCAATTCACAGACCACTGTTCTACTGTTTCTTTGTAGTCTAATGCCAACCGGGTGGGGTCAGCCTGGGTTTAAAAACGAACCCACATCCCATTTCCGCTTAACGTATTGTTCACTGCCATCCTCATACTTCATATGCAACTTTGAGTGCCTCGTATTTTAAGCCACAAAACAAAACAATAGTGCAGTGAGGGAGAGAGTGTTAGAGCAGAAAAGTGGGAAAGAAAAGAGACTGCAATTAAGGAAAAAGTGGGACAATTATTGTTACAGAGATAGAGAGGGAGAAAGAGAGTGAAAAGTTGGTAAGGTAAAAAAGTTAAGAACAAAGTAATTTTATTGTAATGAAGAAGCAAGAATGTCAACATTTCTGACCGTGGTCCTTTGCCAAAATATTAAAAAAAAAAAAAAGAAGCAAAAAAAGATGAGAAGCGAATGTTCTCAGTACTTCTTTTCACTCCATATTGCCTTTCCAAGGTAACCATTAACCAGAGAATCAAGGCATGTTGCTTAGGTGTCAGCCAAACCCATGGCATCAAGTGGACCGTTGATATATTCTTGTAATATGGCTTGGAAATGCCAAATACTTTATTCTGATTCTACCTGCACCTTCTAGTCATTTGTTTTGAACTCTGGGTCTTCACTTCCCTCTTGCATTACTTTTTTCTCTGGAAACCGACCAAGTGCTGTCAGAACTTGCTCTGTTCCAGCCTTGACACCACTGACAACTGTGTTGACACAGACCTGTCATTTATGATTGGTTAATGATGAAAGCACATTGCATGCTACTCTCAGGAGAAATCACAGCTTAGCTGGCTTAATTTTCAACAACATACCCTACAATAGCTTTCCTTTGCTTCTCATGCCACACACACACTGGTTCCCCAACCCCCACCAATTTTTTGTCATTTGCTCTTCCTATACAATCTAGCAAACCTCTCTGGTCATAATATTTCACCAGTTCTTGTGATTTCAATGAAATATCTGGTGGGGGTTTTTTTTTAATATCTATATTTATATTCCAGCTCATCTGCCATGTTCGGTCAATAGAGTGGATTTATAATCCAAAGTGTACAGTTAATATACATCCACCACGGCTGATCTCACTGATTGGTAAGAGCAGTTGTGATGGATATATAATAATGTAAACTTCAGATAATATATATATACAAATATATATATTGTTTGTAGAAAATATTAATCTGGAGAAGAAGCACACTCTAAGATGTAGAGCAGTGTGTATTTTAAAAATGGGGAAGGCCAGTTTATGGGAAAGGCCTTTCTCCCTCCATATTTTAAAGAGGTCTTAGGCCAATGGGTTTTAGGGTCTGGCGAAACGCCATAAAGCTAAGCTCTTTATGGACGGGAAACCCAGAGTAATCCCATAAACTGGCCTTCCCCATTTAAAATATATATATATATAATATATATAAATTAGAGAAAAAACACTATTATGTAATTCAAACAATGATAGACATAAACCAAATCTAAAGAAAAAATAAAATTAAAAATAAAATAAAATAAAATAAAATAAATTGATTTAATACTAAATTGAATTTTTCCCTGTAAGTTTGGAGTTACATTCCCTAATATTATTATTATCATTATTATTATATATATATATATATATATATATATATATATATATATTATATATATATATATATATATATGTAAACATTACACAAGCCATAGATTCTTCAAGATTAAATAGTAATTAATTCCAACATAGCTGTCCATTTAAAGAGAAGACACTTTAATGACCAGTGATCAAATATAAACACATTAAGTTACCTATCATTATCTTCAGTTTGTTTTGCTGACAACTCACAGTCAATTGATTATTTCTAATTATCCAGTAACACAGAGCAAAGGTGGTGGTGGTGGTGCACTGGCAGAATCATTAAGGTATCAGACAAAATACCTGGCAATATTTGCTCTGGTTCAAGGTGGTGAGCTGGTAGAATTGTTAGCATGTTTAGGGGTATTTCATCCGTCTTTATGTTCTCGTGTTCAAATTCTGGTAGGGTTTACATTACCTTTCATTCTTTTCATCCGTTAGATGGATTCAGATGAAACTTTCAGGGATGTTTGGCCTTGTGACTGGCATGAACTGATTAGATTTTGGGCTCAATCCAGTCTCAAACAAGGATTCTGGATTATTTTTCCTGTTTTTTTTTACTTAACTTTTGAGAACAGTCACGTTCATTTTTAGTATTCCCATTTGTAAGAGCAATCGAGTTTATTTCAGATATTCTCGTTTTAAAAATCGTCTCTGACTAATCATTGAGAGGACATTGGTGTTGCCTTGGCAGAGGTTTGCACTCTCTGAGTACTCTTGTTATTATTATTATTATTATATTAAGACAGCAAACTGCCAGAATCGTTAGCATGCTTCATGGCATTTCATTCATCACTATGTCCTAAGTTCAACTTTGTCTTTCATCCTACAAGGGTCAATAACAGCTTCCTAAAATTGCTGACCATGTGCCAAAATTTGTCACCAATATTTGCTCAAACTCTTATATCCAGAGTTCAAATCCCACTGAGGTAAACTTTTATCCTTCCAAAGTTGATAAAGCAAATACCAATATTGGGATCAATCATCATCAACATCATCATCATTTAACGTCCGTTTTCCATGCTAGCATGGGTTGGACAGTTCGACCGGGGTCTGGAAGCCAGGAGGCTGTGCCAGGCTCCAGTCAGATCTGGCAGTGTTTCTACAGCTGGATGCCCTTCCTAACGCCAACCACTCCGTGAGTGTAGTGGGTGCTTTTTATGAGTCACCGGCACAGGTGCCAGGGAGGCTGGGAGCAGCCACGATCGGTTGGTGCTTTTTACATGCCACTGGCACAGAAGCCAGTCAAGGTGGCGCTGGCATCAGCCACGTTCGGATGGTGCTTTTTACGTGTCACCGGCACGGGTATCACAACTACAATTTCTACTTGATTTTTTTTGATGTTGACTCAATATGTCTCCCCAAGCACAGCGGGTCACCCTACAATCCAAGGTTAGCACAGCAGGCCGTCCTGTGAGCCATGAGCTCACTTCATTTGTCGGGTCTTCACAGTCACAGCATATCTCAGATCTCGGTCTTTCGTGATTGCCTCTGTGAGGCCCAACGTGCCACCGGCATGGGGCTCATCAAGTAACCCCCATCCCCCTATACTTGTGGCCTTCTGCCTAATTTCACAGTAGAAGCAATGCACTCATTCTATTTCATTATGTTCTGAATTAAAATCCTGCCAAGTTCAACTTTGCCTTTCATTCTTTTAGTGTCATCAAAATAGAGTACCAGTTAAATACTGGGGCTGATTTGATCAATTGGTTACCTGTGCCAACAAGCATGGAATAGCAGAGCTCCAAATTTCCACCCAACTGTGGGAGTCTGACAACAGGAGAAGTGATTCACTGGGGTACACTACCTTCACACCATTATTATCTACGAACAATTAGCATCCCTTGTCCTTGTGATCCTAAGATTGTGGTTTTGATTCCTGGACCAGGGGATGTGTTGTGTTCTAGAGGAAAACATCTATTTTATGCTGTTCATCCACTCAACTGGGAAAAATGAGTAATTTTGCAAGGGACTGGCGTCCCATCCAGTGGAGGGAGTATATACGTCACAGAATCTTGGAAACTGGCTTTGTGCTCAGGATGAACCTATGATTCTTTGTTTTTAACACCTCAACAGACACATATACATACAGACATCCTACCATTCTCTCTCTCACATATGCACCCTTCCTAAAGGTGGAACTCCACAAAAAATGAGATTATGCTAACAAAAATTAAGTCCATACCAAAGCAGTGAACTACTTCTCCAACCTGCAATATCACGAATATTCAAAAATTATCAAATTATTGAAGTTACCTCCCTTGCCTGTTTTCCATTTTAGACGAAAAAGTCTGCTAAAGGCTAGGATAATAATCTCAGTTCATCGTAGTTTTTCAGCTCACTGTATTATAGTTGTGAGCCCCTACTGTGTCTGTATTTAGTATGCCAAAAGCTGCTCTGAAGTATTTTTCCTTTCAACATTATTATTATTATTCGAATGCGGCCGATGTCAATGCCACCTGACTGGCTCCCATGCTGGTGGCACATAAAAAGCACTCACTACACTCTCGGAGTGGTTGACGTTAGGAAGGGCATCCAGCTGTAGAAACCTTGCCAGATCAAATTGGAGCCTGGTGCAGCCTCCTGGTTTGCCAGTCCCCAGTCAAACCGTCCAACCCATGCCAATATGGAAAACGGGCGTTAAACGATGATGATGATAATGAGCATATCATCAGCCCTCGAGCTGTTCAAAAACACACATTTTATTAAATAGATGGTCCATAATACACTTCAGGACATGCGAGGGGAAGGTTCCAAGAGAGGTGAATTCTAAATAAGCAACAAATGATGGATAGGTGTCGATTCATTACAGTCGTTTCTAACAAATTTTTTAATTGATTAATGAGTACATTATAAAAAACTGTTTCCATCAGATGCAAATACAAATTTTACAATCAAGGACATTTAAAAACATTTTAATCTATGGCATGTACATAGGTACAGGAGTGGCTGTGTGGTAAGTAGCTTGCTTACTAGCCGCATGGTTCTGGGTTCAGTCCCACTGTGTGGCACCTTGGGCAAGTGTCTTCTACTATAGCCTCAGACCGACCAAAGCCTTGTGAGTGGATTTGGTAGATGGAAACTGAAAGAAGCCCATCATATATGTGTGTGTATGTTTGATCCCCTCACCATCATTTGACAACCGATGCTGGTGTGTTTACATCCCCGTAACTTAGTGGTTCAGCAAAAGAGACCGATGATAGAATAAGTACTAGGCTTACAAAGAATAAGTCCTGGGGTCGATTTATTCGACTAAAGGCGGTGCTCCAGCATGGCCGCAGTCAAATGACTGAAACAAATAAAAGAATATTTGGTGATACCAAGATCAACACTTACCATTGGATTTCGCCCCTTAGAGTGCCCCTACTAATACCTGATGGCTTCAATGTTATGTACTTCCCTGTGAGCTCCATGTTATCATACCTAGCCATTTCTGACATTCTATGTGTTGATGTGTTTTAATTCTAGGGAGTCCAATTCAAACTAAACCATATTTGTATGCGACAGGTTTCTTTCTCTTCTGCTTACCAAATCCACGCAAAGTGTTTTGGTTGGCCCAGGACTGTTGTTGAATACATTTCACTGAAGAGGTTTAATAATACCAAAATGCATCCTTTCCTTTCATCAGTTGGTTTTATAAACTAGATCAACTCCAAACTGCTTTATTTATATTATCCCAAAATTTCAATCAACTGACCTTGTTACAATTATCTCCCTTGTATTATATATATATATATATGTTTTTTGTTTTTAATTTTAAATACTCCTCATGGAGATTTATTTTACTAACTACTTTGACAATCTCAGTGACTCATGGGATGAGGTGGTCAAGCATGACCTTCGAACGTTGGGCCTCACAGAGGCAATGACGAAAGACCAAGACCTCTGGAGATATGCTGTGACTGCAAAGACCCAACAAATAACGTGAGTTCATTGCTGTTTCCTGAACCAGCTTCATATAGAAGCCCCAGCCCATCCAAAGTACCTTGGATCGCAGGATGGCCTGCTGTGCTTACCTTGGATCGTAGGGTGACCTGCTGTGCTTGAGGAGACCTATTGAGTCAAGTACATCAGCATCAAAAAAATCAAATGGAAATTGTAGTTGTGATACCTGTGCAGGTGGCACGTAAAGAGCACCAACCAATCGTGGCCATTGCCAGCCTCCTCTGGCCCCTATGCCGGTGGTACGTAAAAAGCACCCACTACACTCACGGAGTGGTTGGCGTTAGGAAGGGCATCCAGCTGTAGAAACACTGCCAGATCAGACTGGAGCCTGGTGCACCCTCCTGGCTTCCCAGACCCCAGTCAGACTGTCCAACCCATGCCAGCATGGAAAGTGGACCTTAAATGATGATGATGATGATGATGATGATGATGATGAGCTATTTCAGTATGACTGAATTTCTTCAACTCCTTACATTGTTCCACCACATTCGCCATTTGCTCTACATGGTGTAGTTTCTGATTAATTCCTGTTGCCATGTTAGCCACATTAAATGTGGTTGTCCTGCAATATATAAATATTTAGTCAAGAACAAGACACTCACTTCATCAGTTAAAACCACATTCATGAAACTGCCACTCAAACATTACTTCATAGCAACCACCCCTTTCCACCACACCACCACCTCTGCAGTGACCTTAACACCTTAGCAGAGACTGAGTGTGTGTGTGTGGTGTGTGTGTGTGTGTGTGTGTGTGTGTGTGTATATCATTTCTATAATTAGAGAGAAAAACAAAAAGATCAGAGAAATATATGGACAGCTGTGTGACTAATAGGACAGTCTAAAGTAGGTGTCTGAAATGAAATGGAGAGAGAGGAGAGTAAGGAAACGAGTTGAGTAATGTAAAAAGAAAATAATAAACTTTTGAGTGTGTTTATGTGTAATAGATGCATGTGTGTGTGTGTGTGTGTGTGTGTGTGTGTATGTGTGTGTATAAATTCACCAACATCATATAATTCTCATAAAATTCTCTAGGAATAAAACTTCTAAAACATAGAGAAATTCAAAAGACTGCTTTGGTCCAGTGGTAGAGTGCCTGCTATGTCTACATGAGATGTGGGTTCGTATCCCCTGCACAGCCTTCAACATTTCCTACAGAAATACTTACATGCTACAATTTACAGCTTTATGTGCTTTGAGATCCACTGTTCCAAAAAAGAATTATTTCCTGTTCTCTCGATATAATACATACATACATACAAATGGAGTGGTCTGTTGTGTTGAAGTATGTGGTGAAAGGATGACCTGGCTTCTGTAAAATAATATGAACACATTCATAAAACCAGGCCGTGAACAGATGGCCTGCATCATGAACCTAAATGCATGGCAAAATTTGCAAGTGGTGCAGTGTGTGATGTTGCGGCATATTTTTCAGTTTGGTTATCAGTTGGAAGTTGATGTCTGCATGAAATACTCAGAAGAGAAGTTGAATTCCAGAGATTTAGAGAGAAAGGTGTGAGCACACAGTCCTAGTGGGGTGATGGTTTGTATGCCTCAATGACCATGAGAACTGTTCCAGCAGAGCACAAGGACTTGGTAAGGCCTCCCATGCTGGACAGGTCAAAGTACAAAGGCCAGACTAATATGGATTACTTCTCAGAGGTGAAAATGAGTTTGCATAAGGTCAACACTTACATAGAAAAAAAGCAGAATTTATAGAAGCATCAACGATGATTCAGAACCAACAGGACCTAGGGGAAGAAGGCCTTAAGGGAACCCAGAGTTGAGTACAGTAGAGAAAAGTCGTTGATGGCTTATGTCCCACAAGGAGCAAAGGGCTTAAGTAAGATGGCAGAGTGATGACACACAGAGGAAATGAAAGAAGAATGATGAGTAATGACTGAAGTAAATTAATGAAGATGGGAAATGATTAGATTAACCTAAAAGAATGAATAGTTAATTTAATGCCACGGGTCATTATAGTAAAAGACAGCTGAAGACACACAGGTATTGCTGACTGCTTTAAGACAAAGCTGCTGACATTATGCAAATGAGACATGATGGAGGTGGAGTACGAAAGATTACCTGGGTATGATTGAGATGTAGTGTGATTACCTGGTTACAGATAGTGTTGCACTAGTGATTACTTGGTCAAAAATTAAAATTAACAATATCATCATCATCATCATTTAACAGGAACTGGCCAGCTGGGGAACTGTGCAAGTTCCAACTGTCTATTTTGGCATGGTTTCTGTCTGGATGCCAGCATACTGGGTGCTTTTCTGTGGCACCAGCATGGGCCCTTTTTCATGACACCAGCACAGGTGCTTTTTTTGTGGAACCAGTATGAGTATTTATGTGGCACTGACACAGACACCTTTATGTGGTACTGGCTTGGGGCACTAGCACACGTGATACCAGTATGAGAGCCCCCAAGGGAAGGACCTCTTGGCTGTGATAGTTAAAGTGTTGCTGTTGTGATCGCTTGGTCAGAGTTTCAATATGTGGATAGTGTTGATGTATTATAGTAGTATTATTTAGTCAAGTGTTCAGACTAATTTGTGGGACCCTGTGACCCCTGGAGGGCCATATAAGAATGTTGGGGGTCCACGCAAGCAAAATAGTAAATTGGGGATTCACAGTAGTATTTTAAGGGTTTATGAATATATTTTGCTTTTATATGTATTTAATGGTGGAGGCGCGTGGCTTAGTGGTTAGGGTGTCAGCACCACTCAGCTGGTAAAAATGAGTAACGCTGTGATGGACTGACGTCCCATCCAGCTGGGGAACACATACGTCATAGAAACCGGGAAAGTGGGCCCATAAGCCAGGCTAGGCTTTAAAAGGGCGAAAAAGAAAAAAAAAGAAAATGTATTTAATGCAAGAAACAGTGGGGTTTCTTTCTTTGACATTCTACATTGTTTAACAAGTTTCTGGCCCCTGGAATATGTTCTCTTAGAGGGTGCTATTTCAAACCTACAGAAGTGAATGGATGAAAAACAAAATAGAAATTCCAAAGGAAGGATCTATAAAACTGGTTTCTTTTAACATGGAATGGCTATAGGGGTCTACCAGAATAAAATAATAACCAAAGGGGTCCAGAGATAAAAAAATTGGCTGAGAACCTCTGCCCCAGGGGATAAGTGCAATATGAGACTAGAGGAGTGAAAGGAGCCAGTCAGCACAGACGTGAGGCAAGCTAACTCCAAGAAGCAAATACCATTGTAATTAGATGTAGTAGAGAAGGCAGAGAGAGGAAAGGAGAAGCCTGCATTTATGAGGGAGCAATGCCATGTTAATCAGTCAAGTTTGGACAAAATATTGGATTGTCAGATGAAATCGGTTTTCTTTCATTTATTTTTAACTATTTCCAATGTTATTTGAATCAACACAAAGAAATGATTCTTTTTTTGGAGCAGTGAATCTCAAAGCATGTAAATAACACCACCACCACCACCACCATCATATAACATCTGTTTTCCATGCTGGCATGGGTTGAAAGGTGTTTTTGGACATAAAAAGTCAAAGGGCTGCCTGTAGGGCTTGAACCTATATCTCCTGTAGACCCAATATTTGCATGCTATCATTTACAGCTTTATGTGTTTCAAGATCCACTGTTCCAAAAAAAAAAGGAAACAAAAAGAATTATTTCCTGTTCTCTTGAAAGTTAATAAATTCTTAAGTGAAAAAATATTTTTATCATTTTATGATTTTTGGCAGTTCGATTTTGTTGTCTTCAATCTATGTTTATCATTTTTGAAATTTGAGTAAATTTTACCTCTTTTCAGACATTTGATGACACAGTGCAGAGTATAGAAAAAAAGAAGAAGAGAAAAGAAGTGAATGAATTTATACTGGCACATGTGCTGGTGGCACATGTGCTGGTGGCACATGAAAAACAACATTTGAGCATGGTCGTTGCCAGTGCCGCCGAACTGGCTCCCATGCAGGTAGCACATAAAAAACACCTTTTGAGCATGGTCTTTGCCAGAGCCGCCTGAGTGGCCCTCAGCCCTCATGCCAGTGGCACAAAAAAGCACCCACTACACTCTCAGAGTAGTTGGCATTAGGAAGGGCATCCAGCTGTAGAAACATACCCAGATCAGACTGGTGCCTGGTGCAGCTTTCTGGCTTACCAGTCTTCAGTCAAACCGTCCAACCCATGCCAGCATGGAAAGTGGACATAAAACGACAGCAATGATGATTAAGATATATTTGTCCCACCCATGTGAGCATGGGAGTCAGACGTTAAAGACGATGATGATGATGATATATATATATACATGTTTAATATACAAATGTTTGTATATATGTATACAGACACACAGTAGGCACACATGCATATATATGTGTGCATGTGTATATATGTGCATATATATATATACACATTCAACTAAAAGATTACAACCCTATCTGATTATTCAAATGCCTAAATTCTGTGCATGTACATATATTTACTTGACTGCTCACCTTTATCAATGGTTTCTCCCATTATTTATAAAGCTGTTGGCATCTTTGAAGACACAGGTATGCTAGTATAATATATTCCACGCTTAAAATAAATGTAATTTTTTTAGCAACGTTTTTGCATATTTATCTGCACAAATACAAAAGGGAAGAGTGAGGTCATTGTCCCCATTCCAGCAGCAGACAAATGCATGAAATACCAGTTTGAAATTTAAGTACAAGGCTAGCGAGCTTGGGAGAAGGGGTAAGTTGATAACATTGACCCCAGTAGTCGACTGGTACTTATTTTTATTGATCCCGAAAGGATGAAAGGCAAGGTTGACCTCAGTGGAATTTGAACTCAAAATGTAAAGATGAACAAAATGCCACTAAGCCATTTTGCCCAGCATGCTAACCATTCCGCCATCTCACCACTTTGCAGACATGCAAAATGCTTAAAATTCTGGCACAGGCCAGTAAGTGCGGGAGGTAGGGGTGGGGGAGAGGACAGAGCCTTACGTTGATCCCTGTACTCAACAGGTATTTATTTTATTGACCCCGAAACGATGAAAGACAAAGTCAATCTTGGCACAATTTGAACTCAGAACATAAAGATGAGTGAAACGACACAAAGCATTTAGCCCAGTGTTGCTAACGATCCTGCCATCTCGTTACCGTGCAGACACATAAAATAATACTTTTAAATCTCAGCACAAGGCCAGCAAGTTTGGGGGAGGGGAGTAAGTCAGTTACATCGACCCCAGTATTCGACTGGTACCTATTTTATCAAACCTGAAAGGACGAAAGGCAAAGCTGACCTCAGCGGAATTTGAACCCAGAACATAAAAATGACTGAAATGCCACCAAGCATTCTGTCTGGCATGTTAACAATTCTTCCAGCTCACTGCCTTGAAGATCCATAAAATACTGCTGTGTGTTTAATACGTTGTTACAACAGCAATAAAGTGCAGAGTTATGTGTATTCACAGTAATTAGTGCATGAACATAAGTGTCATTTGAAGACCTCAGAAAGTCTGTGAATATTTGCTACACACTACATAAATACTCTCATACTACACAATCAGCTTACAGTAATATATATAATATTAGGGAATATAACTCCAAGCTTACAGGGAAAAATTCAATTTAGAAATACTAAATCAAATATTAATTATGTTATTTTGCACATTACTTAATCATCATTATATTTTTTCTTATATTTAATATTTCTATTATATGTAATTTTCTAGATGGTGTAATTTAATTTTTCATTTTGAATTGATAAAAGGTGTTTTTTTCTAATTCATATATATATATATATATTATATTAGGGAGTATAACTCCAAACTTACAGGGAAAAATTCAATTTAGTATTAAATCAAATTTCACAATATAAATACATAAATATATAAATTAGAGAAAAACCACTATTATGCAATTCAAACAATGATAGACATAAACCAAATCATAAATAAAAAAGTAAAATATATTTTTTAAAACATATAATTAGATCACTGCCTTGAAGATACATAAAATATATATTGATAATTCATTTTTGTACTTTTTGTGATCTACTTGCTATGCAAGTACATCTCCATAATATATACATATATATATATATATATATATATATATATATATATATTACAGGGATGTGAATTATTTTCTAAAAGGCAGTGTTCCAGCATGGCCACAGTCTAATGACTGAAACAAGTAAAAGAATATATATATATCTTTTATCTTTTACTTGTTTCAGTCATTAGACTGTGGCCATGCTGCGACACTACTTTGAAGAATTTCTAGTTGAACGGTTCGACCCCAGTACATTTTTGTAAGTCTGGTACTTATACTATTGGTCTCTTTTGCTGAACTGCTAAGAGGATGTAAACAAACCAACACAGGTTGTCAAACGGTAGTGGGGACAAACACACACACACACATATATATATATCATTCAATCATTTTTATGCCCATTTTTCCAAGCCCATGTTAGCTTGTCTTAGTTTTGTCAATTGTATCTCCACATCCAGTGCTAGGAATGTTACTTTTTTTGGCACCGAAAGAAACAGTATTGTGATTGTCGGAAAGAGAACAATTTTTAATACCTTCCCAAAAAGGAATGAATGTAAAAGGAAGAATGCAGACCGGAAACAAACGTGCAATAAAGAACAATCGTTGAATGGCCAAAGTGCTTGAAATGCAGGAACTGGCTAACATCTATAAAAAAAGGGGTCTCGCTCCATAAAGAACGGTAGAAATTTTATAAAGAAATGAACAGCTGTCTGCAACCCATGGAAAGGACATTTCGAAGACTTGCTTAATTGTGACTGGGGAGTTAACGAAAGATCTCTGGACAACATTGTTGGAAGGAAACCAATGATGAGAAACTGAGCAGCAACGTCTGACATTTCAGGAATCTAAAAAAGTCATTAATTCCTTCTAAAAACCCCCAAAAGCCATCCAAATCTAATGATATTCTGGTTGAGATGTATTGAGATGGATACGGAGAGTATGAAATAAGGCTTCATGCAATCTTTCCGTTAATCTGGATGTGAGAAAAGATCAGCTGGTTTTAGAGATGTAACCATTGCAACCATTCAACAAGGGAGACAAATCAGATTATAGCAACTGAAGAGGAGGCTGGTTTTTAACTGCTGAAAAAACTCTGTCATGGTTTCTAGGGCCAGAAGCCCTTCCTAAAGCCAACAATTTTATGGAGAGTGCTGGGTGCTTTTTATGTGCCATGAGTGCATTTTATGTGGCACTATAATATATGTATATATTAAAAGGCAGCGAGCTGGCAGAAACATTAGCATGCCGGGTGAAATGCTTAGTGGTATTTCATCTGTCTTTACGTTGTGAGTTCAAATTCCACTGACTTTGACTTTGCCTTCATCATTTCGGGGTCAATAAATTAAGTACCAGTTGCATACTAGAGTCAATCTAATTGACTGGCCCCCCTTGCCCAAAATTTCAGGCCTTGTGCCTAAAGTATATATATATATATATATATATATATATATATATATACATCATCATTATCATTATTTAAAATCTGCCTTCCATGCTGGCATGGGTTGGACAGTTTGACAGGAGCCTGCGTGGATTTTGCAGTCTGGATCTCATCAGGTACATTGATAAAGTTATGTTTCACTACAAATTTTTCGTGTCATCTGCCTCATTGCTATACACCCATCAAGTTAGGGAAATGAATAGAAGCAAATAAGACAGTATATAATTACACACACACATCTATAAAGAGAGAGTGAGGTGGATAGATATTTGTTCACAATATATTATTATATATATTCATTCGCATTATATACGTACATACTCACTCAAATTATATTTGGAAGGCTCATGGGAATTAGTCACCTGCTTACGTTACCTAGACACCTAATTAGCAGTGGATATTAATTTTTGGAAATCATAGACTATAAACTACGAAAGGGGTTGGAAAGTTGAGGAAACTGTTATGTCTTCTGGTATTCAAAAGGAATCAGTATTCAAAGGAAGGGGAGATTGTGAGATATTTATGTATGAAGTGCAAATGTTGCATAGAAGCAAAGCATGGTTGCTGAATGTGGAGACTGGATGAATGCTGGGAAGAAATGGGAAGAAATAAGGCAAGTATGGATTGCTGAATGTATAATGTTAGTGTTCATGAATGATAGAGCACAGAGGAGCTAGGAGAGGGATTAGGTGTGAGCTAAATCAGATATAGTGTGCAAGTGAGAAAGCTGTGTTGGCACTGATATGTAATGCAAAAGAAAGATAATATATTGGTAAAGAAGTAGTGAGTGGAAGGAAAACATGGATGAGAAAGACCAAGGAAGACATGGGACGATGTAGTGAAAGCTGATCCTATAGTGATGGTGAAAATGAGTTTTAGGAGTTAGGGTGTGTGTAACTAAGATTACGAAGCTAGAGGTGAGGAGGTAATGTGAATCCTCCACCTAACCTTGAGCAGGGAAATAAGAAATCATCGTTCCATCCCCAAGCACTCTACCACATTTCCAACGATGTGATTCTTATGAAGGTAATGGCAATTTGCAAGACAAAGTGGCAGGGAAAGACCCGTCGAACCCACATGAATGGATAAACAAGCATTAAAATGATTACTCTCTCTCTCCCTCAATTGTGCATATCTGTGCGTGTGTAAGTGTTGTGTATGTGTGTATGTATGTATGTATATTACTGGTATATATTAATATATATTACAGCTATTACTGGTAAAGGTTTTCGCTGCCAATTCTGTACAAGACATTGTAGATCTTTAGCTGGGCTAAAAAGTCACATTCGATCACAGAACCAGCAACAGTTAAGCTTCGTGCAATGGCCATACTCGATAACGAGGGGGCAGCCATCATCATCATCATCATATTATTAATATATACTTTGCATGTACCATATCCTTGAGTTGTTGTTTTCCCCCACTTTTTTGGATTATGTATGTGTGTGTGTGAAAAACCCTCCTTTACTTTGGAGGGTTCCAAAGGGTGATTTCTAACGAAGATTCTTCATAATCTGCTAGTAGCTTACTGGCATAAGATTTTTGCGAATATCAAAAAATATTACGTGTATCTATGGTGTGTTATGAGAATTCACAGAAAGGTAACCCATAAAAACTCAAGAAACATGTTAAAAATGGAGGAGAAGTTAAAAGAAGATGTTAAAATTTGAAAGAATTTTAAAATTCATTAAAATTCTTTCAAATTTCAACATCTTCTCCATTTTTAACGTTTGTTGAGTTTTTATGAGATAATTTTCTATAAATTCTTATAACACACCAGTTATATATACACACCCATCTTCGTCTTGTATTTTTTTTTTGTAAATTCTCACTATATATAATAATAATAATAATAATAATAATAATAATAATAATAATAATAATAATAATAATAATAATAATAGGGAGTATAACTCCAAACTTACAGGGAAAAATTCAATTTAGTATTAAATCAAATTTCACAGTATAAATATATAAAATATGAATTATGCAACTCAAACAGTGTGGCTTATGTCTATCACTGTTTGAGTTGCATAATAGTAGTTTTATCTCTAATTCATATTCTACATATATATATATACACATGCGCGCGCGATATGTGCGTGTAGGAGAGAGAGAGAGAATGAGTGGCGCTCCAGTTAGGATGTTTGACGCACTAAAAACTATTTAGAGCGTCAAAAATCCAAATTTCTTTGGATTGTGTTCGTAGATTTACAATTCAGCAATAAATAAATAAATGAATAAAATTATAAACGGGTGGCGCATTTTTGTTTCCCCCACCCCGACCCCGCCTTCGGAATTCTTTAAGTTTGACGTTTTTTTTCTTTTTTTTTTCGAAAACATTTCCAGATTTAGTACGTTTAAATATTTGTTGTGCAAGATTTTTCCAGATTTGTTTTCAAAAGTTTTTGCATATTTTTGAAGAATCTGAATTAATGATATTTAAGGCAAAAATCGGAGAAAAAAAATTTCAAGAGAAAATCGAAATAGAAAAGTTACGGATGGAGGCACCACCACCGCCGCCACGCCCAGTATATATATATTTTTTATCTTATTCCATCTTCTATTTGCAGAATTGTAATCCAACGATGTTTAAAACATTCACATTCAATAAGGTACAACTTTCAGTGTACCAGATAACTTGGACTCTTCTTCAGGAATGTCATACATACATACATACATGCATGCATACACGTATGTATATATGTATGTATGTATGTATGCATGTATGTATGTATAAGTCATAATGGAAAGAAAGGCGCACAGAGAAGGGGCATATTGTCATAAAAAGTAATAAAAGACAATAAAAAATGTTAAAAACAAGTAGAAATATATATATTATTAAAACGTCTCTGTATACATTATATACCAATATATTATATATATCCGTTAGTGATGTCTTTTAAACTTAAATATAAATACGTGGGTGCATATATATATATATATATATCAACAAATCAATATATATATATATATATATATATATATATATATATATCAACAGATCAATATATTGATCTTTCATCTTTCATCATGTCAATCAGTTGAAACATTGTGTATATCATTGATGGGAAATTGTGCTGAGATGGGAGAGGGCAATTAAGGTGTGGCTCTGTGTGTGTGTGTGTGTGTAGATAGACAGAGAGACAGATAGATAGATAGATAGATACGTGTGTGTGTGTGTACCAATGTAAATTTATATTTACTGATTGTATTAATATGTTAAATATAGTTACAGACACAGAGCTTGTGATTACGATTATATTTAGGGAAATTCATAGCTATGTATGCGTGATGTGTTGTGTTTGCATATAGTGTGATTGCTAAGTATCAAAATTGAGTGTTGGACAGGTCTTGTAAATACTTGTTGAATATATATTGATAGTAATCTCTGTCTAATTTTTGTAGATCTGTGTGTGTGCATAAGTGTCCTTATAAACCTATAAGACACTTAACTTCGCAAGTATGTATGTTTCAGTATGGGTACAAAAATGCATGCACGAAAACATCACAAAATAAAGCTACGTTAATCAACTTGCTTATTAATTTTTGACAGTTAGGATCATCACAGACATCACCATATTTTGGTGGGAAAAAAATGTTTTACCCCTTAATTTAAGTAAAATTAAAAGAAATAATTAAACAACATACACACGCACACACCCTGTCTCACACACATGCATACACACATTTCCTCTTAATATAACAAGCCGTGAAAAAGCTCCACTTGGTCCCAAGCAGAGGTGACAGCGTATATACATGAACCAGGGTCCTGTGAAGATCCTTGTGCTAAGATGAGGCCATGAGCTAATAAATAGCAGACAAGTAAGTCCGAATCGTGGACGGCAATTAATGTGTCGCTGCGCACTTGCAGTAGTCTGTAGGTTGTGCCGTCCATAGTCACTGAACTTACTGGATGAGAAGAAGTCCTGGGAAAACACTTATAAAGGGTCTCAATTTCCTTCGGAGACAAGTCCAACATTTCTCCGAAATGAGAAAGAAGTTGTCCTTCCAAGTCGAATACAGCGACATATTTAATTTTTTTAGATTCTTTTAATATTTGAACGAGTTTTGCCGACCAAGACATGGTGTATTCCTTCACAATGAATCAAGGTGGTTGTTGCTTTTACGAGAAAAAAATTTTTTTTCACAATAATCCACATAAAAGATTTTCTTCCGTTTATGTTAACCAGTTCCTCCTTTCTTTCTTAAATGCGTTTTTTCTTATAATTTCTCCAGTTTCTTAATTGCAATCCTTTTTCTTTCTCAAATATACATTCGGTTATTTTTCAATTTGATTTCCTCATTTTCTCCTTCTCTTTACGCTCCATCTCAAGGTGTTTAAAGTATGCAATCCTATAGAGACTGACGGGTGTATATTCATATATATATATATATATATATATATATATATCACTTTGTGGTCTCTTCTTTGTTAAAATTTATTTCCTTGGAATCATAGAGAACGGCTTGCTTGTTCTATCGCGTCAAGTATTTCTCTGTTGTGTAATATATATACATATATATATATATATATATATAATATATAACACTAATTAATACAATTATAGAACGTTATATTTTAATATATATATAACGTAATGTGTTAACTGTTTCCTCATCAATGCTATTTTTTCTCCTCTCTTATCAAAAACATTGTTCGATAAATCCGAAATGTCAAACAGTAAAGCTTTCCGTAATCAGAGATAATGTTTGTAATGTCGAGGAATTTACGTGCTCTGTTTGCTTATATTTGTTTTCAAAGTGAGTAAAAGAGAGGCGATGGGACCAATTACGAGTCCCAAAACATCTTCGTTAGCCGAGTTTAAACGACATAACTTCTGGAGTGTTGTATTTAGGGGAAGGTGGGAAGAGAGAAAAAAGTTTGGGATGAGAAAGTCAGAGAAAGGCAAAGTGAAGGAGAGGAAGTGAGAGAGAGTGAGAGTTTACAGAAGTGAGAGAGAGAGGGGGATAAATAATAAGAATTAGTGGGGGAAAGAGAGTGAGAAGTGTTAGAGAGGGGGAGGAGTTAAAAATGAAGAGAAAGAGGTGAAAAAATAGACTGGATTGAAAGTGTGTGGTTGAGGGCGAATGAGTGACTTTTTTTAGGAGAGAAAGTGGAAGGCGAGAGAAATAAAGAAAGTTAGAAGCTAAGGAAGAGAAAGGAAAAAGTGAAAAAGTGGGAGAATGAGAGAAGGGTGCAATGTGAAAGAGAGAGGCAGTGAAACAGTGAATGGGGGGTAAAGGTGGAGGCGAACAAAAGAATGTTATAAGCTGGGTCGAGAGAGAAGAGGAAGAAGAAATAGGAAACCTGAGAGAGGAGGAATGAAAACTGAAGGAAGAGAGAGAGAGAGAGGGGGTGGAGCGAAGCAAATAATATCTTTAGAAGAGAAAAAGAGGGCAAAAGTGAGAGAAAGTGTAAAGAATGTGGTAAAACGGGAACGGGAGGAAAGCAAATTGTATGAGAGGAGTTTCAGAGGTGCAGCTTGAAGAAAGGGGAGGAGGAGGTGGTGGTGGTAGAAAAGTTCCGTATTTTCAACAAGTTCATAATGAATAAGTTTTTCTTGTGTAACGAGTTGTGTCTGTGTGTCTGTGTGTATAAGGGAAAGAATAGTTGGAGAAAGGGAGCAAGGCGTTGGCACCGAGGGGAAGCAATTCTCACAACATTGGGTTTATATTAGGATAAGCAGTTGCGTGATTTGAGGGGTTTTTTTTAAAATTTATTATTTATTTATATGGTTTTGTTTTGTTTTTATATGTACTGGAAATAGGCAATAATCGGTGTTACGTGCGGTTATCTAATTCAACCATGCAGGACTTTCAGGCACGCTTAACGAAAGATTAGATTCAATTCTTTAGCTGTGCGACCTGGCAACTGACGATAAAGGTTGCCAAGCCCGATCTAGTTTAATATGGTTTTGGTTTTATTCGGTTTATGAAAATTTTATTAGTTTTTTTTAAAATTTATTTATTTCTATCTTAATTTCGAGTTTGTTTCAGAAAAGGGGTGTATATTCATTTTATTCATTATAATGTATACCAATCACAGGCAGATTGTGGCCCGCGGGGCTTTCACTGTGACACGCCTAACGAAAAATTTCCCTCCAGATTTTTAGTTGTGTGGCCCTCCTAATGGTGAGCCATGCGGCCCATTTTTCGAAAAATGTTGTTCACGCCTGATACAAACAGTTACTCATAAAGGGTGTACACACACACACACACACACCACACACACACAAATATTTTCTTCAATATTAATTTGGTCTGAGAGAGGATTATGTCATGGTTTTCGCAGGAGCTCTGAAATGGCAAGATCGACGCTATAAATATTCCTCTTGGAATTTTAAAAGTCACAGGAAAGTCACGTGCGGAAAGGAAATTCTTGAAAACTGACTTACGGGGTGAGAAAGAAGGGATTTCTTTCGGTTTGGAATCACAAACTGAAAATGGAAGATTGTTGACACCATTCATTCGGCTGATCCCTACTCCACCTTTCTTTTATTTTCCTTTCAAATATTTCTTCAAACTCCCTATTTTCAGCAATGGAGATAACGATTATGCAAAAGAAAAAGAAAAAAAGGTTTTCTAAGTTTTAATTCCCCACCTCCTCCGCCACCAATGTCATCATCACCACTAACTTTTTTAACTTTTCGAAATTTTTTTTTTTAATTCTACGATTTAAAATATGGAAATTACGAATCTGGGTTTGTTTTTTCTTCAAAATTTTAATTCCGATTGCTTAAAATAATTTTTCTTTTTCAATTCGTGGTCATAAACCGAAAGAATGCCGAAAACAAGGACGGGACGAAGTGCTGGGTACGAGGTCAGCTGTAAGTAAGGGTCGGTAAACAGAATGTGGGTGACAAACTGGGAGACGATTGGGTTGGGGGAGGGGATACAAAACCAACAATCTCGGAAAAATAAAGGCCATTGTCATAGCAACAGAAAAGGAAGAGAAAGAGAGAGAGAGAGAGGAGGAGGAGAGAGCGATGGCATCATGTGTCTGGTCAGAATTTGGAGTGCGTTGATGAACCACTTCTCTGTCTGACTCTGAGGCCCAATCCACATAATATCTACGTTCGTACATAACCCACGCGTTCGCACGTACTCAGCTATCGGCTAAAGTGTTTCTTGTACGAATTGTCCATTTTAATGGTAAGAGCATAACAATGCGTTGAAGTGTTTCTGTGCTGAGAAAAAAAACAAAAACCCAGCGAATGTGCGTAACATTAACAGTGAATTAATTTTAGTATTAAATCTTAAATTGTTTTGTTTTTGGATTTGGCTTGCAAGATTCTTTATATGAGTTCGTGTGTTGAAGCATATTCTGTTGTGTCTGGGGAGAGTCATTTTCTTTTTGTGCCTTATAATGTAACACATTCACTGGTAAAATTTCCACTTAATTCTTATTTTCATTTTCCTAAAATTTTTGTTGCGTCTTGCAACCTTTTCAATAGTCTTGACTCTTGCAACCTTTTCAAGAGTCTTGACTCTTGCAACCTTTTCAAGAGTTTTGACTCTTTTAAATTGTTCTTTCCATGTTTTTTCTTTAGAAATTACCTTCACTGGACAATTTCAAATTTAAGCTTGGGCGGAAAAGGTTAGTCAATCACATCGACCCCAGTACTTGACTGGTACTTTATTTTATCGAATCCGAAAGGATGAAAAGCAAAGTTGGCCACGCCAGAATTTGAACTCAGAACGTAATGACAGACGAAATACCGCTAAGCATTTCGCCCAGCGTGCTAACATTTCTACCAACTCGCTGCCTTAAATCTAGCTCTAATAATCATCTTGTAGGTGGTGCCCCAGTATGACCGCAGTGTAATGACTGAAACAAATAAAGGAACAAGAGAAAAGAAAGAATAAACACCGTTGTCATCTTGATTGGCAGAATCGTCAGAATATTAGAAAAAATGTCCTGGGCGATCTTTCGGTACAAGTACCATAACTGCCAATTGTAAACCCACGTGGGTTTATTTACATTTCTGAAGAAAAAAGAAACCCTTTTCCCCCACCCCTAACCCTAACCCCACATATATAAAAAAAAAACTTTACGGAAAGTGACAATCTTCTTCTTCAAATGTAAACAAACAGACTTGGCAATTATGGTATTTGTACCGAATGCCTTGTGAGGCATTCCTTCGGTATTGGTTTTCAGAGGAGACGACATCATTCACCCTCTTTATCCATGTCATGAAGGAATATTGTGTGGATAATGATATTGTATTCCATTATCGAAGGACTGCCGTTGATGAAATAAAGCAGCCGTCATGTCTTGAAGTCAATGATATCAATTAACGGCCTTTCCTCGAAAATTCCAGGCCTTGTGCATAAATAAGAAACTTATTAATTAAAAGAGGAGAGAGAAAAAAACTCATTACTATTTTTTAGTGGAGATGGTCACTTGATATTCACCAGTTTGAGATCCAGTGATGGGTGGGAGACGGCGCAAAGCATCCGTAATCGGTGGATCAACGAAATAGTGGAGTCTGCTAAGCTTCAGTTGTGACCTTTTGCTGATGATGGCTGAGACGAGATGCGAGAAATAAAACAAAATGAAAACGAAAATTTAAAAAAAATTGCCCCTAATTTGCTTTTAAAGGTCTCAGGCAAAGCATTAGTGGAGTTTCGTGGATATTTTAAAAGAGATGGTGGCATAATTTGCACCACTTTAAATACTAAACTGAAATTTGTTGCTTAGATTCCTTACGCGTGTTTGAAGTCGGATGTGTTGATCAAATATGTGTATGTTTGGGTGTGTGTGCATGAGTGTGTGTGTGCTTGTGTCTGTGTATTTTCTTTTGTTGTTTTATTTTTTCCTAATCGTTGGACTGTGGCCATGCTGCAGCACAGTGTCGAAGTTGTTCAGTCGATCAAATCTTTTCTCTGTACCGTTTTTTTTAAAAAAAAGTCTGGTGCATATTGTATCCATTGCCATTTGCCGAACCACTAAGTCATAAGAATGTAAACAAACCAACACTGGCTGTCAAATGGTGAGAGACAAACACAAATACACACCCCTATACACACGTATACACTTATGCATTAATGCACCTATGCAAATGTATGTATGTATGTGTCCAGATTTGTATGTTTTGTTTTATGTATGTCTTGTCATGTGGGTAGTGGGTAGCGATTTTCTTCACTACTTCAGGGAGTGATGACCCTGCCTGACACGAGTCCCGGGCTCAGCTGGCTCCGGCTGACAGTACCCAGTATGGGCCCCTATCCAGGGTTACGGAAAGGAGACAACCTTCAAAGAAATCCGGAGTGGAGCCCCGTAGGCGGTTTAGTGTTCGACTCGACATCCTTCCGGCAGCTCCTCCTGCAACCAAGCTGGTGCCAAACGTAATGCTCTGCACCCCTTTGGACTACATCAGCAAGGTCGAGAGCGGAATCCTGACGATTGGGCTACCCAAGATTTTCTTACATCTAGCCCAGGCCTGCGCAAAACTGGAGAGGACATGAAATGTAAAAACCAGACTGGATTAGTTTATGCGCAACTCCATTGTCTCCCGAGACAAAAGGATACCAACAACAATGTCTTGTCATACATATAGTTGCATATCTAGACATGCTCTTGTATACTTAAATGATAAACTTCTGGAAGGTTTTTACAGGTGTAACCCTATGTACGTATGTTTCTATGTCAAATGTACAAAAGAGGTGCAGTTATTTTAAAATTGGAAGGCATTCTTATTAAAACGGTATGAATGACAAAAGAAAGAATAGAAAAAGAGAGAGAAATGAAAGAAAGAAGGAAGGAAAGAAAGAAGCTCAAACAATTAAGCTTGCCAGTTGCGTTGGCGGTCTCCAGGACAATGGTTTAAGTTTGCTGTTTGCTGAGTTGGTCCATTTTTGTAATAAAAAATATATACTATATTTGTTGGAAACCTATTAAAACATGACTCAAAAGGAAAGCCATATTATTGTGACGGTATTAAAAGTACTTACACTCGTAATGACATTGCATTTTAAATATGAAGCTTAAGAGACAGCGAAGGCACGTGGCCTAATGGTTAGGGTGTGTCATGGCATTGTGTACTTGAGTGAAAGATTTCGTTTTCTATGGCTCCAGTCCATTCAGATCCTGTCAGTTGTAGCACATAGCAGATATTTTCTTATTTCTTTATTGCAAAAATAATCAAATATCTATTTCTTTACTACCCACAAAGGCTAAACATAGAGGAGACAAACAAGGTCAGACAGACGGATTAAGTCGATTACATCAGCCCCAGTGCGCAACTGGTACTTAATTTATCGACCCCGATGAAAAGCAAGCTACAGCAGAACAAGAACACCAAGAGAGAAAGATGTTTTATGTGACACATTCTACCAGTATACGAAGTTTAAAAGTGTTTAGTTACAAAGAAATTATTTTAAAAATCTGACGGTCAAAGTGAAAAGATCCCTACTTTCCATAATTGATCACGTATTCAGTATAAATTTCGTGTCCCATTCTAAAGTACAACGAACTTCTCAGGGACTGAAGTCAGTTGAAATGTTACCCTTGCAACAGCTAATCATTAAACAGTGTATCATTACTTTAGAATTTCACAAAGAACAACATCCTATTACATATTATTAAATGCACAGCAGCCTCAATAGCAAGCTGACATTTCTGATGCTACGGCTACGCATATATTTCAATACATTTTAAATGTTATCTGTAAACACCGTCATTTTAAAAAAAATGTTCTCTTCCTGAAGTTGAGGAATGGCGTGTTTTATATGTCCACAGTTCTCATATGTCATCAAATACAGCAACTTTAAAAGACTTTTTTCTTTCTTTTTTTTTTTTTAAATTACACTAGAGTAATTCATGTTTAATTATGTTTTATGGAATAGCATGGGTTTAGCAAGATAAAATCTTTTGTTTCAGTTTGGCCTCGTCAACTGGTAGCTTGATTTCAGTATGGGCTTCCATCATTAGAAAAAAAAAGTTTCTCACCCCTGCTCTACTGTTTAAGGCAAAAGCACTTAACAAAGTTTGTGTTTTGGCACAGAACTTTTGGCACCTGAGTGAATTATGTGGCTTTAAAGCTAGTGAAGAATATGCATGTATGTCTGTATGCATGCACATACATACATACATACAGTGTGTTTGAGGCAAATTTGACAATTATTTATGTGTAACTAGCAGTATCGCCCGGCGTTGCTCGGGTTTGTAAGGGAAATAACTATATAAGCATTTATATAGAGTTACTTCCCTTATATAAACCGAGCAAAAATGCATTAAAAAACGAAAAAATGATGGTAAATTTTTTTTTAAATCGTAGACTCATCGTAGACGCGCGCTAATACCCAGAAGGGCTCGATATGAATTACGACTATAAAATAACCGCTTTTGGTTAAACTGCACCGCAAAATTTCGGAGTAGTTAGGAATCTAAATCGGAGGAGACAGACTCTCACACAATTTCAGTTTTATATATAAAGATGTCTCCTACAGAAATATCACATAATCTACATTTTTGCCTGCATTTTGGGACCCTAATGGCTTCACGGTCTCTTTTGTTGATTAGGTATTGGGTCATTCCATAAATAATGCATTTTTTTCATTTACATGAAGCAAAAGTTGGAAGGAGACGGGATAAACTACCTGCATCTACTTGCTATAAAAGCAGATAGTAATTTTACCTTGTACTTATTCTTAGTGCAAATTTAGAAGAGTGCAGTTCGATTTTAACACTTATTTTCCCAAAGCTATAATGGAAGTGAAAAAGGGACATATTCAGCATATTTTGCTTTATCAGTTCAATAAAGACAACAATGCGACGGAAAGTGTGAGGAATATTAATGCAGTATATGGGGATTGGACAATAAGCGTAAGCCAGTGTCAACGGTGGTTCCAGAAGTTCCGAGCCAGAAACTACAGCCTAGAAGATGAGCCTCATCCTGGAAGATCTGTAAAGTTCAACGAGGATGTCCTGCAAACCCTGGTGGAACAAAATTCCATTGTAAGTGTTGAGGAACTAGCAGAGAAGCTTGGATTTTGTCATTCAACCATTCATCAACACCTGTGTGCCATTGGAAAAGTCAGCAAGTTGGAAATTGGGTCAATGGGTTTCTCACAAGCTTTCCAAGTCTAATCACACTCAGAGAGTGAAGGAGAACTCTTCTTTGCTGTCACATCTCACAATGAACCTTTTTTAGACTGAATAGTGACAAGAAATGGGTTCTCTATAAAAATGTCAAGCACCAAAGACAATAGGTATGGAAAGGAGTAACACCGGCACCCCAGGCTAAAGAAGGCCTTCCCCCTCGTAAGGTGTTGTTATCTGTTTTATGGGATATGAAAAGTTTAGTGTACTTTGAACACTTAAACCGAAACCAAACGATAACAAAGGAGATTTACTGTGAGCAGCTTGAGCTGCTTAAGTCAGCACTAGAAGAAGAATGACCGTCTTTGGTTTCAAGACAAAAGGTGTTCTTCCATCAGGATAATGCTCAGCCACATACAGTGAGGATGACACTCTAAACGCTGGAGCAGTATGAATGGGAAACGGTGCCCCACCTAATATACTTGTCAGACATTGCCCCATCTGATTATCATTTATTCTGCAGTCTTCAAAATCATTTGGATGGAAAAAATATGGTCTTTGTAGATGAGGTCAGAACAGTAGTGGAGGAATATTTTTTTGTTACAGACAAGTGAATTTTGAAAGAGGGGCCTTGCAAGTCTACCAGATAGATGGAAGTGTATTGTAGAAAATGATGGAGAGTATATTTTAGATTAAAAAAAGAATTTTGTTTATCTTAATTTTGAAAAATAAAGAAGTATAAAAAAAGCCGTATTACTTCTGGAATGACCCAATATTCCATGGTAATCTCATGTTCTTGGATTGCAGCTGCACAGCCTTTGAAATGTGATATGATTAAGTAGCATATATGTTTGTATGTTATAAATATAAATATGATATATGCGTAATAAATGCACAATATTTTATATATATAATATATACATTTATAGTGATAATTATATATATCTTATGTAATACAGTATATATATAATATGTATGTACTACATGTGAAGATGCATGGCTCAGTGGTTGGAGCATCGAGTTTACGATTGTGAGGTTGTGAATTCGAATCCCAGACCAGGCTGGGTGTTGTGTTCTTGAGCAAGACTCTTTATTTCTCATTGCTCCAGTTCACTCAGCTGCAGAAATGAGTTGCGACATCACAGGTGCCAAGCTGTATCGGCCCCTTTGCCTTTCCCTTGGATAACATCGGTGGCATGGAGAGGGGAGGCCGGTATGCATGGGTGACTGCTGGTCTTCCATAAACAACCTAGACTGGACTTGTGCCTCGGAGGGTAACTTTCTACGTGCAGTCCCATGGACAGTGTTGTGACCGAAGGGGGTCTCAGAAGCAGCATGTACTACATATAATATATCTGTGTGTGTGTGTATACATACACACACACGTGCATGCACACACATATATATATAGATAAGGATAGATAGATAGATAGATAGATAGATAGATAGATAGATAGATAGATAGATAGATAGATAGATATAGGTAGATAGAGAGAGAGAGAGAGAGAGAGAGAGACAGATAGATAGGGAGGCTGACAAACAGAGAGAGACAGACAACTAATTTAACTGTAATAAAAGTAGAGGAAATGAAATGTGAATTAATGTAAAGTCATAAAAGTTGCAAATATATTTAAGATTTTAGTAGAGACAGGTGTTGGTTCTGGTACGACATTTTGTAACCACCACCACCACTGCCACCACCACCACCACCATTTCTCCATCACCACCACCACCACCACCACCACCATTTCTCCATCACCATCACCACCACTGCCACCACCACCACCACCATTTCTCCATCACCATCACCACCACTGCCACCACCACCATCACTGCCACCACCACCACCACCATTTCTCCATCACCATCACCACCACTGCCACCACCACCATCACTGCCACCACCACCACCACTGCCACCACCACCACCACTTCCACCACCACGCACCATGTCTCCATCACCATCACCACCACTGCCACCACCACCACCACTGCCACCACCACCACCACCACCACTTCCACCACCACCACCACCATTTCTCCATCACCATCACCACCACTGCCACCACCACCACACACCACTGCCACCACCACCACCACCATTTCTCCATCACCATCACCACCACTGCCACCACCACCACCACTGCCACCACCACCACCACTGCCACCACCACCACCACTGCCACCACCACCACCACTGCCACCACCACCACCACTTCCACCACCACCACCACCATTTCTCCTCACACACCACCATCACTGCCACACACCACCACCACTGCCACCACCACCACCACCACCATTTCTCCATCACCATCAACACCACTGCCACCACCACCACCACTGCCACCACCACCACCACTTCCACCACCACCACCACCACCATTTCTCCATCACCATCACCACCACTGCCACCACCACCACCACTGCCACCACCACCACCACCATTTCTCCATCACCATCACCACCACTGCCACCACCACCACCACTGCCACCACCACCACCACTGCCACCACCACCACCACTGCCACCACCACCACCACTGCCACCACCACCACCACTGCCACCACCACCACCACTTCCACCACCACCACCACCATTTCTCCATCACCATCACCACCACTGCCACCACCACCATCACTGCCACCACCACCACCACCATTTCTCCATCACCATCACCACCACTGCCACCACCACCATCACTGCCACCACCACCACCACTTCCACCACCACCACCACCATTTCTCCATCACCATCACCACCACTGCCACCACCACCATCACTGCCACCACCACCACCACCATTTCTCCATCACCATCACCACCACTGCCACCACCACCATCACTGCCCACCACCACCACCACTGCCAACCACCACCAACAACCACCATTTCTCCATCACCATCACCACCACTGCCACCACCACCACCACTGCCACCACCACCTCACTGCCACCACACCACCACTGCCACCCACCACACTGCCACCACCACCACCACTGCCACCACCCCACCACCACTTCCACCACCACCACCACCCTTTTCTCCCATCACCATCACCACCACTGCCACCACCACCATCACTGCCACCACCACACCACCATTTCTCCATCACCATCACCACCACTGCCACCACCACCATCACTGCCACCACCACCACCACCATTTCTCCATCACCATCACCACCACTGCCACCACCACCATCACTGCCACCACCACCACCACTGCCACCACCACCACCACTGCCACCACCACCACCACTGCCACCACCACCACCACTGCCACCACCACCACACTTCCACCACCACCACCACCATTTCTAAATCACCATCACCACCACTGCCACCACCACCATCACTGCCACCCACCACCCCTGCCACCAACCACCACCACCATTTCTCCATCACCATCACCACCACTTGCCACCACCACCACCACTGCCACCACCACCACCACTGCCACCACCACCACCACTGCCACCACACACCACCATCACTGCCACCACCACCACCACTGCAAACCCACCACACCACTTCCACCCCACCACCACCATTCTCCATCACCATCACCACCACTGCCACCACCACCATCACTGCCACCACCACCACCACCATTTCTCCATCACCATCACCACCACTGCCACCACCACCATCACTGCCACCACCACCACCACCATTCTCCATCACCATCACCACCACTGCCACCACCACATCACTGCCACCACCACCACCACTCCACCACCACCACCACCTTTCTCCATCACCATCCCCACCACTGCCACCACCACCACCACCATTTCTCCATCACCATCACCACCATGCCACCACCACCACCTGCCACCACCACCACCACTGCCACCACCACCACCACTGCCACCACCACCACCATCACTGCCACCACCACCACCACTGCCACACCACACCACTTACCACCACCACCACCACATTTCTCCATCACCATCACCACCACTGCCACCACCACCACCACTGCACCACCCCCCCCACCATTTCTCCATCACCATCACCACCACTGCCACCACCACCATCACTGCCACCACCACCACACTTCCACCACCACCACCACCATTCTCCATCACCATCACCACCACTGCCACCACCACCATCACTGCCACCACCACCACCACCTTTCTCCCCACCCTCCCCACCACCACTGCCACCACCACCATCACTGCCACCACACCACAACTTCCACCACCACCACCACCATTTCTCCATCACCATCACCACCACTGCCACCACCACCATCACTGCCACCACCACCACCACCATTTCTCCATCACCATCACCCACACTGCCACCCACCACCACCACTGCCACCACCACCACTGCCACCACCACCATCACTGCCACCACACCACACTGCCACCACCACCACCACTCCACCACCACCACACACTGCACCACCACCACCACCATTTCTCCATCACAATCACCACCACTGCCACCACCACCACCACCATTTTCCATCACCATCACCACCACTGCCACCACCACCCACACTGCCACCACCACCACCACTGCCACCACCACCACCACTGCCACCACCACCATCACTGCCACCACCACCACCACTGCCACCACCACCACCACTGCCACCACCACCACCACATTTCTCCATCACCATCACCACCACTGCCACCACCACCACCACTGCCACCACCACCATCACTGCCACCACCACCACCACTGCCACCACCACCATCACTGCCACCATCACCACCACTGCCACCACCACCACCACCATTTCTCCATCACCATCACCACCACTGCCACCACCACCATCACTGCCACCACCACCACCACTGCCACCACCACACCACTTCCACCACCACCACCACCATTTCTCCATCACCATCACCACCACTGCCACCACCACCACCACTGCCACCACCACCACCACTTCCACCACCACCACCACCATTTCTCCATCACCACCACCATCACTGCCACCACCACCACCACTGCCACCACCACCACCACTTCCACCACCAACACCACCATTTCTCCATCACCATCACCACCACTGCCACCACCACCACCACTGCCACCCCACCACCACTGCCACCACCACCACATGCCACCACCACCACCACTGCCACCACCACCACCACTGCCACCCACCACCACTCCACCACCACCACCACCATTTCTCCATCACCATCACCACCACTGCCACCACCACCATCACTGCCACCACCCCACCACTGCCACCACCACCACCACTTCCACCACCACCACACCATTTCTCCATCACCATCAGAACCACTGACCACCACCACCACTGCCACCACCACCACCACTTCCACCACCACCACCACCATTTCTCCATCCCATCACCACACTGCCACCACCACAACCACTGCCACCACCACCACTTCCACCACCACCACCACCATTTCTCCATCACCACCACCATCACTGCCACCACCACCACCACTGCCACCACCACCACCACTTCCACACCACCACCAACATTTCTCCATCACCATCCACCCCACTGCCACCACCACCACCACTGCCACCACCACCACCACTTCCACACCACCACCACCATTCTCCATCACCATCAGAACCACTGCACCACCACCACCACTGCCACCACCACCACCACTTCCACCACCACACCACCATTTCTCCATCACCATCACCACCACTGCCACCACCACAACCACTGCCACCACCACCACCACTTCCACCACCACCACCACCATTTCTCCATCACCACCACCATCACTGCCACCACCACCACCACTGCCACCACACCCCCACTTCCACCACCACCACCAACATTTCTCCATCACCATCCCCACCACTGCCACCACCACCAACCACTGCCACCACCACCACCACCATTTCTCCATCACCATCACACACCACTGCCACCACCACCACCACTGCCACCACCACCACCACCATTTTCCATCACCATCCCCACCATGCCACCACCACCATCCACTGCCACCACCACCACCACTGCCCCCCCCCCACCCACCACCATTTCTCCATCCCCATCACCCACCACTGCCCCACCACCACCATCCCTGCCACCACCCCCCCCCATTTCTCCATCACCATCACCACCACTGCCACCACCACCACCACTTCCCCACCACCCACCACCCCATTTTCCATCACCACACCACCACTGCCCCACCACCCCACCACTGCACACCACCATCACTGCCACCACCACCACACTGCCACCCCACCACCACTGCCACCACCACCACCACTGCCACCACCACCCACCACTGCCACCACCCCACCACTGCCCCCCACCACCACTGCCCCACCACCCCCATTTCTCCATCACCATCACCCCCACTGCCACCCACCACCACCACTGCCACCACCACCCCATCACTGCCACCACCACCACCTGCCACCACCACCACCACTGCCACCACCACCACCACCATTTCTCCATCACCATCACCACCACTGCCACCACCACCACCACTGCCACCACCACCACCACTGCCACCACCACCACCACCATTTCTCCATCACCATCACCACCACTGCCACCACCACCACCACTGCCACCACCACCACCACTGCACCACACCACCACCATTTCTCATCACCATCACCACCACTGCCACCACCACCACCCCTGCCACCACCACCATCACTGCCACCACCACCACCACTGCCACCACCACACTGCCACCACCACCACCACCACTGCCACCACACCACCATGCCACCACCACCACCACCATTTCTCCATCACCATCACCACCACGCCACCACCACCACCACTGCCACCACCACCACCACCATTTCTCCATCACCATCACCACCACTGCCACCACCACCACCACTGCCACCACCACCACCACCATTTCTCCATCACCATCACCACCACTGCCACCACCACCACCACTGCCACCACCACCACCACCATTTCTCCATCACCACCATCATCACTGCCACCACCACCATCACTGCAACCACCACCACCACTGCCACCACCACCACCACCATTTCTCCATCACCATCACCACCACTGCCACCACCACCACCACTGCCACCACCACCACCACCCCATTTCTCCATCACCATCACCACAGCCACCACCACCACCACTGCCACCACCACCACCACTGCCACCACCACCACCACTGCCACCACCACCACCACTTCCACCACCACCACCACCATTTCTCCATCACCATCACCACCACTGCCACCACCACCACCACTGCCACCACCACCACCACCATTCTCCATCACCACCATCATCACTGCCACACCACCATCACTGCAACCACCACCACCACTGCCACCACCACCACCACTGCCACCACCACTGCCACTACCACCATCACTGCCACCACCACCACCACTGCCACCACCACCACCACTTCCACCACCACCACCACCATTTCTCCATCACCATCACCACCACTGCCACCACCACCATCACTGCCACCACCACCACCACCATTTCTCCATCACCACCACCATCACTGCCACCACCACCACCACTGCCACCACCACCATCACTGCCACCACCACCACCACCATTTCTCCATCACCACCACCACCACTGCCACCACCACCACCACTGCCACCACCACTGGCCTAAGGTGCCATGCAGTGGAACTGAATCCGGAACCATGTGGTTGGGAAGCAAGCTTCTTACCACACAGCCATACCTGTACCTTTCAACCTTATGAGACCTCATCGGCAAAATGCAGACTTTACTATACTAACCAAATTAATGATAGGAGAATCACTAAGTAGATATAGAATGCTGTGAATAATTAGTACAAGTTGATGTGAATAATTAGCACAAAGCCACTTGATTAGTTTTGGGAAGGTGAGTTATTTCACTAAATAGAAATCTAAATGTTAGGTCAAGCGTGAAAGATTAGGGAAGAGAAAGCGAACATGACTGGCTGAAACCAGTTCTGGCTTTGAGTACAAATGTCTTGTTTTCATAAGTTTTATGATCATCCCACCTTTCTTCAACAATTTTCTGGCATAGTGTATCTAGGGCTACATTATTCAATGTGTTTCTTAATAAGAAGGTAAGTTGTAATTTTCTGGCCGAGGTTATCTTGGAGTGCATTGTCCAACATAACCTTTATTTAAGACAATAAGATGTGATTTGTGGAATAGTTTTGGCTGCTATTTCTGCAAGCGCCAGTAACCATCAACAGGCTATTTCATGGACATTATTAAGTCAGTAAGAGTTATTTCCCTGCTCCACATAGATGACCTCAAGCCAAGACGGAGCCTCTTTGTTGATGGCCGTCCTGCTAGAAATAGCAGCCAAATCTCCCCGCCAAATAATAAGGGTCTAGATGTGCTATTTTGTCCTTGAGCAAAACACTTCATTTGACTTTGTTTTGGTTGTCTTAGCTTGAAAAAATGATTTGTATCTGTATTTGAAAGGTATGCCTGTCTGTGGAATGCTCAGCCACTCGCATGTGAATTTCATGAGCTGGCTGTTCCATTGATTGAACCGACTGGAACCGTAGTCGTCGTAAGGAACAGTTTGCCAGTCATGTATGCATGCTTGTCCAGCTCTCAGCTGTTGGATGGCCATTCCTGCCCTTGCCCTGTGAGAAAACATCTTATACTGTACAACGGACAAAATGAAAAATTTATAGTATGATGTACTCGCGGGACGGAGCGGTAAAAGTGAATGGGGGATTGCCCGAGTACATTCATTGTGTAGTGGCAGACCCAAAGTATGCGCCGAGAGGAAAGGATTATGTGGAGGACTTTGAGTGGTGGGTCAAGAAACTGGACACCAGCACAATAGCAGAACGGGTAAGCTATCTTGAACTTTTAAAGAAATTTAACATAGACATTCTTTGGAAAAATGAAACTTAATGGTTACAAATAATGTTTTAAAAAGGAGTTGTATAAGGTTGTCCCAAAAGTTCGTAAAAAGTCTTGGAAAATAATGGTCTTTATTTTGAGGAATAATTTTTGTTGTTTTTGTTAGTACTTGGCGAGTAAAAATTCAATTTTCGCAAGTGTTTACGAACTTTTGGGACAACCTAATATTAATAGGTTCAGTGAAGTTGCTTAGAAGTCGGGCCAAACGGCTTCATTTCATTTATCATCTTATCTAATTCATCCTTTCCATCTGTTTCTTTTCTGTCCCCACCATGTGCTGTCCCCTCTGTGTTAAGCCATGTGTGGCCAATCAAAGAAAGTCTGCAGAGTATCCAATGGCAACCACTCTCCTTACCAAATAGGCTTGGTGGGGTTTTCAGCTTGGTTGCCGAGGCCTGACCATGCAATGGGTTGTACTAGGTTACGTGTTATCAGTAGCACTAAAAGTGACCTAACTTTGTTTAATGTCTCTCAGAAGGAATTCTCTAAAGTACCTCCTGTGGTTTACTTTGAATGGTGTGGAATAGTTCTTCTTTTTGGACAAACGCATTTGTTGTTTAGAGAGTGTGTTTGGCCATCTGCAAGACCATTCCTCACTTTAAAAATCTTTTGGCCATTGGCATCACTTGATTTTTAACTCCTCTGGCATACTATGTCTAGCCGTTGCCAAAAAAGGTGAACACTCACAGAGAAATTCCATGATGGGATGAAAGTATGTGTCAGCATGGGTAGTAAGCTGTGTGAACACCTGCTGCAAGAGGTGCCCATCGTTGCCATATCTGTGAAAAAGAGTGTAAAGCCACATCTGTTCTGCTCATGTTTTGGAGAAAAACAAAGAGATAACATTGCTCCATATCGAACTGTTGCCATCATGTACGTATGAATGTAGGAATGTGCATGTGAATACAGTTTATTAGTTTGTAAAGTGTCCCTTAATTAGTCATTGATTAACTCCAAAGAGCAGATCTATAAACAGCATTTCTTCTCCCCTCCATACACACGCAAGCATCAGGTGTACTGTTGATGAAGCATTGAAGTCTTGAAGGATGTAGTGTCCTGACAACTAACAAGGGATGTGGGTAGCTTATTCCATGCTTCAGTGGTTTGGGGGGGGGGGAGTGTTTCTGGTTACTGGTTTCTTATTGCTGTCAGCATCACCATCGCTACTACTACCGCTACTACTGTTGCCTCTACTCCTACCACCACCACCACTGTTTCCTCTACTCCTACCACCACCACTGCTGCTGCCACCATCATTACAGTCGCTAACACTGCACACTGCAATCATCATCCATCGAAGTTGTCATTGCCATCACTGCCACCATCACCACCACCACAGCAGTTGCTATCACCACCACCACCACCACCATCGCCACCACCACCACTATCACCACCACCATCGCCACCACCACCACCACCACAACCACCACTGCCACCACCACCACAACCACCACTGCTTCTGCTGCCATCTTCACCATCACCCCTGAAGTTGACCTCCTCTGCAGGAAGTAACTAAAGACCTCAAAGGAAGTCTGTGCTGGACAAACACCCGTCTATTAAAAGTTTTAGAGACAAAAATAAATTACAGCGAGGTGATGTGAAGGGCTTCATAACGATCTCCTCCACATCAGTCTCTCATTCTTCTGTCTTTGTATCTCTCTGAACATTTAACCCTTTCATTATCAACCCGGATGAAACTGGTTCTGGCTCTGAGTACAAATGTCTTGTTTTCATAAGTTCTGGATTAAAATCTTCCACCAAATCTTAGCCACAATTTATGTTCCTAACACTAGCTCAATGATTACTAAGTTATTTTACTAAATTCTTTTGTTATATTTAAAATTAATTGAAAGAAACACAGAACATCTCAAAATAAATGCAGTAATGAAAGGGTTAAAGAATACTGCAACACATGTGACATTTAAGCCCTCCCCCAGTCGTTTCTGTCAATTCACCACCCTTCCGCACCCCAGCACACACATTTTAGTACCTGTTGTTACTACCTTATCATAGTTTCATCATCAACCACATCTCTACCCTTCTTTCACCTCCATCTCTAACTACCTTCCACCCTCCACCCTCTTGTACTCTTATGAACCTATGCACCCACCCTTACTGATCTTCTCTCTGTATTCTCTCTTGTATTGGTTTCGAATTTTGGCACAGAACCAGCAATTTGGGGGGATGGGAGGGGGGTAAGTTGATTACATTGACCCCAGTATGCAACTGGTACTTATTTTATCAACCCCAAAAAGATGAAAGGTAAAGGAATTTGAATTGAGAGCATAAATGGACGAAATACTTTGCAGCATTTCGTCCAGCATACTAAGTTTTCTGAAATAACAATCCTTTCTGTTCTAGGCCCAAGACCTGAAATTTGGTGGAGATGGGGGCCACTTGATTAGATCGATCTCAGTACACAACTGGTACTGCCCAGGTGTCAAAACCATAATGATATTCGTGGGACAGCTGATGATGGAGGGACGCTGGGTTGTTGGTATGGCTGTTTTTGTATATGTGGAATAGTGTTATAACACATCTTTTGATATGTACGTATGTATATATTTAAATTACTTTGAAAAATTAAATAAAATTCTGCTGTTTAAGAAGATCAAATAAAATATAGAAAATGTGTTTTTACAGGAATGGATGAAAGTAACAAGGAAGCTTTTTTTAATAAAATGAAAGAAAAAACGTTTAGAAATATTTAATATTGTTCATAATTCTGATATTCTTGTATTAGTTCCAGCCAAGTTAGCTGCAATCTCAGCATAAATGCATTCCATATGATATGGGGAATAAATTCATTGTCATGCCATCAGGATTTATCTCCCTTGTTTTAGTTGGGTTTGGAGAAAGTCGAAAGCTTTTGGTTTACCAATAAAGAAGTTCCACGCTGAAAGGAAAACTAAAATTTCAGTAGAAAAATGCCGAACTGAAACACATTGTAAAACGTTAGTGTGAAAAGAAATGGTAGAAGGTTGATTTTAGTATTTTTTTGTAATTTCTGTGGAATTCTTGTAAGTCTTTTATTTCTGATTATCTTCTTGAACTTTCTGTCGTTTGTTGGCAGTGTTAACCCTGGGCCTTTTGTTGACCTTCTTTCTGTTTTTTTTTTTGTTTTTTTATGTTTGCGCTTGTTACTGTTAACCTAAATTTCTTGTAATTGTTGTTGTCCCTTCGAAGTATTACCTCCTCCACTTTTTGTTCTTTTTACTCTTGCCCCTAAATTTTATGTCACTTACTGTTATCCCCAAATTTATTTTAATTTTAAACACTTTAGTAGTAACACTTGGTAACATTACCTCTTTTTACTGTCACCTTTAAATTCCAAGAAGTGACCTGAACACTAATAATAATAATAATAATAACATTGAAAAATACCTTAGGAATGAGAACCCAGGTTTGAAATTTCCCCAAGACACCTGAAGAAGTCTGGAGGGTTTATCAGCCGAAACGTTGTGTTAACAACAAAAAAGATGAGGAGAAATATCCGTCGAATGTAAATAATATATTTATAGTTCTATTAGCCCCTTAGGGGAAATGAAAAAGTTAGGGATTATAGTAATCCCTATATTTCTTGTTGTTTGGTAATGTTACTCCCGCCTGAACACTTAGTATTTTTGTTTGCATTCATCACCTTTATCCCTTAATTTATAGTTTATCTTTGTTAGCCTCCCTTAATTATCACCTTCAATCTGTTTCTGTTAGGTTTGAATTTATTACTCTTATCCTACCTCAGAAATTTTGAAGAAAATTATATTATTTAACATGAATGTAGAAGAAGAATTCAAATATATTTAGGATTTAAATAAAATAATAAAAACAAAATTTTCGTAATTCTGTTATTGCAAAATATAAAAAGGTAGCAAGCAGCCGGAATTGGTAGAATTCTGGACGAAAGGTAACACATCATTTCTTCCAGCTTTACATTCTTCAGCATCCTCATCATTTAATGTCTGTTGTCCATGCTGGCATCGGTTGGACAGTTTGACCAGGGCTGGCAAGCTGGGGAGCTGCACCAGGTTCCAGTCTGATTTGGCAGGGTTTCTATGGCTGGATGCCCCTCCTAACGCCAACCACTCCAAGAGTGCAATGGGTGCTTTTATGTGCCACTGGCATGGGTGCCATTTGCATGACACCAGTATCTGCCACGACTGTGATTCAGAGTTCAAATTACACCAAGGCTGGCTTTGCCTTTCATCCTCACAGATTCGATAAAACAAGTACCATTTGAGCATTGGTGGGTCGATGCAATCAGCTTACCCAAAATGTCTGGCCCCAAGTGGCTGGAGAAAAATCAACCCCAAATGGCTTTTGAATTCAGAAGATGCCAATATGGATGAGTGATTGAGAAGATTATTTACCGTAACAAAAAGTACTCCTCCACTATTGTTCTGACTTCATCTACAGAATTCATATATTTTTCATCCAAATGATTTTGAAGACTGCAGAATAAATGATAACCAGTTGGGTGAATATGGTGGGTGGGGCATCTCCATTCAAACTGCTCCAGCCTTTGGAATGTTATACTCGCTGTATGTGGCCAAGCATTATCCTGATGGAAGAACACCTTTTGTCTTGAAACCAAAGACGGTCATTCTTCTTCTAGTGCTGACTTAAGCAGCTCAAGCTGCTCACAGTAAATCTCCTTTGTTATCGTTTGGTTTCGGTTTAAGTGTTCAAGGTGGACTAAACATTTCATATCCCATCAAAGAGATAACAACACCTTACGTGAATGAACACCTTCTTTAGCCTGGGGTGCCGGTCTTTCTCCTTTCCCTACCCATTGTCTTTGGCACTTGACATTTTTATAGAGGACCCATTTCTTGTCACCAGTCACTGTTCGGTCCAAAAAAAGGTCCATTCGTGAGACATGACAGCAAAGAAGAACACACGTTCACTCTGTGCGCGATTTGATTCGGAAAGTTTGTGAGGAACCATTTGACCCAATTTGCTGACTTTTCTAATGGAACACAGGTGTCGATGAATGGTTGAATGACCCAATCCAAGCTTCTCTGCTAGTTCCTCAACAGCTACAATGGGATTTTGTTCCACCAGGCTTTGCAGGACATCCTCATCGAGCTCTACTTTCAGGACTTCCAGGATGAGGATCGTATTCTAGGCTGTAGTTTCCGGCTCGGAATCTTTGGAACCACCACTGACACTGGCTGACACTTATTGTCCGATCCCAAATACTGCATTGATATTCCTTGCACTTTCCGTTGCATTGTTGCCTTTATTGAACTCATAAAGTAAAATATGCTGAATATGCTCCTTTGTCACTTCCATTATAGCTTTAGAAAGATAACTGTTAAAATCGAACTACATTCTTCAAATCTTGCACTAAGAATAAGTACAAGGTAAAATTATTATTTGCTTTTACAGCAAGTTGATGCAGGTAGTTTATCCCGTCCCCTTCCAACTTTCAGTTCATGCAATTGAAAAAAACTGCATTATTTATGGGACGACCCTATATATATATATATATATATATATATAATATATTATATATATATATAGATATGTGTATGGTGTGTGGTTTTGCTTGTATTGAGGCCCAAAAGGATCTGAAATGCTGTGTCCTCGAGAAAAACAAATTTCATTTTTGAAATCTGTCTCAAGGCAAATGTTGTGCATAAATAATGAAAAAAATATAATTTGCTACAAGAAATAATTCCACTTTTACATCTACAAATCTACTCTCCATTTGTTACCATCAATCTATCCCTCTCTTATTTACCACACACTTTATCTCTCTCGCACTCTAAGTATTTATATCTCATGCATTGTTTTCATTTTGTTTAACACTTCCAACTTGTCATGTTTATTTTCATTTTATCACACCTATCACATGCTAATCTTGTTTTCTGATTAGGTAAAAAATGTAACTTGGTGACCTCAGGTGTCACAGTACCATGAAAAAGCAGTTGGTACGCTCTGTAGAATGGTCAGCATCCAGCTGTAGAGAACATTCTAAAGCAGACACTGGAGCTCAGTACAAGACTCTGGCACAGCAAAGTCTGTTGAACTATTTAACCCAGGCCAGCATGGAAGCTGGACGTTAAATGATGATGATGAATAGAGAAACAGTACTCCATACATTTTAGAGGCTGAGTATAGTTAATAACAGTCGATTATAATTGAGCTCAGTCAGTTAGTAATCCTCCATTTGTTAATCTTGGAAGGTTGAAAGGCAAAGTTGAGCTTAGTGAGATTTGAATTCAGAATAATTCCGAGGTCTTGTGCGCAAGGCCACAAGTGTGAAGGAAATAGATATAGGTGGCTGAATTGACATCCTCAGTACATGGTTAAGAACCCCCACCCTTCAGTCATGAATGACCATGGGATTGCACCTAGAAAGTTCCCTTCTGAGGTCCAAGCAAGGTTGTTTATGGAAGACCAGCAGTGACCCATGCATACCAGTCTCTCCTCTCCATGCCACCAATGTTATCAAAGGGAAAGGCAAAGGGGCCAATACAGCTTGGCACCAGTGATGTTGCAACTCATTTCTACAACTGAGTGAACTGGAGCAATGTGAAATAAAGTGTCTTGCTCAAGAACACAACACAAAGCCCAGTCTGTGAATCGAACTCACTACCTCGTGATTGTGAGCCCAACATTCTAACCCCTGAGTAATGTGTATTCACTCTCAGTACATGACTGGTACTTCCTTTATCAACCTACAAAAGAAGCCAATGTGAACTTCTTGACAGGATTTCAACTTAGTTTGTCCAATGAAATCCAAAGCCGCAAGACAAAACCAACTCATGATATCGGTTAAGGAATATGACAAGTGAAACATAATACTCCAAATCCAATGCCTCCAATAATTCTACAGAATAGCAACTACATTTTCTTCTTTGCATTTCTTTGATATTTCAGAGTTAGACGCCCTTCGGCAGTACACATGGAGATACGGGATGGAGCTGTTAATCTTTGCTCAGATTTGTGGGAGACGGTTGTGACATGCACAGACTGGTGTTTGAGGGGAGGTGTTAGTTTGATTGCACCAATTCCAGTACTTGACCGATATCTTAAGTTGTCAACCTCACAGAAATGAAAGAAAATGTCAACCTTGGTGAGGTTTTAATGTAAGGGCCATAACTGAATACCCTAAAACATTTTGCCCAAAGCTCTAACGATTCTGCCAACCCACAGCCAAAGTAGTAATAATAATGCTTTCAAATTATGGCACAAGGCCAGCAATTTTGAGGGAGGGGGAGAGTCGATTAAATCAACCCCAGTGCTCCACTGGAAATTATTTTATCGACCCCAAAAAGGCAAAAGCAAAGTCAACCTCAGCGGAATTTGAACTCCACAACAATAATAATAATAATCCTTTCTACTGTAGGCACAAGGCCTTAAATTTGGGGGAGGGAGGACTAGTTGATTGGATCAACTCCAGTTTGTAACTGGTGTTTATTCCATCAACCCTGAAAGGATGAAAGACAAAGTCAACCTCGGTGGAATTTGAGCTCAGGAATGTCCGTGGCAGACGAAATACTGCTAAACATATTGCCTGGCTTGTTAAATACTCTGCCAGCTCACTGCCTTAATAGTAATAATACTAGTTTCAAATTTTGCCATAAGGGCAGTCATTTGGGGGGAGGGGAAGAGTCAATTACATCGACCCTAGTATTTCACTGGTACTTAATTTAACGACCCTGAAAGGATGAAATACAAAGTCAACCTCGGCAGAATTTGAGCTTAGAACGTAGTGACATACAAAATACCACTAAGCATTTCACCCGGAGGGCTAACGGTTCTGTCAGCTTGCCGCCTTAATAATAATAATAATCCCTTCAAGTATGGGCACCGGTACATTATCTTACTGACCTCAAAATGATGAAAGGTAATGTTAACTGCAGTAGTATTTGAACTCAGAATGTAAAGTTCCGAAGACATACAACAAAGCATTCGACACTAACTATTCTGCCAGCTCACAATATTAATAGTTTCTGCTTTAGGCACAAGCCTTAAAAATTTAGGGGAGAGGGCTAGTCGATTGCATCGACCCCTGTGCTCAACGGGGACTTATTTCTGTGACCCTGAAAGGATGAAAGGCAAAATTGATTTCGGTAGAATTTGAAGCTGAACGAAATGGTACTAAGGTTTTCGTCCAGTGTACTAACAGCTCTACAAGTTCGCTAAGTAATAATAATAATAATAAAAATGATAATTATTTCAAATTTTGGCACAAGTTCAGCAATTTTAGTGGATGGGTGGGTGTGTCGATTACATCGGCTCCAGTACTAGACTAGAACTTCAATATATCCACCCTGAAATGATTAATAGGTTCGAACTGCTGTGATTTCTAAACTAAGCACAAAACCCACACATTTTTTTCCTTTCTTTCTGTGGAAGATAAGAAGAGGTCCCAGTTGATAAAGAACCTTCGAAACTTGAGAAGTTGACTTTTTATTTTACAGACCCGAGAAGAACGAAACGGCAAAGGCGACTTAGACGGAAATTAAATATTCCGTAACTTATTTTCAGATGAGTTTAAATATTGTTTTTTAAAACTTCCTACTGTCTGACGTAGACACAAGGCCACAAAATGAGTCAAAATCGATTCAAATGATCGACCTCGGTACTCGCCTGGCATGTTTTAAGAGTACACGCAGTAAACTCAAAAGAAAAAAAATACAACCATCATTAAATTTTTTCAATAAATAAATTATTTAAACACAAAATAAAATAATTAAAATAAAGTAGGAAGAGGAGCTTCGGGAAAATTGGAAGAGCCAAATATTGGAGTTGTGCTTGGCAACTCAAGTGCACTTTTGGGGAATTAAAAAGCAAAATTTTCTTTATCGTCACCTCTCCGATAAAGATCTGGCTGAGTCACAATTAGATTAAATCATTTTTGTTGTTAGATATTTTTATATAATTACAAATTTTATATTAAAAAAAAATGCTATCATATGTATTTGAAGTATTGGGGTTTAATTTTTATTTTAGAAAATTAAATGGAAATCGCATTTGTCATTGTGGTGTGTCTGTTTCCTTCTGAGGGTTGTCATATGAAGGATGATTATTTAAGTGAAACACCCCCCAACGGAAGGACGAAGGGTAGAAATCGACAAGGTTCGAACACAGAACGTAGAATAACTGGTAAAACTAAAATACTGCAAAACATTTAGTTAATCACTAAATCAATTCTTGAAATTAATAACAGGAAAAGTAACGACAATAAAAATAAAATTAGTAATAACAACAATAATAGTAATTTCTCACATGGTTGTGAAACCTCATAGTTTTAATAAAAATAAGATTAGTTTCTTGATGTTGTTTAGCCACAGGTCAACCCGTATCGAGCACTCCAACTGTGACCATCCCGTCTTTTTGTAGGGGTATGAAGGACTGCATTATCCAACGTGTCCTTCCCCGTAAGACGGTAGGGTGTGATCTGAGAAGAGTGTTACCTGCTATTTCTTGCAGGGTCGATCGACCACGTAGAGTTACCTTCAGTGGTGTAATGTGTTGTTAATATTGACGAAGAAGGAAAGATGTTCATTTTTTTTCTTTTTGTATATATATATATATATATATATATATACATATATATATAGTCTTTTTGTTTCTTTTCTGTAATGAGAGATGGATGAATTAAATGAAGTTGTTAGTCTTAGTTTTTAACAATAATTCCATTCACACGATATATATGTATATATATGCGATCCTAGTATTTTACTGGTACTTTATTTTATCCACCCTCGAAGGATGAAAGGCAAAGTTAACCTCGGCGGGATTTGAAAACAGTAAGTAAAGACACCGTAACTAAATACCGCAAGGTATTTCGTCCGATGCTCTACCGATTCAACCAATCCACAGTCATGTCTATATATGTGTATATTCCTCTTTTTGTGTTGTTGTTTTTTTTCTTTTTACAAATGGTTTAAATGGGTTTTTTTTTTCCTTTTTGTTTATATGTATATATATATATATAATTCTTTATGAGGAGTAAAGACGACGACTCCTGGGGGTTGTCAACGTTCGGTACATCCTACCCCTTGGCAGTCATCTGTGGGACAGTGCCAAAACATGCAGTTCCCCACACAACTGTAGCATATGAGAAAGACAGCAGCTAGAAAGACCACACTGCATATCGTGCAGGGTTTCCTTTCTAAGAAGAAACTGGTGAGGTAGAGCACCATGAACATGGCATGGTTATAGATGAAAGCTGGGTTCAATGGTTTCGGTATAAGCAACACAGGTATGAGCCACTGTAAGCAATACATCGTCGTTGTTAGGTTTTTTGCGGGGAGATATTTCAGTTACAACAATTCCATTCGCATCGAGGATGCCTCTGTCTTTTAATCCCCAAGCTGCCAGATTCCTATCGATGTGTTCTTGGTTTTTTAGCTTTTGAAACCTCTTCAGTTCAGAGATCAAAGAAACAGAGAACCTACGTATATATATATATATTATATATATATATATATATATATATATAATATATATATATATGTATGTATATATACGAGTTCAGCAAAATTTAGATTCAGATGAATATGGTACTTAAGTCAAAGGCACCAGAATTTGGTATGGTGTTATCCATATAAATCTACCTTGGATATCCTTGTTGCTTATTTTGATTATATATATATATATATATATATATATATATAGTATAGTATATAGTTTATATGTGTATAAATGTATATATATATATATGTGTGAAATGTATAGGTGTATATGGCAAACACTCCCACACCAGTCAACAGTCCTGATTGAGGTGGTTCACAAGTACTTGGTCGTTCCTTCCGCACACCTTGTCCGTTTGGTTTAATTAATTTCGTTGTTAATTGAAGAGGTTTTGTCTGTGATATTCCCTTTTTTTATATAAAAAAAAATCCGAATTTGTTTTCTTCCGATCGATCGATCAATATCCGTGGTTTGTATCCGTCAAGCAAGATCTATCGACCACCTCGGCGGTTCTGCTTCTTCTGCGAGTCTTCCTGCAAATCTGTTACGCAGTTCCACATCGAAAACGGAGAAATCGAGCTTTGGCGAAATATATAGACTCACAGAGATCGGTTTCACGCCGCCGTTTCGTATGAAATTGCAGCACTTTTACAAGTTTGGAAAGTGATAGGTTTGGCAAAGTATGGAAGACCTGAATGGAACGAAAAGAAAAAAAAACTCTCAATCGACAAACAATTCAACAGAGAATAAATAGATAAATAAATAGGATCTTTTCCGTTTGACCGGCAGATTTTAAAAATAATTTCTTTATAACTAAACACTTTTAAACTTCGTATACTGGTAGAATGTGTTTATAAAATATCTTTTTCTCTTGGCGTTCTCGAGAAAAGATCCAATAAATGGACAACAGTGAACAGGTCGCGGTCTCAAAGCGACGAAAATATTTTGAGAAACTAAATTTAAATGTTGAAGTGAATCTAACGGTTTTCGTGTGTTTCTTAAATGGCTTACAAACACCTTCCACGCTGCAATTGTTTTCGTTCCAGCACACGATCTCAGATCAGGTCACTTGCTATGCAAGTACATCTCCGTAATAAATAAATAAATAAATAAAAGAACAAAGAAACATAAAGTAAAAAGAATGAAGGAAAATGAACAAATAAGAAATGAATAAAGAAAGAAAGAAAATTGAAACAACGAATTAAAAAATTCGAATAGTAAAGGAGAAAATATACCTACTCCGTTTTACTTTTTTTTATTCTGTTGTGTCTGCGGAGAGTCATTTTCTTTTTCGTGCCTTATAATGTTACACACTCACCGGTAAAATTTCCAGTTTTTTCTTAAAATTTTCGTTGCGTCTCTGTTAGTTTAGTCAAAAATAATCTCCAATTGAAGTGTTTGTGTCATCGATGGGGTGCGGAGTTATCTATCAATTTTCTGTTATCGTAGACACGTATATACATTCATTTGTAAGGTAGTGTTAAAAAGCAAAATTAGAAAGAGAATATGTGAAGGAAAACGATATTCATCAATGATTAATATGATTTCCATTTTCCTGTTAACTACAGGAGACAACAGTGGGCAGGTTTTCTGTAGCAACAGCAAACGCTCGAATCCACTGACGAGGCCAGAATAATAGAAACATGTACAGAATTATCTCGCATATTTTACGGGGGGAAAATGAAAATATTATTAGTAAATTACCGGTAGTTTTTTTTTCTTTCTTTTTTCTCGCTAGTGCAGGGTATTGAAGTGGATTGCATTCCTGCCATTTATTCCGTATTTGGAATTCTGTTTCATAAAACTATTTGTGTGTAGCATTTCAGAATTTTGCTCGAAAATCTCACAGGGGCAATGAAAGATCCAAATTGATAATGGATCACCATAGAAAGGGAAGTGATGTCCAACGCCTTTAAATAATTGTTGTGAGTGTATAAATGTAAACACTAGAAATAATCAAACCCGCCTTCCTATTACACACGCACACACATATAAGGGAACAAACGAAAGAAAGTAGCACTCAATACATTTCCTAAGAGTTACATATATATATATATATATATATATATATATAATATATATATATATATATATATATATGTAACTCTTAGGAAATGTATTGAGTGCTACTTTATATATATAAACGTATTGTATGATGAATGAACGAAAATGAATTATGAAAGTGGTGTTACCTGCCCCATCAGGTAACACCACTTGATTTCCTTAACCTGTTTTTCATTATGTCTAAATTAAAGTTCTTTTTTAAATTTTTGGCCTGCATATCACATGGAATGAGAAGGACTAGTATATGTCAGTTCAAGAATTGTTGGACTAATATATAATTCTGTACTACAAGATAATTTTTGTCAGTGACCAGGTCGCAGATCGCGCGACGAAAATTTTGACACCATATAACAAAAAAAAAAAGAAGTTAACTGTCTTTGTGTGTTTCCGAATGATTAATATGTGTCTCCCACGTTGTAATTGTTTTAGTTTCAACACACAGTCCCGGATTAAAGCACTCGCCACGCAAGTACACCTCCGAAATAAGATTCCAGTAATTCCACTATTGATTCTGATATCAGTTGGCCATCCATACTTTAAAGCAATCTCTTCTCTTATGAACGTTCGAACAGTTGTCAGTGAAATTGCAACAACACAATAACACGTAAAGATATGACAATAAATATGTAGACTACAATAAATTAACTGTTTTACTTTCTGACAATAATCTTATTATTTAATTTATTCAAATATATCTTAGTTATTTTTAATTTTTTTCTTCCTATTTTTTTAAATTTCTTTATTCGAAACTAAAGCTAGACGTTTTTTGTGTGGAGTTTAAGTGAAGTCCAGTGTTCGTCGTTCGACTCCGACCCGTCTCTTCGATCTGTCAGATGCGAATATGGGACAGAAGCGTGTGAAAGGTAACCTGATTTTATTCACTCGGATTATTCTGTGTCGTTTATGTCACCTGTTACTCCATTGCCAATATCCACTGCTGATTGCATCAGCATTTAATTGTATCCGTCGTTAATGATGTCACAATAAGGTCTGAAACCCACGTTGGCCCCACATGTTTACAAATCACCCCTTATGTATTAGTTCTGAACGAACGAAACAACACTATACCTGTATCACCCTTCCCTTAGCTTGACCTGTTAGATATAGCAGTCTCATTTCCCTAAAACCACACCTTACTAACTTTTATTCTTCTATCTTTAAATGAAGTCCAAGCTGTACAAAATGACGAAGTGTGAGTCACGTCAGGAACGTCTTTGATCATATCTATTTAAAAATCGGGACTGACCTAGAACTAAACAACGACAACACGTGTCTCTTACCTTACTTAGAATTTCATTCCATTTCTTTACAAAATTCTTCAATAAACCGATTTGTTTGTCCCTTGCGATGCGATTCCACAGAAGTGGTCGGGATTTCACGTTGGGGTTAAAGCTTCGACCCAATGAAGGAATCGTTTACGTAGTCACTTGTTATTCAAAAATATAGCAGACCCTTTTTTTTCTTCTTTTTAATGGACACATTACAAAATATATCTCTACAAAAAATATTGTGTAACGTAGTCTCCCTTTAAACTATTGGATGGGCACACATATATCTGTTTGTATTTGTTTTGTTTTATGGAAATGATTAAATGATAAACAATGGTCTTTCTAAAATTTTGTTTATTTCATGTCCATTTCCAGCTGAAGAGCAACTGAACACGCGTAGATGCTCTCTCTCTCTCTCTCTCTCTCTCACACTGATATTCAACTCAATGATACCAACATATAGGTATCATTAACAATCATTGCTCATTGCGGCAATCATTAAGTTCGCTGCTATAATCAACAGGTACAGGAGTGGCTGTGTGGTAAGCAGCTTGCTTACCAACCATATGGTTCTGGGTTCAGTCCCACTGCTTGGCACCTTGGGCAAGTGTCTTGTACTATAGCCTCGGGCCGGCCAAAACCTTGTGAGTGGATTTGGTAGACGGAAACTGAAAGAAGCCCGTCGTATATATGTGTTTGTGTTTGTCCCCCCAACATCGCTTGACAACCGATGCTGGTGTGTTTACGTCCTTGTAACCTAGCGGTTCGGCAAAAGAGACCGATAGTGTAAGTATTAGGCTTACAAAGAATAAGTCCTGGGGTCGATTTGCTCGACTAAAGGTGGTGCTCCAGCATGGCTGCAGTCAAATGACTGAAAGAAGTAAAAGAGTAAAAGAGGTGCCTTGCTAGTACTTCTGTGGATCATAAAACCATGGGTAGAAGTAAATACTTACACTGCGAATCAAGTAAACTAGAGAATCTCTATGCAGTTAATTGACCTGTTGACCTAAATATAGCAACCAAATCTCTCTCAAATCATACCTCTACTGTATCAAAAAAATGGACACATTATATAATGTTGTTCTGGATCACACCGTCTCTAATAATGTAAATATATATTCTCAATAATGTTAGTATATGTGTTATATAGTGTAATATGTTGTAAATATACACTGTAGATATTGTATACTAGTTGCTGTTGTGTGTTGTGACCCCTTTCGGTCATGTATGACCATGGGATTGCACCTAGAAAGTTACCTTCCGAAGCACAGGTCTGGGCAAGGTTGTTTATGGAAGACCAGCAGTCGCCCATGCATACCAGCCTCTCCTCTCCACGCTACTGATGTTATGCAAGGGAAAGGCAAAGGGGCTGATACAGCTTGGCACCAGTGACGTCGCAGCTCATTTATTACCTTGCAAGTGGCTGAGTACTCCACAGACATGTGTACCCTTAACGTAGTCCCACTGAATCTCCCCGAGAACTGTATACTAGTATATCTGAAATAAATGACTAATTCTTTAGTTGCAGGATCTCGAGAAGAGTTGATGGTTTTGGCCATTGGGGACATCGTCAATCAGTTAATCCAAGCTCATGTCCAGAAAAAGGATGTTAATCTAAATACGTGAGTATTTTGAGATTCTTATTTGTTCCTTTTGCTGTCTTGGGTGGGGGGGGGCATCACCTTACCATTTCACCATTTTTTGATTCAGAGTTCTGCTGTGTATTCAAATTCTTTCTTGTCAGAGCAGCTGACTGGCTTCCGTGCCGGTGGCACGTAAAAAGCACCATTCGAGCGTGATCATTACCAGCATTGCCTTACTGGCACATGAAAAAACATTCGAGCGAGGTCGTTACCAGTGCCACTGGACTGGCTCCTGTGCAGGTGGCACAGAAAAAACACCATTTGAGCATGGCCATTGCCAGTACTGCCTGACTGGCCCTCGTGCCGGTGGCATGTAAAAGCACCCACTACACTCTCAGAGTGGTTGGCATTAGGAAGGGCATCCAGCTGTAGAAACTCTGCTAGATCAGATTAGTGTCTGGTGCAGCCATCTGGTTTGCCAGTCCTCAGTTAAATCGTCCAACCCATGCTAGCATGGAATGCAGACATTAAACGATGATGATGATTCTCTGACTGTTTGTAGACCTTGGCAGAATTTTAATTCAGAACAGATGAAATGCCGCTAAGCATTTTGTCTGGTGTCCTAATGGTTCTACCACCTTGCCATCCGAATAATAATAATAATAATAATAATAGCTTCAAAATTTGCCACAAGGGCACCATTTTTTGGGAGAAAGGATCGGTCAATTACATCGACCCCAGTGTTTCACTGGCACTTAATTTATTATCACAGAAAGGATGAAAGGCAAAGTCGACCTTTGTGGAATTTGAACTCAGAACGTATAGACAGACAAAATGCTGCTAAGCATATTGCCTGGCATGCTAATGATTCTGCCAGCTTGCCACATTAATAGTTATAATAAGTCTTGGTGTAAAAGATGAGCTACAGCAAATATTCTGCTCAATGCCACAGATTTGCTTGTCAGTTGTTTGACCATATCCCTTGGTGGCTATTGATGTGTGAATCTCTAAGCAGTAGTTGTGAGGAAGCATCATAGCCATGTTTTGAGAGGAATTCTTTGGGGTTTGACTAATTCACCTCTGGAAACAAGTATTTTGTCCTTCATCCTTAAACAAACCTTAATCTTGGACCTTTTGAGCAGGATAGGCTACTCAGCCTGAATAAAATTCTAACTGGGTCCCTACCTGCAAGGTCATGTTCTATTTATCTTGATATGAGGCCAAGATGTCTTGCTGCACATATGGTTGTGATGCATGTGCCTGGCGTACCCTAGTCATGATGGACATGTATTGGGTTTCATATCTTTATACCCCAGTGTCACTCTGATAGCTTACATTGCTCCCTCACTCAATAATGAAAATAATTTTTGACTTATGTATTGTGTTGTCTTACATTCTCTATTACAGAGTGAAATGCAAATCGTCCAGCAAATATGGCCTGGCAAGTCAACCGAGGCTGGTAGACATCATTGCTGCAGTACCACCTCAGTACAAGAAGGTAACCAATTACTTATATATATATATGTACATACATACATACACACATATATATATGTATGTAAGCAAAGTTAGCGGGGATAAAATATCCATATGTACTATTGGTATCAGTTACCCGTGTTATCTCAGGGCATGGGTATGCTGGCACACTATGCACATAGAGTACAGGTAACAGCAGAATAAACAAGAGTTTATCAGAAATCAAATACAAATAATCAGGAAATAAAGGAAACCTCAGATCAACAAACAAATCAATTGAACCACATTTATAGCTTATCATTTCATACAGAACATGGCATAACATTTACAGCCATAAAATTTATGTCACATAAATGTCATGCCATGTTCTGTGTTAAATGATAAGCTATAAATGTGGTTCAATTGATTTGTTTGTTTTCTCCATTTTCTGATTATATATAAATATGATAAATAAATAAATGCGCCCTTTTAAAGCCTAGCCAGGCTCATGGGCCCGGTTTCCTGGTTTCAATGGCATATGTATTCCCCAGCTGGACGTTACTCATTTTTGCATCTCATTTTTGCCAGCTGAGTGGACTGGAGCAACGTGAAATGAAGTGTTTTGCTCAAGAACACAACGCGTCGCCCGGCCCAGGAATCGAAACCACAATCTTACGATCATAAGTACAACGCCCACACCACTAAGCCACACGCCTCCACATATATAAATATATATATACACACACACACACACACACACAAACATGCATGCATACATATTGTGAACAGTTTTTTTATTAATAAGCAGAAATTATTTTTTTGAAGTTCATTTTATGAAATATTTTCTCTTTTTGTAGGAATTACTTCCAAAATTAAAAGCGAAACCCGTCCGGACTGCCAGCGGTGTAAGTTTCCTTTTATTTCATTAAATATTTTCAAAGCACTCATTTTCTTATGATTGTTTCAGGTTTTATTATGTGTTGGGGTTCTCTGATTGGCCCTAGGGGACTGTCCCTCTTTTGGGACACATAAGTATATTATTATTGGAAGCTGGATTGACAGTATTGTTAGAGGGTTGGACAAAATAAATGCCCTGCAGTACTTAGCTACAGCTCTTTAGAATCTGAGTTCAAATCTCACTGATGCCAGTTTTCCCTTTTATCTTCCTGGGGTCATATAGTGGAGTTGATGTAATCAACGAACACCTTCTCCCTAAATTTCAGGACTTGTACCTATTAATGGCTCATCAGAGAATTGTTGGAGTGTCGTGCAAAATGCCTTATGCTATTTAGGTAGGACCCTTGTCATTCTTAGTTCGAAAAATTGAACCCCCAAATGCTATTGATTGTTTGTGAAACACAGTACATTAACATCAAAATAAATATCAAATGGAAATTGTAGTTGTGATACCTGTGCCGGTGGCATATAAAAAGCACCAACCGATCGTAGCCGCTGCCAGCCTCACCTGGCCTCTGTGCCGGTGGCACGTAAAAAGCACCAACCGATCATGGCCACTACCAGCCTCCCCTGGCACCTGTGCTGGTGGCACGTAAAAAGCACCCACTACACTCACAGAGTGGTTGGCGTTAGGAAGGGCATCCAGCTGTAGAAACACTGCCAGATCAGACTGGAGCCTGGTGCAGCCTCCATGGCTTCCCAGAACCCGGTCGAACTGTCCAACCCATGCTAGCATGGAGAACGGACGTTAAACGATGATGATGACGACGACTGTCTTTCTATTTCTTACTCTCTCATTTATGTCTGTCTGTTTTGCAACATTTCTCTCTCTCGAATTTCATCTCTCGTCTCTCTTTCTCTCTTTCCCTTCTCTTACAGATAGCTGTTGTTGCTGTGATGTGTAAGCCACACAGATGTCCTCATATTGCCATGACAGGAAATATATGTGTGTGAGTTACCAGAATTGCATTGATTATTTAAAAATTTTTTTTACTTTCATTTTTGTTTCATTCTTGTTTTGTTGTATATTTTCATTGTATTAATTAATGGCTACGGCCAGTTTGGATTTAGAATTTAGAGCTGGTTCAAAGCAAAAATGTAGGGACATGGCACTAAACATCTCCACCATATCAGCTGTGTGATACTACTCTGTTGTTGAACATGCATAAGTGGTGGATGTGGAGGATGAGTGGAGTGAAGTATACATGAGTGGTGGATGTGTAGAGGATGAGTGGGGACATGGTTATAATGAAAGAATTGAGTACGGTGTCCACTGGACATACAATGTTAATTTTATGTAAAAGATAGAGTGTAAGAATTGAAAGAAGAAATAATTCTTTCTGCTGTTGACCCAAGGCCTGAAATTTGGTGGTGGAGGGGGCTCATTGATTACATTGAGCCCAGGGGTACTTATTTTGTCAGTTTCAGCAGAATTTGAACTCAGAACGTAAGGATTGATGAAATTCCTCAGCAGCTTTGTTCAGTTTGCTGCCTTGAAATAAGAAATAATTTTGATGTCTAATAATTCTTTCTGATATTGGTACAAGACTATGGAGGGCAAGCTGGTAGAATCATTATCATGCCAAGCACAATGCTTAGTGGCATTTCGTCCATCTTTATGTTCTGAGTTCAAATTCCGCCAGGGTCGACTTTACCTTTCAGCCTTTCAAAGTTGATAAATTAAGTACCAGTTGAATATTGGGGTCCATGTAATCAACGTAACCCCCCCCCCACACACACACACACACCGAAATTGCTGCTGGTATTTGTTATTGTTGTTTTAGTCCCTGAGCAGACTTCCAACCATACCTAAGCCATCTGTTTTTTTTTTTTTCATGTTCGTAGTGTATCTAAAACTAAATTATTCATTGTGTCCTTCAAGTTTTAAGATGATAAGGAGTCATTTGTAGGAGATTTAGCTGCTACTTTTAGCAGATTGAGCAATTGCATAGAGACCCCATCTCTTTAACCCTGCAGCTGTACTTATTGTCTTATATGGTCCATTTTCCTTTCATTCCAAGTTACTGTCCAGGAGGACCTGATTCAGACTTTGAATATTCCACACAGTCATACACAGGTTACGAGGTAAGTTTGCAATCTTCTTTTCCACTGCATTTCTCTCCTTCAGAAGTGTTCTAAATATATTTGGCACTTGTGCCAGTGGCACGTGAACAAAACATTCGAGCGAGGTCGTTGCCAGTGCCGCTGGACTGACTCCTGTGCAGGTGGCACGTAAAAAACACCATTTGAGCATGGCCGTTGCCAGTACCGGCTGACTGGCCCTTGTGCCGGTGGTACATAAAAAGCACCCACTACACTCTCGGAGTGGTTGGCATTAGGAAGGGCATCCAGCTGTAGAAACTCTGCCAGACCAGATTGGAGCCTGGTGCAGCCATCTGGTTCACCAGTCTTCAGTCAAATCGTCCAACCCATGCCAGCATGGAAAGCAGATGTTAAAGGATGATGATGCTGATGATGTATATAGTCTTCATATGATGGTTGCAAATAAACATCACCATTATTAAAATGTTCATTTCTAGTTTCCATGACCTGATCATGGAGAAATGTTATCTTGTTTGGAAAAAGGTAAGGGTTGGCAACAGAAAAGGCATCCAGCTGTAGAAAATCTACCTTAATGAATTCTGTCTGATGCATTCAAGCAGAGAAAGCAAGCACCAAAATGATAATGGTGGGTTGGAGGGAGAGGTGGAGGAGGATAATGAAACACATACATAATTTAACAGGGTACATAATTAATCTTTATCAGGTGTTTTTTTGCCAGAAGTACCCAGCAAATATTCACATTTAAAAAGGGAAAATTAGAACAATTGTTACGATGATGGTGATGATAATATTTTGTTTGATGATGATGATGCTTTCTCTATTTCCAGCCTACCTCAATGAGAGCAATTCGAGCCCGGTACAACCCTTATTTACAGACCAGGCATAGAGTTGAACAGGTAAAGTAACCTATGTCATTACCTTTCTCTTTTGCAATTCATCGGTGCCAGTAGTCTCATACTGCTGCTGCTGCTGACCTTATAAAGATGTGTTCCTGTGCAAGCCTTTAGCTACTTTGGTGCAAAACTTTTCTACTCTAGGCACAAGGGCCGAAACTTTGGGGGAGGGAGCCAGTCGATTAGATCGACCTAGTATGCAACTGGTACTTAATTTATTGACCCCGAAAGGATGAAAGGCAAAGTCAACCTTGGTGGAATTTGAACTCAGAGCGTAAAGACAGACGAAATACCTATTTCTTTACTACCCACAAGGGGCTAAACATAGAGGGGACAAACAAGGACAGACAGACGGATTAAGTCGATTATATCGACCCCAGTGCGTAACTTGGTACTTATTTAATCGAACCTGAAAGGATGAAAGGCAAAGTCGACCTTGGCAGAATTTGAACTCAGAATGTAGCGGCAGATGAAATACTGCTCAGTATTTCGCTCGGCGTGCTAACGTGTCTGCCAGCTTGCCACCTTAAGTGCAAAGCTGTGGCCCCTCAACTTCGAACAGACATACAAACACCCTGTCAGTTGCATTTATATCCGTTTTTTTCTATACCAGCATGTGTTAGGTGAATATATATTTTTGAAGTATTGTTTTACAGCCACAAACCCTTCTTGTCACTAAACCCTTACCTGCTTTTCATGTAAGGGATCTTTTATTCAACACATTTTTGAGAGCACAAATCCAGCAGACAGTTTGTTGAAAAGAGAAATGGTAACAATAGCGTTGCTTGAAATTTGATGCTTTTTCATGCAGAGTGTGAAGAGTGTAAACATTCGCATGGACACGTGTGTGCTCACGTAATATGCACATATATGCACATATGTGTGCTCACGTAATATGCACGTACATACGTCCCAGGATGTGTGGGTTTTTAAGCTTGACTCCCAGTCATATGGTCTTGGGTTCAGTCCTACCACATGGCACCTCTGACAAGGAACTTTTACTGTAGCCCTTGGTTGACCAAAGCTTTGTGAGTGTTTAGGGTAGATGGAAACTAAAAGAAACCTGGAAGCCTGTCATTTGTATATATGTGTGTGTGTGTATATATATGGCCTATGGTTTTATATATATATATATATATATATATATAAGTACTCTATTTTTAAATGCCTACAACCTCAATAAATTGACAACTATAGGCAATAAAAATAAGAATATCTGCTTTTAAATATAGGCTGAAACAGCTGTAAGGAGTGATTTTAATGATTTCAATAATTTATTATGATTTTTATAATTGTATTCTTATCTTATATGTATTGAATTATAATGTATCTATGTTTGTATGCTATTAAGGTTCTCCTTTTGTTAAATGAATAAATAATTCAACATTCTAATATCCGAAAGTTGATGAACAAACTAAAATTGTTTCTCCATTTTCTTATTTATTATATATATACATATACGGTGGGCTTCTTTTAGTTTTCATCTACTGGATTCACTTAGATGGCATTAGTTGACTTGTTGAGGCTACAGTAGAAGATATGACACTTGCCCAAGGTGTCATGCAGTGGAATTGAACCCAAAACTACATGGTTGGAAAGTGAACTTTTTAACCGCATGACCATTCCTGCACCTTTTTTATATATTAAAATTGATAATTTCATTTTATTTATTGTTGTTGTTGCTTGAAATATTATTTTTTTTGTGTGTCCTCCTTCACAGCTGAAGCAACTTGGTCACAGTGTTGATAAGGTGGAGTTCATCGTGATGGGAGGAACTTTCATGTGTCTGTCAGAGGAATACAGAGACTTCTTTATTCGCAACCTGCATGATGCTCTCTCTGGCCACACCAGTAATTCAGTAACTGAGGCCGTTAAGTGAGTCATATTACTTTACCTTAATTATTGTTGTTGTTGTTGAACCCTAGGTCAAGCCTGATGTAGCAGACCCTTGTTCAAATGTCTCCCAGCTGTGATAATTTTGTCGTTGTTTCTTTAGTTCTCATCATTAAGGGTATATTACAGATTGTCACTGTCTCTTTGGTTATTATCATTAAGGGTACGTTATAGATTACAGCTGAATCTTTGGTTCTTATTTCAGATATTCAGAGAAGAGCCGGACTAAATGCATTGGAATTACCATAGAAACCAGACCTGATTATTGTCTCAGAAAACATCTGAGGTATGTTCACAAAATCTGATCGATTTACAAGAGAAGATGTCCTGCCTAAAGTTAAAAGCAATTTATTATTATTACTATTATTATTATTATTATTATTATTATTATTATTATTATTATTATTATTATAAAGGCAGCAAGCTGGCAGAATTCTTAGCATACCAGGCAAAAATGCTTAGTGGAATTTCGTCCATCTCTACATTCTCAGTTCTAATTCTGTTGAGGTTGCCACAAATATGAGGCCTTGTGCCTCCAGTAGAAAGGATTATTATTATTATTATTGTTGTTGTTGTGGTTATTATCATTATTGTATGTGAAGGGGTGTGGCCTAGTAGATATGGTGTATTGCACTAACAATTGTGAGATTGTGGTTTTGATTTCTAGACCAGCTGTGCTTTGTGTTCTTGAGCGAAAAACCTTCATTTTATGTTGCCCCAGTCTACTCAGCTGTAAGTGGGTCACCCTGTGATGGAAGAGCCTTCCAGTCAGGGGCAATGTTGGCCTGCTTGCCTAACCAGCAGAGCAGCATCTTTCAAAAGCTAAAATGATGTAAAGTGCATTGTGACCAGCGATGTATAACATCATCGAATAGCCTGGTTGATTAGATAATCACATTATATATGTATGTATGTACATACGCACACACACACACACACCACACACACACACCCACACACACACACACACACACACACAGAAACACTCAGTTTTAACCCATTTTCCCATTTGTTTCCTTCCAGTGATATGTTGGCTTATGGCTGCACTCGTCTTGAAATTGGTGTACAGAGTGTCTATGAAGATGTTGCCAGGGATACCAACAGGTAAAATGTCCTTATATACATATATATATATATGTATAGGTTAGCTGAGTTAGAGGTTAAAATAACCATCTAAGGGATAGAAGTATCCATTACACTACCAGTATGTTACCAATGTTTAACCATGGGCATATATATGCAAGCCTATCATGCTCATAAATTATAGGTAAAGACAAGGTTGAACGTGAGTTTATCAAGAATCAAAATTTAAAGAAGACAGAAAATGGAGAAATATTGATGAACATCATCAATTATTATTTATTAATTCAGTTCAAATCGACTTTTCCTTCTCCATGCTCTTCTTCTTTATTTATTCTTCATTCTGATGAAGCTCCATGTTTCAGATCAGTTTTATTATCATCATCATCATCATCATCGTTTAACGTCCGTTCTCCATGCTAGCATGGGTTGGACGGTTCGACCGGGGATCTGGGAAGCCAGAAGGCTGCACCAGGCTCCAGTCTTATCTGGCAATGTTTCTACAGCTGGATGCCCTTCCTAACGCCAACCACTCCATGAGTGTAGTGGGTGCTTTTTACGTGCCACCCGCACAGGTGCCAGGTGAGGCTGGCAACGGCCACGGTCAGATTGGTGCATTTTATGTGCCACCGGCACGGAAGCCAGTCGAGGCGGCACAGGCATCGGCCACGATTCGGATGGTGCTTTTTACGTGCCACCGGCACGGAAGCCAGTCGAGGCGGCACAGGCATCGGCCACGATTCGGATGGTGCTTTTTACGTGCCACCGGCACGGAAGCCAGCCGAGGCGGCACAGGCATCGGCCACGATTCGGATGGTGCTTTTTACGTGCCACCGGCACAGAAGCCAGTCGAGGCGGTGCTGGCATCAGCCACGATTCGGATAGTGCTTTTTACGTACCACCAGTCCAGGGGTCCTGGGATCTGCCGGGTGCCAGTCATAGGATTGGTTCAATTTCGATTCTGATTTCGATTTATCAATTATGATAAAAATGTTTAGCATATCAATGGCAATACCATACAGCAACTGGATGCAGAAACAGCTGTTAGATGCGATGCTGTCTGTTTGTATTGAATTAATAAATAATAATTGATGTCAGTTGTTGTTCATCGATATTTCTCCATTTTCTGTTTTCTTTATATTTTTATATATATATATATATATATATTCCATATTTTTGAAATGAGGAATTATGTACATTATTTACAATAGACAGATAGGTGTCCTCATTTTGATTGTTGTTATCATAACGTTTCGGCTGATGTACCCTCCAACCTTCGTCAGGTGTTCTGGTGGAATATATAATATATATATATATATATTCTTGTATGTGCATGCTTAAATATTTACGTTACCATCTCTCTTAACATAATTCTTTTTTGTTTTTAAATTTCTTTCTTTTAGGGGTCACACAGTAAAAGCTGTTTGTGAATCATTCCAAATGTCTAAAGATGCTGGTTTCAAGGTTGTGTCTCACATGATGCCAGATCTACCAAATGTTGGCCTAGAAAGAGACATCCAACAGTTTGTTGTAAGTAACCTCAAAACAATGTATTTCACCCATTTTTTTACCCTTCTTTCCTGTGATAATCTAACCAATTGTCTCAAAGTAGCTCAACTTGGAGAAATTCTCATAAAGGTTTAACATGGGAGCTAATGTTAAACCATGCAAATGTCTAAAATGATGTCCATGCTGGTTGAAATTGTGTAAGAACTCCAGGACAATAAATAATTGCACAAAATTAGCTTCTGATTTATTAAAATAATCTGTTGCTATTTGGGGATTTATTATCTTTTTGTAAAGCATGGGTAGGGGTGGTTTGTAAAATGCCATTTGATGAAAGGGAATAAGAAACTTTAAAAGTCTGAGAAGCACTGATGCACCCAGATATAATATTATTGCCAGGGAGAGGGACCAATGCTGAAAGCTGATTGGTCAGTTTTTAAGTACACAATCATCATCATCATCATCATAATTTAACATCGTTTTTTTTTTTCCATGCTGGCATGAGTTGGATGGTTTGACAGGAGCCAGCAAGTGAGAAGGCTGCACCAAGCTCTGCTTTGTGTTTTGGCATGGTTTCTACGGCTGGATGCCCTTCTTAACACCAACCAGTTTACAGAGTGTACTGGGTGCTTTTTACATGGAACCAATAGCAGTGAGGACACTAAACAGCCTCTGAGACGAAACACTGAAGCAGGGAGAGGTATCGAGGGAGGTGGCTTTGAGCCAGGTAATGAGAAGTTAGAGTTTGGGTAGAGGCGGGGGACAAGAAATAAGCATCTTTCAGTAAAGGTGATACATGGCTACCTCAGTAAGGGAGAGAAAGAGGGGGGGATTGTGAAGATGTGGAGGTACGTTCAAGTTACAATGTTGCTTATATTATGGACTTCTCCTTATGGAAATGGAATAGAATATCAAAGATGATATATATATATACTCATTTACTTTTTTCAGTCATTTGACTGCGGCCATGCTAGAGCACTGCCTTTAGTCAAGCAAATCAACCCCAGGACTTATTCTTTGTAAGCCTAGTACTTGTTCTATCGGTCTATTTTGCCGAACTGCTAAGTTACGGGTACATAAACACACCACCATCGGTTGACAAGTGATGTTGTGGGGACAAACACAGACACAGAAACATACATACATATATACATATATACGACGGGCTTCTTTCAGTTTCCGTCTACCAAATCCACTCACAAGGCTTTGGTCGGCCCGGGGCTATAGCAGAAGACACTTGCCCAAGGTGCCACGCAGTTGGACTGAACCCGGAAGCATGTGGTTGGTAAGCAAGCTACTTACCACACAGCCACTCCTGCACCTATATATATATGTTTATGCTGTTTAGCTCCAGGTCAGTCCTGATTAAGCAGACCCTTGATGAAAAACATTCTAACCATGTCTGTCCCATTTGTTTTCAAGTTTATACTGTTCAATTTTTTTTCTCATTTTTTTCCACAGGAATTCTTTGAGAATCCGGCTTTCCGACCTGATGGATTAAAGTTATATCCTACACTTGTCATAAGAGGAACAGGTATGTTGTACACCTGATTACTATATTAAAGAACAAAGCACGACAACTTTTATTTATTTTATTCCTCTATCCTTTCAAATCACAAATTACTTGTTTCATGCTAACATATTACTCCATGTATAAGTCTGTATCTGTCCCCGTGTGTTTGCTTTTAACCAACTCCATTTTACAAAGCCTTTTATGACTCAGTAGCATGGCCTAATCTCTAGGCCATGTGTTCTCACCCTTAGTGATAGTGTATCTGCAAAATAGTACTGGATGGTCACATCTGGAAACCCTTTTGCCACGGGGCTATTTGATCAGAGCTGACCTGGGGTTAAATAGCAAGTTGTTTTTTTTTTTATGTGTCTAAAATAAAAATTTTGGTTTAAATTCTAAGGTTTATTTTTTTCTTTTTTTGTTCTTTGTGACAGGATTGTATGAACTTTGGAAGACCGGAAGATATAAGAGTTATCCTCCCAGCACTTTGGTGGATTTAGTGGCCCGCATCCTGGCACTTATCCCACCTTGGACAAGAGTGTACAGAGTTCAAAGGTAAATTGCTGCTGCTACTACTACCACCACCACCACCAATACTACTATTCTGTCTACTACTACTGCTATCACCACCCATGCTGCCAAAAATGCTGTTTATTTAATCCTTTCCAATAATGCATATTGTTACATTAATATTTCGACTGTGTCTAAGGCAGTTAATTAGCAGAATCGTTAGCGCACCAGGCAAAATGTTTAGCAGAATTTTGACTGTCTTATGTTTTGAGTTTAAATTCTGCCAAGGTCGACTTTGCCTTTCATCCCTTTGGGGTTTCAGTAAAATCAAAAGGTGTAAATATTCTTTGCCATCCTAGGCACAAGGCCCGAAATTTTGGGAGAGGGAAGGGCCAGTCGATTAGATCGACCTCAGTATGCAACTAGTACTTAATTTATCGACCCTGAAAGGGTGAAAGGCAAGGTCGACCTCGGCGGAATTTGAACTCAGAACGTAGCAGCAGACGAAATACTTATTTCTTTACTACCCACAAGGGGCTAAACACAGAGGAAACGAACAAGGACAGACAAAAGGATTAAGTCGATTATATCAACCCCACTGCATTACTGGTACTTAATTTATCGACCCCAAAAGGATGAAAGGCAAAGTTGACCTCGGCAGAATTTTAACTCAGAACATAAAGACACGAAATACCGCTAAGCATTTCGCCCTGTGTGCTAACGTTTCTGCCAGCTTGCCACCTTAAAAGGTACAAGTATTGTTTCTCTAATATATTTATTTCGTAATTCTTTGTAGGGATATTCCAATGCCCCTGGTGACTTCCGGTGTTGAACATGGCAATTTGAGGGAGCTGGCTCTTGCCAGGATGAAAGATCTTGGCACCCAGTGCAGAGATGTGAGGACAAGGGAAGTTGGAATTCAAGAGATTCACCATAAAGTCAGACCTTTTGAGGTAAGCAAACCTTTTATGTATATCATGTGCATACACACACACCCAGATCAGTGGTGTATGATGGTTGTTGCATTGGGTGCGCGGCCACACCCAGTGCCACCAAATTTCAAGCAGGAGTATAACAAAAGTTTTCCATTAAGATTTCTGATTAAATTAACAAGTAAGGTTAATATTTATAATGAATTTGCCATTTTCGATAGGTGCGCAGCACACACCTGTACTACACACCCTCTGATACAGACATATATATGTGTGTATGTATGTGTACATATCTATGTATATGTTTGTGTGTGTGTGTGTGAGGCAAGGCTGTGTGGTTAAGAAGTTTGTTTCCCAACCACATGGTTCTGGGTTCAGTTCCACTGTGTTGCAGCCTGGGCAAGTGTCTTCTACTATAGCTGCTGGCTGACCAAAACCTTGTGAGTGGATTTGATTGACAGAGACTGAAAGGAAAGCCCCACCTGCCCAGTTCTTCTGCTCTCATTCCCATTTACTCACCTCTCACCTTGAGATTCCACACAGTTGCCTCACCACTATTTTTATTTCTTCTTTACTCGTTCCCAATCCCCCTCCCCTCGCTTCTAAAACGTTAGTAGCCATGTGGACCTCCCCAACAGCAAAAAACCTTGTCCCTCCTTTGATCCTTCATCATTTAACATAAATCCCCTTCCTCTTCAGAGTTTGTAGTCTTTCATAGTGATCTTACTAGTGCTGGTGTTATGAAAAAAAAAACCCATGACATGCTGTAAAATAGTTGGCATTAAGAAGGGTACCCAGGCATACGGACCATACCGAAGCAGACTGGAGCACAGTGCACTCCTTGGACTCTTGGACCCTGTCAAGCAATCCAACCCATCCAAGATGGAACATCATCGTTTAAACGTCTGTTTTCCTTGCTGGCATGGGTTGGACGGTTTGACTGAAAACTGGCAAAGCAGGAGGCTGTACCAGGCTCCAATCTAATCTGGCAAAGTTTCTACACCTGGATGCCCTTCCTAACGCCAATCACTCTGAGAGTGTAGTGGGTGCTTTTTACATGCCACCAGCACAGGGGCCAGTCAGGCGGTACTGGCATCAACCATGCTTGGATGGTGCTTTTTACATGCCACCTGCACAGGTGCACATCAGGCAGCACTGGCATCGGCCACAACTACGATTTCACTTGACTCAACAGGTCTTCTCAAGCACAGCATATTGCCTGATGATTAAAGGATACTTTTAGACAGGCCATTTATGTGGCACTGGCAGAAGAAGGTTAAATGATAATGATGATGATTTATGGGTGTGTATTTGTTCACCTGCTTCTTGACATCTTGTGTTGGTTTGTTTAAATGTCTGTGACTTAGTGGTTCAGCTAAAATGAACGATAAAGTAAATACACACTGGAGTTGATTTCTTTGACCAAACCCTTTGAGGTGGTGCTACAGCATGGCCAGGCTGCATCCTGTGCTTAAAAGAAGTTTTGTGTGTTTGTTATTTTAGGTTGAACTCATTCGTCGAGATTACGTTGCAAGCAAAGGCTGGGAGACGTTCCTTTCCTATGAAGACCCGGAACAAGACATCCTCGTTGGTTTGCTGCGTCTGCGCAAATGTTCCGAGGAGACTTTCCGTCCAGAACTCAAGGGTGGCTGTTCAATTGTGCGAGAACTCCATGTCTATGGAAGTGTCGTCCCTGTACATGCTCGAGAAGTAACAAAATTTCAACATCAGGTATTTTTATCTTTCTAGTTATCTAATTATTTGTGTGTGTCTCTTTCTCTCTCCCTTTCTATATATAATGTATATATATATATATTCATTTATATGTGATTTAGAATCACAACTGTCTGATGAATGGGAACATGAAACTGTGAGTAGCAGTGTTTCTGTGATGTTTTTGCAACTTTAATAATAAAGCATATGACTCTACCTTCGGTATTTGAGTACTATTTTTCTCTGTCTTGTTTCACATTTATGTGCTTACTCAGGTATCATCATCATCATCATCATCATCGTTTAACGTCCGTTTTCCATGCTAGCATGGGTTGGATGATTTGACTGAGGGCTGGCAAGCCAGAAGGCTACACCATGCTCCAATCTGATCTGACAGAGTTTCTACAGCTGGATGCCCTTCCTAATACCAACCACTCTGAGAGTGTAGAGGGCCAGTCAGGCAGTACTGGCTTTTTATGGTGCTTTTTATGTGCCACTTACATATATATTATACATTCAATGTGATGCCCTTGCATAACCACAGTCTAATGACTGAAACAAGTAAAAGATAAAAGAAATATATATATATTACACTTCTTGTGGTTTCAGCCATCTGGCTGTGGCTTTGCTGGGTCACTGTCCAACCACACACACATACACTGTGTGTGAATGCATGTGGCCCAGTGGTTAAGTGTGCTGCACTCATAGTTGTGCTTTTGATTTCCTGACTGGCTGTGTGTTGTGTTCTTAAGCAAAACACTTCATATTGCTCCAGGCTACTCGGCTGTAAACATGGCTAACCCTGTGACAGGCTAGCCTTCTGATCAGTGGTCAGAGTGAGTGTTGGCCCACTTGTCTAGTTGGCAGGGTGGCATCATTCAAAACCTAAAATGATGCAAAGCACATTGTGACCAGTGTTGTATAACAACATCCAATAGCCTGGTCAGTCAAATGATACTATATATATATATATATATATATATATATATATGTGTGTGTATATACATGCAGGCATAGGTGTGTGGTGAAGATGTTCCCTTCCCAGCTATGTAGTCTTCTGTTTAGTGCCACTGTTGTATGGCATCTTGGGCAAGTATTTTCTACTATAGCCCTAGGACAACCAAAGCCTTGTGAGTGGATTTGGTAGATGGAAACTGAAAAGACTGTGTGTGTGTATTATTGTCAGAATTAACTGAAACAAAGGTAGCATGGTTTTACAGAAATATAACAAAAGGGGTTTATGATAATTATATTTATAGACATTGTTATTATGATGATTATGTTAATTTCTGAAATATTCTCATTCCTTTGTGGCTGATGTAGGGTTTTGGTATGTTGTTAATGGAAGAAGCTGAGAAGATCGCATTTGAAGAACATGGTTCCACCAAAATGGCTGTTATATCTGGTATGTATTTGTTGTTTAATTCTTTTCATATTGGTTTCGGTTGCTGGAGGAACATTGGAAGTATGAGGCTTGTATGCATTGCCAACTGGTATGCACCCTAAAAAAAAGAAATCTTGCCAAGTCCAGCACATATGTGTGCTGATGTAGAGTCAAAGGTAACCAACATGCACGTTTAGAAACCCAGTAATAATGCCTCAATTCAGCCAGGTTCCTGTATTTTGTCCCTTTTAGTCAGTTGACACCATCAGCTCCCTTAATTGCATGCATAGACTGAATATTGTTTTGAATCCCAGATGTTTTTATTTTCTTAGGTGTTGGCACAAGAAATTATTATCGGAAAATAGGATACGAACTGGAAGGTCCTTATATGACGAAGAGTTTAATAAAATCCTGATGTGGAGAAAGGAAATGAAAGAACGAGATGATGAACCTTGCTGTTGTCAGTTCAATCCCTCATTCCTCAGTAAGAACATTCAGGGACAATGATATGTGACATCTTGTGTGATTTGTGGAGGGCTTTTACAGAAAGAAAGACGAGGAAACGGGCATTTGCTTGCCTTTGCAATATATGTAAATATTATTTTAAATATTTAATAAAAATTGGAAAATCAATTCTTGTGCTTTGAGAAGTGGGTACTTCAAAGATTTTCTTTGAAATAGTTTTTTTTTTTTGTTTGGTAAATATTGTGTGTGTGTGTATATATATATATATATAAAATCCGTTCTGTCTGTCTGTGTGTATGTCTTCTAGGATCTCGGGCATCCTCCATCCGATTGCGCTGAAATTTGATATGTAGATACCAACGGTATCAGGGCGTGTATAAGTCTTGAAAAAATTGCAAAAATTGCTTCCAGGTGAGAAATGCGATCGATAAAGCCATGGGAACGTGCATTTGTATGTGCAAGTACATCAGCTGTTGCGATCGATACTATGTGTACGCGAGAAAAATGCAGTGTCTCAAATTTAGGTTAAATCAGTGTTTCTCAAAGGGAGGCCTATGGGACGGTCAGACAAGTTGCTTTGAGAAAATTTGGTTTAAATGTTTGACAACTCAGCACCGTCCATTGGCCGTGTTTTGCTCGTATATATATATATATATATATATACACACACACACAGAAGTGAGCACATACGTGCAAAACAAGGTGGAAAAATAGTACTCATATACTAAGGGTGGAGAGATATGCTTTTATTAAAGCTGCAAAACTTTATGACAACAGTCCATGAAAGTTTGGTTGTCATTTAGAAGGACATCCAGCTGTAAAAACCATGCCAAAACAGACAGCAACCTCAACGAATTCCATCTGACCCATGGACATTAAAATGATGGTGATTTATGAGACAGAAACCTTTAATGTGACAAATGAAGAAGTACCAACTTAATCTTTGAAACTTCAAAAATCCAAGACCGAAATAAGAAACACCAACACAATGTCTTTGTAATACAGAGACTTTACTTCACCATAATCATTTTTTTTTTTATTCTTTTCCTTTCTTGTCTCATATTTTTCTTTTTCTTTTTATTACAAGAAACATTGTTTAGTTTGGTATTTCATCAACAATGGTTTCAATTCCAGCATGGTTATAGAATTTGGTAAAGAAAATAAATAAAAATTCTTTTCTTTCTTTTTTTTTGTTTTTGATCAAAGAAATCATAAAAAGATCAAAGTTGAGGAAAAAAGAGAAGGAAAAACGATCGAAAAAGAACTAATTGTACTTTTATGATTTGTGAATATCACAGGCTCTTATTGTATTGTTTTGGGGGTTTGAGAGTATTTTTCCTTTGTGGCTTTTTGGCTTTTTTTTTAATACTTGTTTATCATTATTATTATTATCACTATTAAATATGAGTTGTACTTATTGGTCTTTAGAAGATACACACATGTACATTGACACATATAGACACACACACACACATGCATGCATCCGTGGACATAGATATTCCTACAAACAAACAAAATAAACATTGCTAGCATAAGTGATGTGACATGCTCAAGGCAGACATCTTTTCTGGTTGTGCAGACATGCAGACATGTGAGAATTCCACATTTAATGTGTGGAAATGTATATATATATATATATATATATTGTGTGTGTGTATATATATATAATATAATATTTTATTATTCTTTATTATATATATAATAATATAATTATTATATATATATAATAAAGAATATATATATATATATATATATATATATAACAACACACACACATATACATATATATAATGTTTGTTTTTATATTTAGTTATAATCCTTTCTACTAAAGGCACAAGGCCTGAAATTCTGGGGAAGGAGACTGGTCATTTACATTGACCCCAGTGTATCACTGGTACTTAATTTATCAACCCTGAAAGGATTAAAGGCAAAGTTGACCTCGGCAGAGTTTGAACTCAGAACAACAGCAGCAGACAAAATACCACTAGGTATTCCACCCAGTGTGCTAATGGTTCTGCCAGTTTGCTGCTTCGTTCTGTTACAATAAAAACAATTTTATATTAATCTGATGGGTTACTCTATACTACATACATATTTATTATTCTTTTACAAGAATGTTGTTGGCCACAACTTCAAAGTCACTGTCAACGACATTCTTGTATAAGAATTTACACACACACAGAGGTACAACATGACATTCTGAGTACTGATGGTCCATAACTTCTAGTCTGCACTAATTTACACTAACCTGTACAGTTACCTGTATTTCATTTTCAGATTTGTTTAATATATTGCTATTATTCTGAGCCCTGGCTCAGAAAAATCAGTAATCTAGAAAGGGTTTGCAACCAAAAGTTCCAGAAAACTGATGTTGTACCTATATATATATATATATATATATATACACACATAGATAGATAGATAGATAGATATAAAGGCTACCATTGGTTTCATGTTCAGAAGAAATATCTTAATATCTTACCAGTTTTTCAAGCCAGTCACATGGTGGAATGGTGTTCATCTCCATTTTGGATAAAAACACCATTCCTCCATGCGATTGGCTTTCAAAATTGCTAAGATATTAAAATATATTTTCTTAGCATGAAACCAATGGTAGCCTTAATACACAAATAAAGAAATTCTATCCACCAATGCAGTGTTGAACTCATTCTCATCATTCAACATTTACATATGTATGTATGTATATGTATGTATATATATATATATTATATATATATATATATATATGTGTGTGTATGTGTATATATATATATATATAATGAAATTGAATTTAGTCAAACAAAACCAAGCTATGTTTTCCCAAATGCTGCATCTGTTTCTTCTGTCAGTGCAGCCAACATTTGTGGAAACTTGTTGCTTCAGTGAGATTGGTTTCAGTTGACCGAATTAAATTATCTATACTCTATTTTCAGTATTGAGTACTTTTTTCTTTCATTTGTTAGTTAACACAAACACATATCTACATATACACCCACACACACACACAATGTACGTACAAATGTATACATATACATAGTAAAGTGCACCATTAAACAACTTTGATGTCTATTTGTTTTCTAAAAGCTGGATTGCTTCCTTTGTGTGTATATATAAAAAAATACTTACATACATGCACACATATATGGATATATTATACACATATGCATGTCTGTATGTACATAAATACATGTATTTAAGGAATAGAGAGACAGAGAGAGAGAGAGAGAAAGAAAGAAAGTGATATCAAATCACATCACAACATTCTCTAAACCAATTCCTTCACACTCGATGATTGTCTGGGTCTGAGAAAGGTTTACCACATCAAACTTGGCCTGCAATAATAAAAAAAAGAAAGAAAACATTAAGAAAAAAAAAAGCATACATCATTTGAATACCTTTTAGTGTTACTAGCAGTATCGCCGGGCGTTGCTCAGGTTTGTTTCGACTCTTTAGTATTGGAATTTTTGAAAAGTAAAAATTTTGCATTATGTAGCTTGTTATTCTCTTTAAGTGAACATTTTTCTGGTTGAAATACACCGAAAAATGGCGACACAGCAGTCAAAAAATCATTAAAAAAAAGGGATTTTCATAGAAAAAAAGCACCTTTTTGATGTAAATAATTTTTGGTGTTAACATGGTCCGATTTTAATTTTTTCTTCTACGGAATGAAGAGCAAGCCTTCTTCTAACATACTCTCAATTTTGGTCAACTTGTGCTGCAGGGTCTCGGAGGAGATAGTGTTAGTTGAAGGCTACCAAACCTGCCATACACAGGCAACTTCAGCTTTATATAGAGAGAGGTTTTGTGTAGTGTCTTTCGATGTGGTCTGCATGGTTACTACAGCATGGTAGAGTCACAACTGGCTTTGCAATGACATCCAGAATAACAGAAGGACAACCAGGTCTTCAGTGGTGCCCACATAATGACATCCAAGCCTTAAGTGATGGCCATGTAGTTCACGATTCTGTATTCATAACCTATACAAGTAACTATCAACAGTCCTGTCTATCTAGCTGTATGTAGGTTCCACAGGATGGCAAAATTCACTGTACTGTGTCCTTGACCAAAACTATTTTCAACAGTCCAGCCCTTCCAGTTATAGGTAGGTACCACAGTGTGACAGTGTACAGTGGCATTGATAGTGTAAGTAGGTACCACACTAGTGTGTCTGTACCCTATACACCTAGGTACCATACAATTTTAAACAGCAGTAATACTACAGGACTGCTGAATGCTTAAATGTTTTGCAGTCTAGAGATCAAATGGTGTAAAACCTATCTACTATAGACAGCCGTTTAACATTCAAACAGAAGATTTCTAATTCAGACAAGGCTAAAGAAGCTGAGACAAGCATTTGTTTGTTTCTGTGGTTGTTGGTAATTTAGACAAAAGCGTTAAAGTTAGCTTCTCTTTTAACATACCTGAGTAAGTTGTTTAGCAACATGAATGGCTGTTTCAGTATGGAGAGTGAGGGGGCCACATCGAATGCTGGATTTACCTTTAGCCAAAGCCATCAGAATGATTAACTGCAAAAAAGAGAACCATTAAATTAACGTTGAAGTTTTTTTTAGGAACAAAATACAGAATAAAGAATTTCTATTTAAGGTAAGAAAGAAGAAAGAAAATGTAAAGAAAACAAGATGTCTATGTAATCCTTTTGATAGCAATGTGTTGGGGATTGCCCCTAACTCTATGATACTGACTTCCAGTTTTAAGTGACCTAAATTAAAACCATCCTTTGAAATTTCATGTTAATTTATGTTCCAAACATTAATTTAATTAATGACTAAGTTGATTTATTAAGTTCTCCGATACATTCAAAATTACTGGAAACAGGCAGGGCATTAAAAACAAAATGGTAGCTAAAGAATTTTTTTTAAATGTGTATTTAAGGTAAAAGTCTCTTTGTGTGAAAGATGAAATATAAAACTTATTTGATTGGCTAATTGAAGAATGTACCAGGATTCCAGTCAAATAAAACTACAGGGTGTTTGAATGCGTTGGAGACTTCATCAGAATGTACTGCGATTCAACTAATTGTAGCATTGTGAAACAATCCTTACCCATCAGAAGACAGCAGAGAGGTCCTCACTCACCAAAGTGCAGCTGAGGAGGTATTTTTCTCTCACAAGGGCACAATCGAAGAGTCCTTATTCACCAGATCACAGCAAAGGGGATCTTCATTCAGAAGACTGTAGCAGAGAGGTCCTCACTCACCAAAGTGCAGCTGAGGAGGTTCTTTTTCTCACATGAGCACAATGAAGGAGTCCTCACTCGCCAAAATGCAGTGGAGTCCTTACTAGAGCACAGCAGAGGGGACCCTCACTCACAAATGTAGTAAAGGAGGTTTTCTAACACAAGGACAATTAGAGGAATCCTCACTCACTAAAGTAAAGCCAATGAAACTTCACCAATCGTAAATAGCTTTTTAGGTACATTTTACATTGTTAGTGTCCATAGAGACATTAGAAAAATGGTACCTGATCTTGTAGATAGTCATCAACACAACCACCATGGAAAATATTGTCTAAAAGACTGGACGCAGCCTGGTAACCCACATCCTCTGCAGAACGTCCTTTAAAACATAAAAGAAAAGCACATAAATATAATATATTAAGTAGGCATTTAATCTCTCGTTCTTCTCATGTCCATCATCATTACTCTTCTGCTGACAGTCATCCCCTACTCTCCACAATTTGTTAGCTTGGCATGTATTCTCAAACACAGCATTTTGCTAATATTTCTCTGAAATTTTTTTTCTTCCAAGTCTATTTTTTTAATTATCTTTTTCACTCTTTGCTAGTTTCCTTTCTCACTTTATAGTAGTTTTAATTGCTAAACTTCGTTTACATTAATTATATTATTTCAAACAACAAATGCTTTAAGGCCATTTTCTCTGCGGAATCAAATATCTCCTGTTGTAACTTTGAGTTGACCGATGCACTTCAGTGAAAAGTGTGATTAATGGAACTGTGTAGAAGGAAGCCTAGGATATATATATATATTTAACATCGTCATCATTTTACAGTTATTTTTCATACTGGCATGGGTTGGGCAAGTCTCACAACTCTCACCACTCATCACACTCCATAGCTACCCAACACAAACATATAAAGCAACAGCAATTTGTGGTTTTAGCATGATTCTTATGTCTGGGTTGCCTGTCCCATCACCAACTACATTATAACATAAAAACTGGGTGCTATATAAATTTATGCACACACACACACACACACACACACATATATACATATACATATATATATATATAATAGTTAAAGGGGACAACAAACGTTAAGGCAAAGCAAACATCTCAAGTCATTTACATTATTATTATAATTGGAAAAGAATTCAAAGTCTTACAGCTGTTTCTGGGATTTATATATCCGCTATGTCAGAAATCTGCAATGGCTCCATAACAACTGTCTCAGCTATAACCTTGGAGCCCTAGTAATCCGTTACACCACTTACCTAGAGTACTTAATCTATTTCTTTACTACCCACAAAGGGGCTAAACACAGAGGGGACAAACAAACGGATTATGTCAATTACATCGACCCCAGTGCGTAACTGGTACTTAATTTATCGACCCCGAAAGGATGAAAGGCAAAGTCGACCTCGGCGGAATTTGAACTCAGAACGTAACGGCAGACGAAATACGGCTACGCATTTCGCCCAGCGTGCTAACATTTCAGCCAATTCGCCGCCTTTACCTAGAGTACTTAATCGTTTAGATCACCTGTGAACTAAACCCCCATACTTTGTATATATATATATATAATGCCACCAACTCAAGAGAGTTTGTCTGATGGAACTAAAGAGAACCCTCGGCATTGATTCAGTTACTGTCCTCCAAGTGCCAACTCCTTTTATTGGTTTCAGCCGAGACTACCAAGAATAAAACAACAAAGGAAAAAAAAAAGAAAATACAAAAATAAGAAAACAAACCTCTTTTGCCAAGTCCTGAGCCAGCTAAAAGACATCCAGTTGTAGTTTCAGCCACCAAACTATAAACAGAAATAGTAGTAGTAATAATGATGATGATGATGATGATGATAATAATAATAGTAATGGTTTCCAATTTTGCCACAAGGGCAGCAATTTGGGGGTAAGGGATGAGTCGATTACATTGACCCCCAAGGTGCCATGCAGTGGGACTGAACCTGGAACCATGTGATTGGTAAGCAAGCTACTTACCACACAGCCACACCTGCACCTATTAATTTATTTATTTCAAAATTTTTTGTATCTCACCCTTATGATAGAATTTAGGTGGATTTACTCTTGGATCTGAGAACTTTCCAATGGTCTTTGCTGTTCCTCACAGACAGGCCAGTTGCACGGACCCTATGTGCCTCTGCAGCCCAATCCTTTGTGTCCACTCCTTCAGCCTCTTCCCTATTGTCCCTAAGGCTCCTACGACAACTGATATGATCTTACTTTTCCTGCAACCTCACAAACTGCTTAGCTTTTTCTTCAGGTCCTATTATTGTTATTGTTATTATTATTATTATTTGAGGATGTATGTCCTAGTAGTTAGGGTATTGCACACATGATCAAGAGATCGTAGTTTCAATTCCTAGACCAGGTGGTGCATTGTTTTCTTGAGCAAACCATCTCACACTGCTCTTCAACCATTTCAACACTGTGCACCTGTACAAGCAATGTCAATTTGATAGCACCAACCACTCCAAGAGTGTAGTGGGTGCTTTTTATATACCACCGGCACATATATGTGTGTGTGTGTATATATGCTTGTGTGTCTGTGTTTGTCCCCCCATCATTGCTTGACAATCGATGTTGCTGTGTTTACATCCCCGTAACTTAGTGGTTCGGCAAAAGAGACCAATAGAATAAGGACTAGGCTGACAAAGAATAAGTCCTAGGGTTGATTAACTCGACTGAAGGTGGTGCTCCAGCATGGCCGCAGTCAAATGACTAAAACAAAAGAACAAATCATTGATGATGATGATGATGGTGAATGGCCAGGGTGATAGCAGTGATGGTACTTAATGATGAGAGTGATGGTGGGCTTTGTTGATGGTGGTGGTGATGATGGTGATGATGACAGTTCACATATTTACACAACACTCCAACACTAACATACATGATTCCAGAAGCTGTGTTTGGGTTCGGTTCCTTCACAACATCCATTTTGATGGGTATATTGTTCATCTTCTGCTTCAGGGTGGCCTTTGCTGTGTCAGCCATTAGCCTTGCAACCTGTATCAAAAAAAATAAAGAGAATAAAGTAACCATTCATTTAAGAAGAGAGAAACTAGAAGGGAGTGTGTGATGTTCATGCCTATTCTAATGGCATTAGTGGTTGGTACACCAGGACTAGTTGCAAATGGATCTTGAATTTAGCCACACACTGTTAATGTGTGTGTGTGCAGATATATATCTATATATGTATACACACATATACAAGGAGGTTCTGAAAAGTTCCTGGCTTTGAGCAAAAGAAAATACAGGAGGATCGATTAATTATGATTCTATTAAATCTATTTCCTTCTTAGGTTCACACACTTGTTGCAGCAGTCCTCCAGATTTTTCAAAGCCCTGTAAAAGAACTTGGAAGGTCGGGCCTTCAACCAAGCCTTTCAAAACACCCCTAAAGACAGGAGCTTTTCAGGCCCCCTCGTGGGAATAAATTGTCATCTAAATTATGCAAAAATGGAAATAACACTGACATTTCATTTTAACAGATATATTTAACAAAATTACATAAAAATATCTTCAAATACTAAAGAGTAAATTTATTAAATAAAATCGCCACTGGCTTCAGCCACAACTTCCAGACGACTTTGGGATCTTCTGGATGGTCTCCTTGTTGGTCAATACAGCCATAATCCTTGCCCTCAGTTCGTCTTTAGTGTTACAAGTCTTGTTGGTGTCTTGCTCAACTGCGCTCCACGCATAATAATCAATGAGATTGCAGTCTGGGGAGTTAGGTGGCCAGATGTTAGGGGTGATTTGTCACACAGAAGAAACGTGTGTGTGTGTGTACATATATAGATATATAAACATACACACATAGAGCGAGAGAGAAAGGACAATCACATTGCATCCATTTATTTCAACAGAAAGTTGTATTAAGTGTGATCACACTAGATGTGTGTGTGTGTGTGTATTTGCATGTATTTAAGCAAGTATGTGTGATACCTTTTCGAAACACAGATACACGTATACAAACATATACATATATCATATACCAACATACACGCCTTTGGTCCTCAACTTCTTAATGGAGTCATAAAGGAGATATCATTACATGGTGTGTCTTGGACAGAAAGAGAGAGAAGAATCAACTCCAATACTGGATTGGAACACTGGAACTTTATTTATCAAATCCCAAAAGGATGACAGGTGAAATAGACCTCACCTGGATTTGAACTCAGAGTGTAAGAGAGCCAAAACACAAAAGTAATATATTCAACTCTCTAAAGACTCCGTCAACTGGTTACCTTACTGACATACATAAGACATGTACACACAGGTAGGCACATTTTAGTAGAGAGTCTGTTTTAATGTAGATATACACAGACACACACACACACCCCAGTGCATGCTTTAACACAAAAGAAGATCTACTTTACTTTAGGCGGGAGTTGCCCAGATACAAACGAGCGTCCGTAGATACTAGTGACGTGTCCGACATCAGTCAAAGTGACAGGTTTCAGGTATTTCACAGGTTCTGATCTCACGTACACCTCACCACCACCTTTAGGATAGTAACCCCTGAAAAATTGAGTGAGAGCACGAAACAATAAAGATATAAAAAATATTTATTTTAAGGGATTTTGAAGGGTAATCTTAAAGAACAGCTGAAGTGTCAGGTAAGAAATACTTCAGGCGCAGGCATGGCTGTGTGGTAAGAATCTTGCTTCCCAACTACATGGTTCCAGGTTCAGTCCCACTGCGTGGCACCTTAGGGCAGTGTCTTATACTAACATAACGTCAGATGAAATACCGCTAAGCATTTTGCCCGGTGTGCTAACCTTTCTGCCAGCTCGCCACCTTTTTAAATTCTTTTGTTATCATAATTCTGTTGAAATATACTATATTTCTTTCAATTAATTTTAGAAATAATCAAAACTTTGATTTAGATCACTTTAAAACAGGAAGGTTCTTATTTCTTTATTGCCCACCAGGGGCTAAACACAGAGGGGATAAACAAGGACAGACAAGGGGATTAAGCCGATTACATCAACCCCAGTGTGTAACTGGTACTTAATGGCGACGAGCTGGCAGAAACATTAGCATGCCGGGCAAAATTCTTAACGGTATTTCATCCGCCATTACGTTCTGAGTTCAAATTCCGCCGAGGTCGACTTTGCCTTTCATCCTTTCAGGGTCGATAAATTAAGTACAGTTACGCACTGGGGTCGATGTAATCGACTTAACCCCTTTGTCTGTCCTTGTTTGTACCCTCTGTGTGTAACCCCTTGTGGGTGGTAAAGAAATAGGTACTTAATTTATCAACCCCAAAAGGATGAAAGGCAAAGTCGACCTCGACGGAATTTGTACCCAGAACATAACGGCAGACAAAATACCGCTAAGCATTTCGCCCGGTGTGCTAACGATTCTGCCAGCTCGCCGCCTTAAACAGGAAACAGAAAGTTTCAATCAAAGATACCTGAGTCAGTTTCAGGTGGATTGGTATCAAGAGTTAAATTGATATTTAATATTGGTTTCAGATTTTGGCACAAGGCCAGCAACTTTCTGGGGTCAGTCAATTACATCAAACCCAGTGCTCAAATTCTAATTATTTTATTCACCCCGTAAGGACGAAAGGCAAACTCAGTATTTGATATTCATATATACATTCTTCTGTTGACTGAACACAAGAAAATAATACAGCTGATTGAATTGACTTCCAGTATATTACTGGTATTTGATTTTATCATTCTTCTTTCTTGTCTCACATCCCATGGATCTTTGCGGCTGAGCCGATATCCATGCGATGGAAAGAAAGAGAAGAAAAGGATAGGAAAAAAAAGTGAATAAGTAAACGGCATTACCTTCGTTCAATATCACAATCGAAATATAAACCAAATTTTGCAGCAATTGGTTTAAACACCTGTAAAAGAAAACAAGAGACTTTTCAACTAACAGCAAAAAATATATTTTACCAAACACAAGAGCTGTAATCACCAACTGCAATATATATTTCTTTATTGCCCACAAGGGGCTAAACATAGAGGGGGACAACAAGGACAGACAAAGGGATTAAGTTGATTACATCGACCCCAGTGCATAACTGGTACTTAATTTATCGACCCCGAAAGGATGAAAGGCAAAGTCAACCTCGGCGGAATTTGAACTCGGAACGTAACGACAGACGAAATACGGCTACGCATTTCACCCGGCGTGCTAACGGTTCTGCCAGCTTGCCGCCAACAAAAACCTTATAGCATGAATAAAAGAATAGATAAAAAAAAATATGGAAAAGGGTGGAAAAAAATATGAAAATAAACAAACCAAAAGCTGGTAATCAATTTGGGGGGCCATTTCTGCATTGGTGCCCCCTAACAACCGTAGTTCAATACTCCCATTGCCAAACACCATACAAGGGACAGCAGCTTGCATCAGCAGACATACACTCCTGGAAAAATAAGGAAAATAATAATAATAATAATAATAGGAATGATAGTAAAAAGGTGCTGATTCCTCAGATACCAGGAAACCCCAAAATGGCAGAAATTCAAAAGATAGTGCTCATAGAAACTGCCCATATCCTACATAAAATACTGTCTATGTAATCTCAAATTTTAAAACAAACACATAATTTTCTTGTTTTTCTTAAGCATTCTCTAGAACAATACTATTGTGCAAAACCAAATATATGACACCCACGGCATAACACAGATATGAACTTTTAATTTGTTGTCTTTAGAGGTCTCTGGGTGAGACTTGGGGTCAACTTGTACAAATACAAAGCAAAAGTCAAACATACAATAATAATCTTTTCTGCTACAGACACAAGGACTGAAATTCTGCGGGAGAAGCTAATCAATTACATTGATACCAGTGCTTAATTGGTAATCATTTCATTGACCCCCGAAAGGATGAAAGAAAAGTCAACTTCAGCAGAATTTGAACTCAGAAAGGAAAGACCGACAAAATGCTTAATAGTATTTGGTTCAGCATGTTAACGGTTCTACCAGCTCACCAATAGCAGAATCATTAGCTCACTGGACAAAATAATAATAATTTCTCACATTTAAACCCAGTGCATAACTGGTACTAATCTATTAATGCCAGCATACATATTATAATAGTCAAAGACAACAGTGGCTAAATCTGAAATCACAACACAGAGTTGTGGGAATTAACAATGATGGTAATCTTCCTAGCTATTGTCATTCAAATGATGCTACCAGGTGGGACAAAGCCCAGCTATAAGAAGAGAACAGAACCAGGGAGATCTTATCCCCCAAAAAGTAGGGTGGAGGGAAAGGCGGTTTGTTTTCTTCTCAAGCCATGCCTGGCTCATAAGGGCCGGTTTCCCGATTTCCTTGGCGTATAGGTTCCCCACCTGGACGGGACACCGGTCTGTCGCAGGTGAGCTGCAAGATGCAGGAGGAAAGAGTGAGTGAAAGTTGTGGCGAAAGAGTCAGCAGACGTTCAGCATTACCTTCTGCCTGAGCAGCGTGGAGCTTAGGTGTTTCGCTCATAAACACACACATCGCCCGGTCTGAGATTCGAACCCGTGATCCCTCGATCACGAGTTCGCTGCTCTAACCACTAGGCCATGTGCCTCCACCAAAGGCGGTTTGCTGCAGATACTATCCACAGAAATTAAAGTGAACCTTTGCAGCAATGATGAAGACATGGTCATCATGTACAAGCTGATGTGAAGCACAGCATGGGGACAGACGAAAAAGAGATACAAAGTAAAATGGTATTTGTCAAAAGTAGGTAGGAACTAACAAAAGGGATTGTAAGTGGTATACTTCAGTTGCTCAATATAATCCTTCCAAATTCACGCAGCGTCCTTCAAAACTTCCATGCTTCCTGAGATTCGCCCAGCGTCCTTCAAAACTTCCATGCTTCCTGAGATTCGCCAACACTACACCTGATTTTCTCTCCTCCATACACACAAGCAAGCATCTATCTGACTCATACACTGTTCGCTTTCCAGACATTTGTACATTACTGCATATGCTTTATACGCACTTTTGACAAGTTGTGGTACACCTGAGCACTGGATACAATAATTCCATCATTATTATTATTATAATAACAAAATTTCCCTTCGTAAATTATGTATGGAAGTTCAAAAGTACAAATGAAACAATATAAACACATATAACAATGAAAAGAAGCTGAAAGGAACGTTGTCGGTCGGTACCCATTACATACCCAGCAGTTTGTGTATCAGCTTCATAACGACCAGCTTTGACAGTAGCAGGATAAAACGTGATTTCAGTGGAGCCAATTGTGGCACCGTCCAGCCTTCCGTTAGACATAGCACTGATTAACTTTATTCCAGTCATATGTTGAGATCTGCAAGAAAGGGCAGAGAGAAAAGGGTAAAAAGATTCAATGTTTATACTCATAGTGAATATTAAATATACATGTGTTATATATATATATGTATATATATGGTCTTAAAAGTCATCCAAGGGCTCATTAATGGAAAGGAAGGATTGTGCTGTGTGATGAGGTGTGGTGTGTATGTTGATAGGACAGCTATCATCTGTCACAATGAAGCAATCATCATATATATTTAGACACACCTGGTGAATATTATGCATATATAACGTGTTGAATATATACACCTGATGAATATTAAATATGTATGCATGAATGTTGAATATATAATCATGGTGAATATTAAATACATGCCATTGCCAGTACCACCTGACTGGCCCTTGTGCTGGTGGTACGTAAAAGCACCCACTACACTCATGGAGTGGTTGGCATTAGGAAGGGCATCCAGCTGTAGAAATTCTGCCAGATCAGATTGGAGCCAGGTGCAGCCATCTGGTTCGCCAGACCTCAGTCAAATCGTCCAACCCATGCCAGCATGGAAAGCGAACATTAAATGATGATGATGAATATTAAATATGTGTATATAATGAGTGCTGAACACACACACATATATACATTGGGTGAATTTTAAGTATATAAGTGTAGTAAGTGTTCTGTTCAGTCACAAGTCAGCTTTGATCTAGCAAACCTATGACCAAAGAACTTTGAGTCAAGATCATTTCATCCATTTTTTTTCCAGACATTCCGTATCTAGGGCTAGATTACTTAATGTCCATTTGCTTTATTTAAAAAGGATAAATTGTGTGTGATTTTGAAGGCCTTTCAAGGTTCATCATCTCAAGATTGGTGGGACTGATGTGACTGATTGCTCAGCCTGAATGTCACCAAGTCACGGCTGCTGCAAAAACCAAGAGTCAGGCTTGAAATCCATGGAACAGAACGGACATTCCTAAAGGCATCCAGAGACCAGGTTAACGTTTTAAGTGTAGCATTCCATGTACATGTGAAGGCATGAGGCCTAGGAGTTAGAGTGTTGCAACCAAGATTGCAAGATCAGGTTTTCAATTCCCAGACCAGGCAGTGCATTGTGTTCTTGAGCAAAACACTCCATTTCACGTTGCTCTGGTCCACTCCACTGTGAATAAGTAAACCTTGTGAGGGACTGGCACCAGGTTTAGAGGGAATATTGTGATCTCAGTCGTTTACACACCATGGTAAACAAGTAGGTGACCCTATGAATGCTACAACACGAGACAGTAATGGCCAGGGCTTGATGATGATGAGGACAATGATGATGATGGCAATGATTTCAATGGATGTAGGTGAGAGAGTAAATTAAGAAAGTAAAAAACAAGGTGTATAAATTACCGTAATCCTGCATTGCTTCGTCCAGCTCGTATATTCCATACTCTGACCGGTCGTCGTAAAAGGCAACTAAAGGCAATAGCATTACGGAGTATTTGACCACCCTACAATAAAAAGGGAGAAAAAGTCATAAATAGATCAAGATTCCAAGATACATCAGTGGATAAAGGAATCAGTAGAGTATTTGAACAAAACAGCTTGTGGTGCTTCTGAAAGTAAGGACCAAAAACAATGTATTTCTCAAAATGTCCAGTGGTATTTGGGTTGACCACTGGGAGTTGCTTGAAAACAATTGTTTCATTCTGAATTTATTTCATTGGATTAAATTATTTTTATCATACAATATCACTGTAGTAGGTATAGTTAGCAATCAGATCATTATATCCATTGTTGCAATAAACACACACAACACCCGGTCTGGGAATCGAAACCGTGAGTCCGCTGCCCTAATCACTGGGCCATTGCACCTCCACATTGTTAAACTTACATCTACCTTTTTGTCTGGATAGTATAAGTTCCTTGTTTGCTTGTTCCAAAGTTTTTTTTGCTTTACTTTATCCAAGAAAGGACACTGGCCATAGCCTTTTTTATTTCTCAAGCTTTCCCAAACTAGTGAGATCAATGTGGTTTAACTTAAGTTTATAGAAACTGATGTATGTTCAACACTTTTCCTATTTAAATATCTTATATGTCTCTTCTTATGCTAGAAAGGTAAAACTCAGCAACTGTCAAAATTTAAATTTCAGAGTTAATAAAATAGGTACCAGTTGAATACTGGGTTCAATGTAATACACTAGCCCCTACCCCCAAAATTTCAGGTCCTGTGCCTATAATAGAAAGGCATTATTATTATTATTCACCAAGGTCAACTTTACCTGTCATCCTTTTGTGGTCGATAAAATAAAGTACCAGTCAATGTAATTGACCAACCCCTTACTCTAAAAGTGCTGGCCTTGTGCCAAAATTTGAAACAAAGGTAGCAAAACGCTAAGTGGCAGTTCCTCCAAATCTTTACGTTTCGAGTTCAAATCCAGCAGAGTTTAATTTTCTCTTTCACGTTTCCAGGATCGATAAAAAAAATTATCAGTCAAGTACTATAGTCGATAGTATCGCCTAGCCGCCCCACCACAAACTGCTAGCCTTGTGCCAAAATTTTAAACCATTATTTATTATTATTATTATTAAGACGGCGAGCTGGCAGAATCCTTAGCACGCCAGACAAAACACCTATCGGCATTTCGTCCGTTTTTCGGGGTCAATAAATTAAGTACCAGTGAAATACTGAGGTCGATGTAATCGACTCCCCAAAATTTCAGGCCTTTGTGCCTACCTGTAGTAGAAAGGATTATTACCTCCGCCTTATTATTATTATTATTTACCACTATTTAAGAAGAAACTGTGTGATTTGAGGGAAATTTGACTGCAATTTCTTAGCAGGCTGAGGGACCATTTAAAGATTCCCTCCTGGTCTCACGAAGACGAGTATTTGGTAATGTCTATTAAACACGCAAATAAAGAACGAACATTTTGTGACGTCAATGTTTTATTGTGTTCCTTAAAATGGTCGTTCTGATGTTATGTTAGCAACGGTTTGTTTCCAATAATCTTCAGGGATTTCCAGTCAGTGCTCCCTGAGAATATTTTGTCTACAATGATGACATTTTCCTCCTGATTTCATAGAATCTGGCAACGAATACGTTATATGGGCTTATTACACAAATATACATACATACATACACTTCGAAGTCTTTGGCAATAATATTCTTGTTTAAGAATATGTACTCTACAAAAGTAGCGAGTAACCCTTCAGATGAATGTAAAATTGTTTTTATTATAACTGAACATAAAAACAAACTGTGTGTGTGTCCACAGATTATAACAGAGTAAAGAAATGGTAAAAAAACCCAAAAACTTTTGGCAAGTTATATTAAACCATTAACTGCCAAATTTCTTGTATTCATATTTTTTGGCTTTCCCAGGAGTCTTCGGAGTTAAAATAATATATAGTATTTAAATTTTCTTCATATGAGAATTATTTTGGAAATTATGATAAATTTTTGGAAAAGTCCCAAATGGGGATTGCTGGAAAACCCCCCGCATATTTATCCTTTTCTATTCAATTGCAATAATAAACATTTTAGATTTTTTTTTTGTTTGTTTTCGGAAACTATAGAATCAAATGCGGAGGTTTATACGAAATATCAATGAATGATGTAAATGGGAAGTGAAAAAAGAAACCTTTTCAAAACAGTCAATATTTTTGTAGTTCAAAAATTGCGATTTATTGCATAAAATGTCCTCTGGAATTAGCCACAGCTAATAATGACAAACTTTAATTACTAAATATTGTTAAACACACCTCTGTAAATGCAATGGACATAAGCAATTCACTTTAAATGCAACGAACAACCGGCAGGGAGACTGTTTTTAGCAGATCCCCAAATGGGGCTCGTGGGAGGCAATGGGTTAAACATCTTCTTCTGCGGTTGTTCGAAATGTCGAGACCAGAATAAATATAAAGATGGTATCTATGGACAAACATCTGAGTGTTCAAGAAATCCGCTGTGTCACCGCGATACACTAAGGTTTGAGATCCTGTTAGGCGGGACCGTGATCGAGTACCTTCTACCGAACCTGGGAGTAATTTAAATCTTATTTCTTTCCTGCCCACAAGGGGCTACACACAGAGGGGACAAACAGGGACAGGCAAACGGATTAAGTCGATTATGTCGACCCAGTGCGTAACTGGTACTTATTAAAAACTGTGTAGACGGAAACTGCACAGAACGAAAGCCGTTGGAAAACGAACCAACAACGAAACCTCCCTCGAAATTCACCCAACCGTCTTTAGATCTTTTCCCTACCTGACAACAACAAAGGCGATGATGATGGAAATATACGTGGAAATAGAAACTAAGAACCGGCATATCAAAGGGCCCTGTCAGAAAAGGATCGAAACCGGTAGGTTTCATCTTCACCTGACTTTATAGGGCTCCATGGCAAGCCGATGAGGAAGCCTCTAAATGCTAGAACTAGCAACCAAATCACCAAATCTCAAAAATCACACATCGCTGGTTTTATAAAGAAAGGACACATTGGATGATGTCTGAAAACAAAGGACGGGAGGATTATGGTTGGACCGCCTTTTATTCTAGTTCCCTTCGAGCAGGGATCGGCCTAAAGTCAAACAATCCCAATAACCTCTTTACGGTGGTTCTGTGATACGAAGGCAAGAAATGGGAGAGAAATTAAAAGATGGAAACCTGAGAAAAGAAAACCGGTAAATGAAAGAAGGTGGGAACATTTGGTTCGGAACTCTGGAACGGGATCAAATGAATGGACGATAAAAGGAAATTAAAATAACAATGAGAAGAAGAAAGGAAAAAGAATCGTGTACTCACACCTTCGTAGATGGAACCATCGATTTGAAGAATCTCCTCAGATGTTGTCATGATCGATGACGAGGAAGAACTGGTTTACGTTCGAGTTGGTGCTACACCGCAAGAGGGAGAGTCTGAGGTGGAAATCAGTGGTGGTAGGAGGTGTCGTAGCGATAGCAGTAGTTCAGTTGCATATCCAGAAAAGGCCGTGGCGATAGCAGTGGTAGCAGTTACACGACGAGTGTGTGACAGGAGAGATAATCCCTCTCTATATAAAGCTGAAGAAGGCGGCGAGCTTGGCAGAAGCGTTAGCACGCCGGGCGAAATGCTTAGCGGTATTTCGTCCGCCAGTACGTTCTGATTTCAAATTCCGCCGAGGTCGACTTTGCATTTCATCCTTTCGGGGTCGATAAATTAAGTACCAGTTACGCACTGGGGTCGATTTAATCGACTTAATTCGTTTGTCTATCTTTGTTTGTCCTACCCTTATGGGTAGTAAAGAAATAGGTTTGGTAGCCTTCAACTAACACTATCTCCTATTTGACCAGAAATAGAATCCAAATCGCCCTCAAAACATCCTGCCTTGGGTCTTAATAACGACCTACCGTTTTAAATGAATAAAAAAAGATACATCTAATAATTTTTTCCTCTATAGGCTCTAAAGGATGGAGACGTAGGAGCCCCTACATGGTCATTAGACCTGCCAGAAATAGTATCCAAATCAACCTCAAAACATCCTGCTTTGGATCTTAATAATGACCTACTGTTTTAGATTTTAAAAAAAAGATACATCTGATAATCCTTTCCCGTGTGGTAAGTAGCTTGTTTATGAACCACATGGTTACGGGTTCAGTCCCACTGCGTGGCACCTTGGGCAAGTGTCTTCTACTATAGCCTTGGGCCGACCAAAGCCTTGTGAGTGGATTTGGTAGACGGAAACTGAAAGCCCGTCGTATATATGTATATATATACATATGTGTGTGTGTTTGTCCCCCCAACATCGCTTGACAACCGATGCTGGTGTGTTTACGTCCCCGTCACTTAGCGGTTCGGCAAAAAAGACCGATAAAATAAGTACTAGGCTTACAAAGAATAAGTCCTGGGGTCGACTAAAGGCGGTGCTCCAGCATGGCCACAGTCAAGTGACTGAAACAAGTAAAAGAGTAAAATAGTAAAGATTATATGTGCAAGGCCTGAAATTTTTGGGGAAAAGACGTTAGCCGATTACATCGACCCCAGTGCTCAACTGGTACTTATTTTATCGATCTCGTAAAGCAAAGTCGACCTCGGCGGAATTCGAACTTAGTAAATCCGGACGAATTACACATGGTCCGGCGTGTTTAATGATTCTGCCGGATCGCTGTTTTAAGGCATCGCTTAATGAACTTCTAGATACATAGTCATGAAGATTTACCGTTACATAATATACAATCAATAGAAAGAAAGGATCTTTCGGTTTGAACGACAGTTCTTTCTAGCGGTGTCATATGAAATTGTCACCCATAATTATGACCCTAGTATCGATCTATTGCATTTCAATGTTTTAGGGTTAGGGTTAGGGGTGAGGAGGAAGGGTATCTTTTTTTCTTCAGAAATGTAAATAAACCCAATCTGTTTCTTAAACGAGGGACATATTCATACGACACAGAATGTTTTTTACCTCAATAGATGTCATTGATTGGTTGAAATTACAGAAAAAAACAACAAATATCTTACAAACTATAGAATTTTCTCAATAAAGCCAAGAGAAAAAAGATGTTTTATAAACACATTCTACCAGTGTACGAAGTTTAAAAGTGTTTAGTTACGTGGAAATTATATTAAAAAAACTGCCGTTCAAACTGAAAAGATCCCGAAAGATCCTCTCCCCGTCCTTTCTACCTTTAAAGACCCGAGTCTTTCATTCTCACCTTTACCGCCCCACCCACAATTAACGTCCACGCCCCCACCTTACCTCCCCCTCCGCACTCGAGTCTCGTGGTTTCTCGCGAGATTTTCTCCCAGCCCAAACATTTCTGTTAGAAACATGTCTGCTGTGCTGAAGCTGGTTCGTCTTCGACCAAACAACTTCGCAACACCTGCTTTCCGCGTAAGTTAACACCACATATCTTTTTTTCCTTTTAATTAATCATTTCTCGCCATAACTTAATTAATATTTCATTTTTTTTTTCTATTTTTTTTCTTGCGGTGTTTGTTCCGACTCTTAAGTCCCCGAGTTCGAATCACGCCGAGGTCAACTTAGCTTTGTCGCCTCCGGGGGGGGGGTCGATGTTTATCAACTAAACCACTCTCCTCTCAAAATTGTCCATCTTGTGTACCAAACCAGAGTTACTACATGAGAACAGTGGTACCCGGTGCGCGCACTCGTGTAGTTGCGCATCCGCGCTAGCTAGCCGTGACTAGTCGATCCTACAACGACCACCCACCTTAGCAAAGTAAATAAAACAAAAAATAAATAAATTTGTTTACACAAAGTAAATAATTGTTAAACAAAGTAAATAAAACACAAAGTAAGGATCGACTAGTCACGACTAGCTAGTGCGGATGCGCGTGTACGCGAGTGCGCGCACCGGGACCACTCTTCTCAAGGAGTACCCCAAACCAGAAACCATCACATTGGTTGTTACTGATTTATTTTTTATTACATTTAAATATAGTTTATATTTTTATACATTTATTTGTTATTCTAGATTCTTTCAATTACTATTTTTGTCATTATTCATGTAATTAATTAAATTCCAACAAATGAACTCATTATAGCAATTACTGTAAAAAAACAAGGTTACTCTCGCCAGCTGCTAAATTTGTAACCGGAGTATCGATTCCCAATCGAAACCGATTTCGTGTCATGCCTTTGCATGGGTAAATATTGGAATATAAAATAACCAGTTTCACTTTCCCAAACTTTATCGTGTAATTAACGTGTTCGACAGCCACAGGTATGTAAACACACATACCTGGTGAGGCTGTGTCGGTGTCATATACATACATACATATATATGTATATATATATATATATATATATATATCGTCTGTGGGAACTGATGATGCGCCATAAAGATAAACCCTTTGTAAGGACGGGAAACCTAAGGTAATCCCATAAACAGGCCCGCTCCATATTTAATATTATATATATATATATGTATGTATTTATGTATGGTATGTATATATATATATATATATATATATATATGTATGTATGTATGTATGTATGTATGTATATATATATGTATGTATTATAGAGAGAGAGATTCGGTAAGTTAACCGTTAGTAATCTCGTTTGCATGAAATCGATTAATTTGTCTTAAATTATATCGAAAGAAAAAAAAAATGAAAAATAATTTTTGTATTTTAATTCATAAAAAAAGGAAAAATATTTGCTAAATTTCCTGTTATTTTTCTCCCCCGAGAGAAAGTCTCGGCTAGAAACATACACACACACACATGCGTATATATCCAATTACAATCACCTCTCTTACTGAATAACACGAAAACGACTCGAACCTGTTTGATATCTGAATCTAAATCGCAAAAGCCCTTTTGTAGCCCCTAAACAAAATCATTTCAAGGCATCACATCATATCGATTCTCTCTTTTTTTTTCTTTTCCTGTAAAATCGAAGAAAATAATAGAAAAAAAAAGCATGCAACATTGTGTTTATGATGTAAAGCTATCAGCATCTACGTCGGTTCTTTAACCTTTGGAGTTCAAATCCCGCGCAGCAAAGATGTCTTATGTTCGTCTTTCGTTTCCAGTTAAAGGGTAGGTCAGTCAGGTGGTGACCTGAGCAGGGGTTTATCAATGACATTCTCGAATCGACCATCACCGTCTTCTTTTCACACTCCATCTGTGTTAACGTGCCCTTCCTTCCTTACTGTAGGTTGTCGATGTTGTCTAGCTGCAGGTCGGCCTCGATTGAGCAGACCTGCGGTCAAAGATGTTTTAGTTATGACCAACTCCTCTTTTATATATATATGTGTGTGTTTATGTATACGCACACATATATCTATCTATATATATATATATATATATATATATTTAAAATGAGGGTGAGAAATTAGATATTAATTTAATTAACATCGATTTCACACCAGTGGTCTAGCATATAAAAAAACTGAAGGGTCAGTAAAATTGTATTATATACATATTAGAGGAGAAACCACTATGTGGGCACCCTTATACTAGAAATAGATCCGCTATGGTCTTACCACTAAGAAATGTTCTCAAGAAAAATTTAGCAAAACAACCAAAACGTAAATTTTTCTTGAGGACATTTCTTAGTGGTAAGACCATAGCGGATCTATTTCTTGCATAAGGGTGTCCGCATAGTGGTTTCCCCTCTAGTATATCTATATATATATATATATATATATAGGTTGTGAGAGGTAATGGTGTCAGTGAGACCCAAAGGTGTCAGGTAATGCTGAATAAGTGCTACAGACAGACCATAGTTCAGTTCCAGATTTGGTGATCATGCGAATAAGGGGTCCAACTTAGGTCATATATCAGCGTGTGTGTATAAAAATAATTTTTTTCGTAATGAGATAAAATCCTTGTTTTTTTTTTATCTCATTACGAAAATAATTCTTTATATATATATATATATATATATATATATATATATATATATATATATTATAATGTTTAGTTTTAAAAGAGGGAAGGTTGTGAAATTTCGTAGGTATATTTGGCTGCTATTTCTAGGAAGTCGACCGATCTCATAGGGGTTTGATCGTTGAACATATATAGATCAGTAATCTAATTGTCGATGTCAAATCATTTGTTTAGCCCCAGTTTAGTTCCGATCAACCACATTTATGATGAAAGATGTAATAGCTGCAACCATCCATCCCGTTCCATCCTCGCGGTATTTCGTCCGTCTTTATGTTCTGAGTTCAAATTCCGTCGAGGTCCACTTTGCCTTTCATCCTTTCGAGGGGCTATAAATTAAGTACCAGTTTCGTACTAGGGTCAATCTAATCGAATGCTCCCCACCCCCAAAAAAAAATTTCGGGCCATGTGCCTAGAATAAAAACAAAAATATTTATGATTATATATATATATTATTGTGACGTGTGCTAAAGTCAGTTATACTCCTGGCCACTCTTGAGTTTTGCTTTAATGATACATCATCATCATCATCATCATCATTTAGCGTCCGCTTTCCATGCTAGCATGGGTTGGACGGGTCAACTGGGGTCTGTGAAGCTGGAAGGCTTCATCAGGCCCAGTCAGATCTGGCAGCGTTTCTACGGCTGGATGCCCTTCCTAACGCCAACCACTCCGCGAGTGTAGTGGGTGTTTTTTACGTGCCACCTGCACAGGTGCCAGACAGAGCTGGCGAACGGCCACGAACGGATGATGCTTTTACGTGTCACTGGCACGGGGCCAGGCGATGCTGGCAACGGACACGAACGGATGGTGCTTTTACGTGTCACTGGCACGGGGCCAGGCGATGCTGGCAACGGACACGAACGGATGGTGCTTTTACGTGTCACCGGCACGGGGGCCAGCCGAGGCTGACAACGAACACGAACGGATGGTGCTTTTACGTGCCACCGACACGGGGCCAGACAGAGCTGGCAAACGGCCACGAACGGACGGTGCTTTTACGTGACACCGGCATGGGGGCCAGCCGAGGCTACATATATATATATATATATATATAATATCATCATCTTAATGTCCGTTTTCCATGCTGGCATGAGTTGGACAGTTTGACTGAGGTCTGGAGAGCTGGCAGCTGCACCAGGCTCCAGTCCTATCTGGCAATGTTTCTACCGCTGGATGGCCTTCCTAACGCCAACCACCCACTACACTCATGGAGTGGTTGGCATTAGGAAGGGCATCCAGCTGTAGAAACACTGCCAGATCAGACTGGAGCCTGGTGCAGCCTCCTGGCTTCCCAGACCCCAGTTGAACCGTCCGATCCGTGCTAGCACAGAAAGTGGACGTTAAACGATGATGATGATATATACACACATATATATGTATGTATGTCCAGGTGGGGAACCTATATGCCAAGGAAACTGGGAAACCGGCCCTTATGAGCCTGGCGTGGCTCCAGAAGGAACAAACAAAACATATGCCACAAAGTTATTTCCTTAACTACTGAAGCACAAATGGTGTTAATGAAGCGGTTTGTGGCTCGTTATGAAGTGTTGGAAGTTGCCTTCGATACATGAAGGTGTGTCCTGGATGCCATGCATTGCTAGTGCTGTGTATGGGGTAATCCCCAGAGATCCATGGTCAGGGCTAATTGTTACAGTGTATCAACTTACCCCTTCTATTTCAGTTTAACACGTCATGCCTAGAAATTACAAAAGGAAGACTACAAGTGGGGATACCCCTCCTGATGTCATGGAAAGGGCCGTCAGAAAAGTTGTGGATGGAAAGGAATCATTATGGGATGTTGCCATAAAACAGCACATAGTGGATGAAATAAACGAATGGAAATCCAAACCCAAGAAGGCAACTGGTACAGAAAAAGGCAACAAAGGGGAAGGGAAAGTCAAGTAAAACGGGTAAAGGCAAAGGGAAGCAGTCTTGCAGCAGCAAGCAGGTCGCTGATTGGAAATACCTTGTCTGCTCAGATTGGTATTCCAACTCCCTCCCAGGTGAAGAATGGGTGCAATGCATGATCTGTAAAGACTGGGCACACACTGACTGCACCGATGGATGACAGGACTTTCTGTGTGATCTGTGTGGTGTGAAGTTAATGGAGGATGATTCCGACTAGATGGCACATGTAACAATGGGGAAATTGGCTGATGAGGACTCTCAGTATCACAATTAGAATATGAGGTGGTTCAAAGCACAGTTAATTAATTAAAATAATGCTTCCTATATGTAAGAAGCAGGAGACATACTCATTTTAAACTTGTTTGCTAACATAATTCTGAGTTATCAAAAGTTGTAATAAAGTACCCCAGTAAGTGTCACAATGTACCCTGCACTCAGAGAAAGTTGTTACAGCTGACTTCACCTCATTAATTAAAACCAGTCTAATTAATGTTATGTAATTTCTGTTTTTTGCTGGTGATAACAATAAATAGAGATGTTTTACTAATTAAATCTGAAAAGAAACTTCAGATGTATTCATTTATGTGGGTGCCAAGGCAAAAAAATGTAACAACTAGACCTGGTCTCCCCTACCTGTCACTGGAATTAGAATTGAACTGGCTGAGCCCATGCAAAAGAAGTTTATGTGTGTGTGGGTGGGTGGTGTGTGTGTGTGTGAGAAAACTAAATCTTGGCAAAGGTGTTAAAGGTGACAGGAGTAAACTGTTGATGAATTTTACAGATTAAACAAATGGATTTTAAGTGCACAACATGAGAACAATGGAAGTATATGTGAAGACAAGTTTCATTCAGTCTCTGGTCACAAATATATTTATATGTTATTGGTTTTTATTGTCAAAGCTGTTCACGTCTGGGATTGGTTTAATGATCTCTAAAAATCAGGTATCTGAGTCTCTAACTAAGCCAGGCTGTATCAGTTGGCCATTGCCCTTCCCTTGGACGACATTGATGGAGACTTGATGCATAGACAAACTCTTGATCATCCTTCCATACAACTTTGTCCAGGCTCTGTACCCTGGAGAGTCGACTGAAGCAAGGCTGCACAAGATTATACCAAAGAAGACATTGTGTGGGACTGACAGACACACACACACCCATAGCTAATTGGAGACACACACTCATGTAGTAGATTAACATGGAGATAGATAAGGAGGACAGTTCCTAGGGTTTAGTAAATTCATCTGTAGGGACCGATCGCTGCGTTAAGAAGCTTGTTTGGCAACCACACTGTTTTGAGTTCAGTCCCATTGTGTAGCACCTTGAGCAGGCAAGTGTCTCCTATAGCACCAGGTAATGCTTTGTGAGTCAATTCGGTTGATGGGAACTTTGTGGAAGCCCATTGTGTGTGAGTCTGTGTTCTACCACTTAACCGGTGCTGGTTTGTTTGCATGCCTGTAAGCTAGCAGTTCAGCAAAAGAGACTGATAGAATAAATAACAGGTTGATGGAAAGGTAAAGAGGGAGACAACGTAACTGGTTTAATAAAACTGGTAAAAATAAGATTAGAGAAAAGATGAGCCACGCCATTGTTTTAAATAGGAATTGTTCTGTGGAGTGAGAGGTGTTTGGGATGTCTCTCTTCGGCATGATAGGGGAAGGGACAATTTATGTATCTAAAGAAGGGGCCATGGGGAGCGTCAGAACTCTTGTCTCTTCATAGCACACCTGTGGCATATCCATGCCTGTTGCTAAGGGGTTGCACTGAACAGCACTGCCCCCTCACTATTCAATAGGTCACTTTCAGATTTAGAGCGATACTCTTATTTTGAAAGTCCACTTTAGCATTATTATTACAAATCAGTGCCCACCCAGAATATTCCGAAGTACCAAAGTCTGTCCACAGGTCTAGACATGTCTGGGTAGAATTTTAGACTACATGATAGGTCAACACATTTACACGTATGTTCAATCAAAAGAAACAGGATGTGGTCAATGAGAGAGCTTCTTCCTGGTCACTCGGTCCGCTAAAAATAGCAGCCAAATCTTCCTGAAATGATGCTCTCAAGTTCCATCTTAAAAATGGAAGGACACGTTGGATAATATAGTCCACTGCCTGGAAAGGGAAAAAAAAGGTTGGATAGTCATGTCTGGAAGACTTTTGATCATAGGTTCTGTTCCATCAAGTTGACCTGGGGCTTTAACATGAAACAAACAGTTGTAGCTTGACTGTGGATGGCTGGTTAACTGGACTGACCAGCAGTTTGTCTGATGGCGATGGTTTGTGTTAGGTTAAAATAGATATGTTGATAAACAGGACAAGCTACCAGTTTCTATTACGATTTTAAATTATGATGAGAAAGAGATAACGAAGTCGATAGATAAAGCATTATTTTTGCCGTGCAGTGATGGCGATTCATACATATATGTGTGTGTGTCCGTGTGTCCCCAAAGTTTGTTTCTTCATAACTTTTAGAAAAATGGATATTTTTTCAATGAAGTTTTCTACTATTACTGATCGATTACTGATCGGAATTTAGTGTGCAAAAAAAAAAAATTTTAATTGGTACTGACACTCGCCACATATCTTTAACGTCCGCTTTCCATGCTGGCATGGGTTGGACGGTTTGACTGAGGACCGGTGAGCCTGAAGGCTGCACCAGTCTCCAATCTATTCTACAAAATAAAGCTTGAGATTTTGAAAAAATGATGCTGTGTCAGTATACATGTGTGCGCCCAACATTTCTCTCTCTCTCTTTTTTTTTCCTACATTAAATTCCATTATAATCATAATCTACAATATCTGAAAGGTATTTGTAGAAAATTTCATTAAAAAACATTCGTTTTTCTGCAAATTATGAGAAAATCAAAGTCGTGGCGCACGTGTGTGTGTGTGCTGCCAGTGCGCTTATGCGGCAGGCATACCCACAGTTTGTACATCGGTGGTGGTGGCAATTTAGATTACGATGATATAGGTACATAAATGAAATGGGGTGGGTATATATGGTATTCTTTCGATATGACTCGACAAAATCATGTGTACCCCCTCCCAATGTTATGTGTATATATATATATATATATATATATATATATATTATATATATATATATATATATACACACACACACGTGTATATTTAGGGATAAATATACATGTATTGAAATTTTTTATATATGCTAGGCTACTGGTTTTAAATTGATATTAATTAAATTAATGTTCAATTTATCTTCCTCATTATTTAAATATCCTTAAAATCTTTTAAAATGTTTTAGCCCGAAGGCCGCGGCCATATATATATATATATATATATACACACACAGGTAGGTAGGTAGTTTAAATGAGTAAACAGTGGTTTGCGGTGGTGGAGGACTAATTGGCAGACAATCTAGTAAAAAAGAACTTGTTGTTTTTAATGGGAAGCCTGACCTCGACAATAACCGCCGTTATCGCTCGAGTATTGGGGTCGATTCAATCGTCGCCTCTAGCCACCCTTCCAAAATTAGAGACCTCGCGCTTGTAAATTATTATTGTTAAACACGATCTCTTCACGATAACCTCAGTAGCATTGTTACAGTTATCCTAAGACACCTTGGGTACAAATTTTACTAACGAAAACACAGACACGGGACGAAGCATTTGTAGGTCATGTTGTGATGTATCAATTACAAAGTTTCCTTCAGTCGACAGAGCAGCACATAAATGTATAAAGGGTATATAGACATATGCGCACAATGGTTAATATGTTTATTGTGAAAAACCCCGTGGTTTCTGGATTTGATGCAAGCGTAGTGCGCGACACGTTGGGAGGGTGTCTTCTAGAACTGGAAACAATATTAAATTAAATGATCTAGGGGAAGTAACTCAAATGGACCTCATATTTTCATACGTTGAAGATATTATCCAGGCAGGGAGCTCATCACTGTATACTATGAACATCAAACAATGGGTACTACTTAAGAAGAGTGGTCCCGGTACTCGCGCATCCGCGCTAGCTAATCGTGACTAGTCGATCCTTTGTGTAAAAAAATTATTTATTTTGTGTTTTATTTACTTTGCTACGTAGTCGTTGTAGGATCGACTAGTTATGACTAGCTAGCGCGGATGCACAAGTACGCGAGTGCGCGCACCGGGACTACTCTTAATAATAATAATAATAAACATTGTATACAGTGCTCAGGTGCACTACAACTCATCGACTTATTCTTAAATAGTACCCAAACAATATCTATCTCTCACCAGATGGAGTACTTTTTTTGTTGATCTTACCTTATGAGAAAAGTAAAATGGACTCATATCGAAAGAATGCCCTATATACCTTCAACACGTGGTTTTCTACAGCAAATTTATAATTTTGATTCCTAACGTGTATAGCCTATACAAGTTAGGCCATGTGCACAGAGTCCGGAGACGAGTTGGAGACGAGTTTTAAAACCTGCCTAGATAATATCTTCAGTGTATGAAACTCGTAGTTGCTCGTAATTATATACTGGGTACATTATACGATATTTATCTCTCATCAGATGGAATACTTATTTTGTTGATTTTACCTCAACGGGAAAATAAACTACCGTAAATCCTCGAGTATAGTCCGCCCCTGATTATAATGCGCAGGGGATTTTTAGGGGGCTGTACCGCTGAAAAACCGAAACCTTGTGTATAATACGCACCCCTTCTCTAACTTGAGTCAAGGAGGTCTATATAACATCCTTTGTTTGTAAAATGTATACGGTAACGTCCTTTATTATTATTGTATATATAACATAATGCAAACGTGTAGCTTTTTTGTGCATTTTGTTTGCAGAAAATAAAGAAATAACAGTAATAACGTTTAATAAATGTTGCTTACTGCAAGTTATGGATGATTCTTTTATGGCTTCATTGCTTTCAGGCTTAGCTTAAGGTAGTTTCGCGCCTGACATCACAAAATGCATCTGAATAAACATTGCCGGACAGCAAATAGGGACTCAGACATTGCTTAGAAAATAATTTTCATTTTTAACCTCGTATATAGTACGCACTAAGGATTTTGACCTTTAAATTTTGGGGAAAAAATGTAGATCATACTCGAGGATTTACGGTACATATATATTATGCATACCATCGTCAATACCCTTGCTGCAGTCCTTCGTCATCATCTGGTTCATGAGGTGCAGCCTCCTGAAATCAGTCTGAATCTCTTCTTCCTAACACAGAGACACAAACTTATATATATTCATTTGAAACAAAAGATATTCAATCTGCTGCTACTCTGAGTTTCTCACTTTGAATGTTTCTGTTGCCAAAAAACAAATCCACAAAGCAAAAAACTCAAAGACATGGTGTAAATCTTTGAATGAATGAATTAAATCTGCACCATGTATTGAGTACTCTTTCTCATTTGTACATTCATTTCCACATTATATATATATATAATGTGGAAATATAAAATAAGATTTCATCTATCATTAAAAAGCATTCACCTCCCTAAATACCAGATTAGTTATTTTCATAACAGTTGTGACTAAAATTTATAAGCAGGGACTGCACTTTTTATCAGAAGTTCTTGCGATAGAAGCCATGAATAAAGATTAATCTCTTTAGACATGTCGCATAAAAATCTATTGTACGCTTCTCTGTTTATCTTTGTAGTTATTTAGTCTCCTGCCAGGCCTAATCTAAAAGACATTTGACAGGGTTTCCTCCCCAACCATCCACTATCTTTTGTGCATCTTGGGAAAAAGTTATCCAGTGTGCTGTTCATTTTTATTTTGGTGCAAAGATCCTTGTTTTGGCAGATGCCTTGAGCTTTAAAGAAAGTCTCCAAAAATGAATAATGTTAGTGTAGGTAAAGAGAAGATATTATAACAATTTGGAATTTTATATTTAGTTATTGTGTTAATATCAATTTCTTTTCGCCGGCCAAAGCAAGGTGCATCTCTTACTGAAAAATTCCCTGATTGAAATCGAGCAAACCATTTCTGGCACACCCGTTCTGAAACAGCATTCTCTCCATACACATTGCATAACTTTTGGCAAGTTCCTGTTGCTTTCTTTCCTTTTCTGAAGTAAAAAAAACATAAGATGCCGATAGTGCTCTGCCCGGTCTTCCATGTCTAGGCTCAAATGCAATCAAACAAGTTGCAATCTCTCTCCTTTGAGGCTTGTTACACACTGATGTAACCTTGGTCGTTATACCGAATACAGTTTCTAAAGAAAAAGAATATCGGAACAGTGATTAGAAGACTGGACTATTGATACTAAAAAAAAATTGACTTTTTGGCCAACCCAATACCTTTTCTGGAAACAGGTGAGGCTTGGCAACCAGAAGGGCATCAGACTGTAAAAAATCTGCCTCAATGAATTCCACCTGAATCATGCAAGAATGGAAGAGCAATGATGATGATTTGTGGGTGTGTGTGTGTTCATCAAAGGTCTCTTTTCTTTTTTATTCAGACATTCTATTTTCCTCTCTTAACTTTTTCAGATTTCAAAGAGACCATGCACCACAGGGAAAGGACGTAGGCTGTGTCTATTGCACACCCCTGCCGCACTCAAAAATGGCTGCTTGCGACATCACTTAAATTATGGCGGTATGAACCAATGTAAAAGAGCTTTTCATCTTTCAGCAGGTAAAAAAAAAATATCTCTTCATTTTACTTCAATCCTTTATTAATTTCAATTCTGTTTTTGATGTCATCTCACCATAACACTGTATGTAGTGTGATGGTGGTGGTGGTGGTGAGGTGTTTAGCCCTGGTATTGCTCTGATCAAAGATGTTCGAGCAGGGATCATTCTGTATTTGTTCCAAGTAGAATGAATCCAGAATTACATGATCCTGGATGCGTTGGTTTTTCTTTCTCTTCTTCACTTTTTTTTTGTGTTTTGAAGGATGATAAAGTGCAATATGTGGGAGATTTGGCTGTTGTTCCTAGTAGGTCAACTAAGCAAATGGAGCCTCTCTCTTGCTCATTGTATAGTGTGGTTTGTTATCATGTGATAGATCCCATTGTGTGGTCTGAGTCGAGAAAGCAGAATTTTGAAGAAGGCTGACTAATAATGCTTAGTGAGAGGATTTGGTGGATGGAAATAAGGCAGAAGCTCATCATGTGTGTGTGGCAGGGGTGTATGCCTTAGTTGGTTTGTTTATGTCCCACTAATTTAGAGGAATGGTGAAAAGAGACTAACAGAATAAGAACCAAACTTGAATAAGTATTGAGATTGATTTAAACTTGCTGGATTGTTTGAACTTGTAAAGCATAAATTCCTGAACTAGACTAGACAGGAGTGGCTGTGTGGTAAGTAGCTTGCTTACCAGCCACATGGTTCCGGGTTCAGTCCCACTGCATGGCACCTTGGACAAGTATCTTGTACTATAGCCTCGGGCCGACCAAAGCCTTGTGAGTGGTTTTGGTAGATGGAAACTGAAAGAAGCCCGTCGTATATATATATATATATGTGTGTGTATATGTTTGTGTGTCTGTGTTTGTCCCCTCAACATTGCTTGACAACCGATGCTGGTGTGTTTACGTCCCCCGTAACTTAGTGGTTCGGCAAAAGAGAACGATAGAATAAGTACTATGCCTTACAAAAAATATGTCCTGGGGTCGATTTGCTCGATTAAAGGTGGTGCTCCAGCATGGCCACAGTCAAATGACTGAAACAAGTAAAAGAGTAAAAAGGGAGTAGACTACACTGCATGTTTATGTAACTTTCCGATCATTTATGGGGTGAAACAACATACTAAGTGTCAGTGCACCCACTATTACAATACTACCAATCTCAATGGGTACCTTCCTTCCCAAAGCTTCAACAAGGAGGAGCAATGGCCCAATGGTTAGGGCAGCAAACTCGCGGTCGGAGGATAAAGATTTTGATTCCCAGACCGGGCGTTATGTGTGTTTATTGAGCGAAAACACCTAAAGCTCCACGAGGCTCCGGCAGGGGGTGGTGGCGACCCCTGTTGTACTCTTTCGCTACAACTTTCTCTCACTCTTTCTTCTTGTTTCTTGTCCCCGACTTCCTACGCAACCGCTGAGCCTGGATGCGCATTCATCCATCCGTTGATGCTCTCAGTGTCGGGGGTTGACCTGCTTTCTCTTCTGCGGGTCTTACGAATAGCAAAGAACCACGTTTCGGACTTCTCCCACTAATGGGACGAAGACCGCTTCACTCAACAGCAACAGCTTCAACAAATTAAGTCATGTGTGACAGACATTCTACAAACTAGCATTTGTGCAACCATTGCAAAACTTTTGACTTGCCTCAATAATAAAAGTCGTTTCGGACAGATTGTTGTTAATAAAATACTCTTGTGTTTCTTTTTGTTTTTTATGCCAACAGCTAGAAGTGGAGAAATTGTACAGTTTACCTTGGCAGATATTGGTGAAGGAATCAAAGAGGTCAACATAAAGGAATGGTAGGTTTCCATTAATTTTTTTTTTCCCCTTCTCACTCTTTTACTTTTTTACTTGTTTCAGTCATTTGACTGTGGCCATGCTGGAGCACTGCCTTTAGTCGAGCAAATCGACCCCAAGACTTGTTCTTTGTAAACCTAGTACTTATTCTATCGGTCTCTTTTGCCGAACCACTAAGTTATGGGATGCCCTTCCTAACGCCAACCACTCCGTGAGTGTAGTGGGTGCTTTTTACGTGCCACCTGCACTGCATATATATATATATATATATATATATATATAAAGATTGGCAATGTTCCCAATTTCGTGAGGCATACATGAGGTCACCATCATGGTGTTAGACACATTGGAAACCTAAGTGGTCAGCGACATTCTGGAGAAGTATCAGGTGGTAAAAGAAGCAGATGCTTAACAAGGACAAATTGGTGAGCTTGCAACCCAGAGTGGCGAATCCCTGTAGGGCAGCAGCTTCCATCACTGGATTGAGGGTCTGTTTAAAGTATTTCAGGTCTAGTTCAGAGGTGAATTATAACTGAGAAGCGGTCACATGCAGAGTGACCAGCCTCATTTAGAATTAAGCTGAGAGGAAGCCATTCTTATTGTATTGGACACAGGTGGCTTATGTCCATACCCCTTTAGTGTGGAACTACTTACTACCCGAATGTTGTATCTTGTCCCCAGAAGCAACTGACCAGACTTGTACCAGATTGGAACCAAAATGCTGTTTCACTTCTTCTGGAAAGGATAGGCTAACACCCACTTCATGGGGGTCTTGGGGTTGCTGTTGTGCCAATCTCAGTCATAGGCTGTTGTTGATGCATCTGTAAGATCCTGGACTCTGAGAGTACCTCTTTCTACAGTTTGGGTGTTTGGCATCTGGAATATTGTCAAGCACTCACTGCACTCCAACAGTTGGATAATGTGGTCAGTGAAATGCCGACCCTTGCATTTTATAAAGAGAGATAAAAGTGAGGATAGCCTGGGGGTGATTCTGGTGTCGATGACGACTGTTTGGATGGTCTTTTCTTGGAGACTTTCAGGTGGGGAGTTGCATCAAAGTTAAATACTAGGATCAAAATCAAGAGTACCAGCTACTCCCCCTCCCCTCAAAATGCTAGTCCTGTTGACCAAATGAGAAACCGATTAAGTGGTCACGTAACAGAAATATCTCTGTGTTTGCAGGTTTATCAATATTGGAGATGAAGTAGCTCAGTTTGACAGCATCTGTGAAGTGCAGAGTGACAAGGCATCGGTGACAATAACCAGCCGCTACGATGGCGTTGTACGGCGCCTTTACTACAACATCGATGACATAGCAAAAGTTGGAGCTCCTTTGGTGGATATAGAACTGCTAGGAGACACGGAAACGGAAGAGCAAGTGGATACTTTTGATGTAGAAGACAGCAAGTCTGAAGAACAGATTCATGGAAAGCTTCAAGTGATGAAATCTTTGGCAACTCCAGCCGTGAGAAGGATTTCCATAGAGCAAAAGGTAATTTCTTTAATTGTCCTTGTTTTTTTTCTTCCTCTTTTTCCTTCATTCTTCCATTTTTTTCATTTTCTGTTTTTCTTTATTTTTTCCTCTTCTTCCTTTTTCGACTTTCTTGTTCCTTCTTTCTTCTTGTCTTCTTTCTTCCACTTTTCATTTCTTATTCTTTTATTCTTTCTAGAACATTATTAAGAAATATATATTTTTTTTTTCTTTTCCTAGACTTGCACAAAGTTGTTTTAAATGTCACTGATTTCTTTTTCTATCCTACACAGATTCCGTTAAGTTCTGTGATAGGAACTGGAAAAGATGGTAGGATTCTTAAAGAAGATATGTTGCGTCATATTGAAAATCTGACAAGAGCTCCACCTGGTATGTTTCAATGTATAACTCCACCTGGTATGTTTCACTGTATATATATATATATATATGCTTGTGTATATGTATGTATGCATATATCTCTCTATTCGTTCATTTTACATGTTTTTTTATACTGGTACATATATATTCATACACACACACACACTGTCACATTCTAACCTTTCATCACCTGGCACAAGATCACCTCCTCCAATGCCCCCCATCCCCCCCTCAAAGGATCTTCATCTTGCAAGTTACTTGGTGACTTTACAAATGCTAATGCCATGTAAAAAGCATCCAGTCCACACTGTAAAGTTACTGGCATTTGGAAGGGCATCCAGCTGTAAAAAAACCATGCCAAAACAGGTGGCAAAGCATGAAGCAGTGTTCTACCTGTCAAACCATCCAATATATATATATATATAATAGAGAGAGAGAGAGAAAGCACCCATTACACTCTTGGAGTGGTTGGCATTAGGAAGGGCATCTAGCCATAGAAAACCATGCCAAATCAGACTGGATCCTGACACAGCCTCCAACGTGTCAGCCCAGTCAAACCATCCAACCCATGCCAGCATAGACAACAGACATTAAATGATGATGATACAAATATAAGTATATATAATAGTAATGAGAAGATGGATTTGGTATTAATCTTTATTTTGTGCCACGGTCGTTTCGACCCATGGGTGGGACTCTGTTTAACATGTGTTGCATCAACGACTGTTGTACAAAATAAAAATTAATACCAAATCCATCTTCTCGTTGATTAAGAAATTATCATAATTATCTGAACAAACACTACGGGGTTCCCTAAGTAGATCCAACAGAATTATACCCCAACTGCAGATGGCGCCAGGTAGCCCAAACTGTACCAGTGTTCTACTCAACACTTCAACACAGCAATTGATATACACCCATTAATCCAAAATTTAATATAAAGAGAGAGAGTGTGTGTGTGTGTGTGTAAGAGCCATTTATTTCTACACCATTGCCTCTGTGTCTCCACAGCTATTTTATTTAGTTCTGTATATTCTATTGTATTCCAGAGCCTCTCGTAGAAACAGCCCCTCTTCCTGCTGCTAAGAAGCGCAAACCTGAACCCGCAGTTCGGCCCTACATACCGCAGGCATCAGTCCAAGAAGACCGAGTCGAGCCTATTCGTGGTATTCGCAAGGCAATGGTCAAGAGCATGAATGCTGCCCATGCAATTCCTCACTTCGGTTACTATGACGACATTGACATGTCTAGTTTAGTCCAACTGAGATACGACCTCAAGTCTACCAGCAAAGCCAGGGGCTTCAAGTTGTCTTTCATGCCATTTATTATCAAGGTTTGTGGAAGCTGCCATCACCAACATCACTATCACCATCATCAACATCACTTTTAGCGCCATCATCACCACTACCACTACCACAGTCTTACTATACCATCAGCACCACCACCATCATCAATATCATTGCTATCATCATCACTATCAAGAGCACCATCACCATCACCATTAACAACACTAGCATCACTACCAACACCAACACCACCACATCATCATCATTATCAATATCATCAGCACTTACATTAAGACCACTAGCACCGTCACCATTCCCAGTACTACTACCACCACCATTAACAACATTAGGATCACCAACTTCACCACTCATCATCATCATCATCATCATTATTGACACTAACACAGTAACTGCCACCACCATCACTGCTATTAACAACTAGCTTCACCACCACCAACACCACTGCTGCTGCCATCCACACCACTGAACACCACCAAAATTCAACAACAACACTACCATCATTATCAACAACCATTAGCAGAAAAACAGGATGGCTGTCTTTGATTGTTGCTCCTCTGTCCAATCAAAGTTGGTCTGGCATTAAACAGTAACTAAAAGCAGCAGTCGTCCCCCCACCGCCTCCACTACCACCACCACCACGATTAGCAAATGTATTTATCTGTGCTCCCGTCTCTTGGCATTGAGCTACCTGCCTGTCTTCTCGCAGACCCCTGTAGTCAGTTAGGATGGTGAAGGAGCCTCTGTTGATTGGTTTATTTATGTGTTATTTAGAGCAGCCTTTCTCAACCAGGGTTCCCTGGAACCCTAGGTTTCCGCAAAACGTCCCTAGAGGTTCCACAAGAAAGAATGAAATAAGCTAATACTAAATTCCATGATCGTGATATTACCAAACATGCACAGTATGTGTGCATATACGTTATATGTATATATATATATATGAATTTATAAATATATATCATCATCATCATCGTTTAGCGTCCGTTTTCCATGCTAGCATGGGTTGGACGGTTCTACTGGGGTCTGTGAAGCCAGAAGGCTTCATCAGGCCCAGTCAAATCTGGCAGTGTTTCTACGGCTGGATGCCCTTCCTAACGCCAACCACTCCGTGAGTGTAGTGGGTGCTTTTTACGTGCCACCCGCACTGGTGCCAGACAGAGCTGGCAAACGGCCACGAACGGATGGTGCTTTTTATGTGCCAAATTCATATATATATGAATTTTGAAAAATTATAACATATAACGATGAGACGTGTTATTTGTCTCTAAATTATATGTTAATTGTTAAGGCATGGTTACTGATGAGGATTTGCCTAGCAAATTATTTTATTTGCTAAAATAATCTGAAACCAAGTATGACCGTAAATAATAACAAGGTAAAAGTTTTTAGCTTTCATTCCCTTTGAAAATTGCTCTTAAAATGTGGTTTCGGTCGTTTTGACTGCTTCTTCTAGCATGTAAATATTACCTATTAAAGGTAGTTTTCTCTTGTGTTTAAATGTACACTATTCTATATATATATATTACTGAGATATACTTGCATAGCAAGTGACCTGATCTGAGATTGTGTGCTGGAATGGAAACAATTGCAGTGTGGAAGGTGTTTATAAGCCATTTAAACACACACAAAAGCCATTAGATTCATGATGAATATCTATAGCACAGAATTTTGTCAGTGAACAATCAAGTCATGATCTCAAAGCGACGAAAATATTTTGGCAAATTAAATTTAGATGTTGAAGTGAATCTTACGGTTTTTGTGTGTTTTAAATGGTTTATAAACACCTTCCATGCTGCAAGTGTTATATAGGGAGAATTCACAAAAAAAAAAGCAAGATGAAGACAGGTGTTGTAGACAACAAACAGATGTATTAGTATAATACTTGGGAAGTGAAAAAGTCTTTCATGTGAGAAAGACTGGATCTTCTGATTGACCGAGTATCGGAGTTATTTCCCCTTTGCTTTGTCTCAGCTTCGTTATTAATTACTGAGCCTATAAGTTCCTCTTGTCGTTACAATAGTAATTATGATTGAGGTTATTTAGCTCACCACATATTTCAGTGTTGAATATGTATTGAAATGTGATAAGTAATTCTTCCCTTAACCCTGAAGGTTTTTCCTCAGAAAACAAACAAGGATTGAGTAGCATAATTTTTCACCTGCTTACTGCAGAAATCAGATAAGATCCACTCCAAATTTCATTAAACTATGGGAAAGCAGTTTTATATACTAATCTATCTTTTGTCGAGGAATGTCACGTTTGAAGCTGCTTTGTTGAGTTCATTGAGGCAGCATGGCTTGCAGAAAATATCAGTTCCAATTTTTGGTAGATATTTATTGTTGTTACTAGAACAACTGAAATTTCATTTCACAAAGAGGGAATATGAATTAACTGTTGAAGTTATTTTATAGCACAACTGATAAGACATTATCAATTCGAATTTAAGACAGATGCATTGTTTTTTATATATATATATATATATATATATATATACATACAGGGTTTGCGAAAAGTCACCTGACAGTAAATCAAAATTCCATAAATACTCTCTGTAATTCTGTATTGACTCGAATGGAAAACTGTGTTGTTCGAGAAGGACTTCAGTTGGAACAGTTTTCATGATGTTTCATATTTGGATGCTTTTATTAAATTCATTCAGTCGTTAAACATAAATAAATCTTGGAATTAAATGATCTTGATTTACTGTCAGGTGACTTTTGGCCAACCCTCTATATATATATATATATATATATATATATATATATATATATAATCAATAATAATAAAGAGTAAAATTAATTAATCAATTTATAATTAATAATCTTACCAAGTAGTTCAGTATGTTAAAAGAACCTTTATTGGTAAACTTATACTTATGACGTATGTGTGCCCCCCCCCCCCCCCCCCCCCCAGCTAGACGGGACGCCAGTCCATCGCAGCACTACTCAAGAAACAGGAAGAAAGAGTGAGAGTAACTCGGGGCAAAAGAGTACAAAACAGGGGTTGCCACCACCCCCTGCTGGAGCCTCGTGGAGCTTTAGGTGTTTTCGCTCAATAAACACACACAACGCCCAGTCTGGGAATTGAAACTGCGAGTCCGCTGCCCTAACCACTGAGCCATTGCGCCTCCACACACATATAATATATATGTTCATATTCATAGGGAATTAAATAAATGATATCAGCTTATGAGTTTAAGGGGCTGAAACCCTCTTCTAAAAAGTAAATACAGACAGATATTCAGATAAAATTTTATGTATGTATAAGTATAAAGATAGGTATATGAAGAAATATGTAAATAAGTAAAAAAAATTGAATAATAGATACAAATGTAAACACACAGATGTATACACACGTGTGTGTGTGTGTGTACACATACTAGGCTTCTTTCAGTTTCCTTCCAAATTCACTCATAATAATAATAAATAAATTAAAATAAATATCATTCACAGTTTCTGTGTGATTTAGCTTACAAAATGACTGACTTAACCAATATCTGAGGTAAAACCTCTTACAGGATATTACGGCAGATTTTAGTTAAGTCGGTCATGTTTCTCCCAGGAATTGATTTTAGACAAAAATCTTTCTTTAAAAAAAATACATGCAAAAACGAATGAATGCTGATTCTAAATTAATTATTGTTGTCTGTGATTCTAAATTAATGGATTTTAAATTTCCTCTCTTCTTCCCTGTAGTCTACCTCGTTGGCTCTGTTAGAATATCCAGTCTTGAATGCCTCAGTTGATTCTAACTGTGAGAACATCACATACAAGGTATATATTTGTTTTTGTTACTGTTGTTGTCATTAATATAAATTACACACCTACAGGGTGTGTCAATGTTTTGAGATTATTTGTATGAATTTAGAGAAAATTGTTTATCAAAGAAAAGCTGTATTTGAAAACAGAACGGTACAAATAACCATGAGAACCCTTTTGTCACACCTGGTCAATGAATCCACTGTTAGCATCAATGATGATGTTGGAGCACTGGATAGATTAACTGGTAGTGTCTGGTCTTTTTATACTCTGAGTTCGAATCCCACCTTGGCTAACTTTGCCTTTCACCCTTTCAAGAGCAATAAATGTTGTGAGCCAATTATTATTATTTTTTGTTTTTTTTATTGTCTTTTGCTTTCTGTCCCTTTCTGGACGATGTTGGCTATAATCAAACTATGTTTAGAATGCCTCATACATTCCATATATTACAACAGCACTCTTATCATCATCATTGTTTAACGTCCGCTTTCCATGCTGGCATGGGTTGGACGATTTTGACTGAGAGCTGGCAAACCAGACAGCCGCACCAGGCTCCAATCTTGATCTGGCAGAGTTTCTACAGCTGGATGCCCTTCCTAACGCCAACCACTCCGTGAGAGTAGTGGGTGCTCTTTACATGCCACCGGCACGTGGGCCAGTCAGGCAGTACTGGCAATGACCTCACTCGAATCTTTTTACAGGTGCCAGTAAGGCGCAGAAGCTTAAGCGCTTATAACTACATATACATATATATTTATACCTTCATCATCATCATTTAACATCTGTTTTACATGCTAGCATGGGTTGGATGGCTTGACAGGAACTGGCAAGGCCAGGGATCACATGGTTTCTACGGCTGGAGGCCCTTCCTAACACCAGCCACTCAACAGAATGTACTGGGTGTTTTTTTACGTGGCACCAGCACCGGTGCTCTACACATTGAGAGAGAGGCAGATCGGAAGAGCAGAATTGACTCCATTACAAAATAGATATTTCATTTATGGATTGCAAAATAATGAGAAACAAATTGACTTTGGTGGTATTTGAACTCAGAGTGCAGGGTATTCACCTCCATCCACTTCTACTTATAAACATCTATCTCCATGTATCCACTCATCATTTTATTTATTTGTCTTTCTGTTATTCTCCTCGTTAAGCAAGTTCATTAGCAACATACCTCGTTATGGTCAAATTTTCTCTCTCTCTCTCTCTCCAGGCTTCCCACAACATTGGTATTGCAATGGACACTCCTGATGGCTTGATTGTCCCGAACATAAAGAATGTACAAAGCTTGAGTCTACACCAGATCGCATTGGAATTGAACCGACTTCATGAACTCGGCATCAACGGCAAACTTGGCCCCTCTGAACTAAAAGGTGGCACTTTCTCTCTTTCAAACATTGGAAGTGTAAGTTAGATTTATCACAACTCTGCTTTTGTTGTTGTTGTTTAACAGTTGTATAAAACCCTGATGCAGGCTTCCTTCCTCTCTTTATATGTCTCTCTTTTTACATACATGTCATTGTCACATACACACAGTGAGAAATAATATATATCATCATCATCATCGTTTAACGTCCGTTTTCCATGCCGGCACGGGTTGGACTGTTCGACTGGGGTCTGGGAAGCCAGGAGGCTGCACCAGGCTCCAGTCTGATCTGGCAGAATTACAGCTGGATGCCCTTCCTAACGCCAACCACTCTGAGAGTGTTGTGGGTGCTTTTACGTACCACTGGCACGAGGGCCAGTCGGGCGGTACTGGCAACGGCCACGCTCGAATGGTGTTTTTTACATGCCACCTGCACAGGAGCCAGTCCAGCGGCACTGGCTACGACCTCACTCAAATGATTTTCACGTGCCAGTAAGGCGATGCTGGTAACGATCACGCTCGAATGGTGCTTTTTATGTGCCACCGGCACAGAAGCCAGTTAGCCACTCTGGCAATGATCATGCTCAGATGGTGCTCTTAGCACTCCGTTTATTTATATTTGTGTATACACACACACACACACACATACACATTTGTTTTGATGCTAAGTTTTTGTCTTTTTGCATGATACATCTGATTCCTCATAAACCAAAGTTGTCTTTTTGCAGTGCATTCAGCAACACTGTTCACCTCATTACTTCCCAATCTTTACAAATCTATGGCTCTTTGGCATTCAAAAAAACCACACCTTACTTCTCTTCAGCATCACACACAAGCATCAAACATTTTACCCTCTTCTCCAAAAATATATTATGTACAATCAAATAAAATTAAGTTTTCAATGAACACTGAGTGTTGAATTTAAACTAATTGACATTCACTGGACAGAGAGAAACAAGTGTCCTTTATACAGTCTATAAAGGGGTTTGTTTATGAATGATCTTGTGTGTTTATTTACTCACTCTCCCTGCTCGATGACATCTCAGATTCATTTGGGTTACGTTACAACACCAAAACAAACACTGCTTAACACATCAGCTATTTGTGTATATGTGTTATATACATTATGTATATAGATATATATATATATAGATGATGATGATGATATATATATATATAGTTAATCCAAACAAGAAAGCACAAAAAACACAACAACACGAGGACGTGGAACAAATATAGTATTATTGGATGCTCAGGAAAGAAGGAGGGTTTAACGTTTTGAGTGAAGTTCTTCGTCGGAAACATAAGAGAAGGAAAGATCCAGAGAAGGGAAGACATGTATGTGTGTATATATATATATATACATACACACATATATGTACTAGCTGAATGACCTGGTGTTGCCCAGCTTACTGCTGTTTTTATTCAGATTAGTAAACAACGAATATAAAGATATATTCTCATAATTATTTCAAAATATCTATATTTTATTTTTAAAATATCCAAATTGTAATGAAAATAGAATTTTGAGCTGAAAGTCTGTCAATGTTGAAGCACCACAGGGTGAACAATATTTAATTGTGTCATTTTTTTGTTGGTGTTGAAATGAATAAATTATTGTTGCTTCTAAGTTGGCTGTGAGAGAAGCATGTAGCAGAGAGATCAAGTCTTGAGGGATTCACCCTGAGATTTGTTAATTGAAATATTAATTGAAATATCAAAATCTTAGTTTGACTGGAAACTGAAGTGTTTTAAATTCAATCAAACTGTGTAATGATTACCAGGCTTCTTTCAGTTTCCATCTACTAAATCTATTCACAAGGCTTTGGTCAGCCTCAGGCTATAGTAGGAGACACTTGCTCAAGGTGACACACAGTGGCACTGAATGCAGAACCATGTGGTTAGAAACCAGACTTCTTGTGGTTGGAGCCTCTGAAAAAAGGTGACCAAGAAAAACAGGCGAAGAACTTTTGAAGTTTTTTAAAGATGGTTCTCACTAGGGAAATGACAAAAGCCAACAATAAGTGGAGGAATGGTGTGGGGGGGTTCAGTGATGCTGCAAAATGAACTGAAATAGCAGTGAGTAGAGAGGACTTTAACTTTGACAGCCTGATGCAGTCAGTTCCGTTTGTAAAGTGGTTGGTGACAGGAAGAGCATCCAGCCATGTAAAACATGCCAAAAATAAAGCATACAAACAAGATGTGGTCTCTGGTGTGTGTGTGTGTGTGGTAGGTACAGTAACCACTGAGGAATTCATGTGGACCACAACTCCTAACCTATGCAAGCATAGAAAAACTATTGTAAATTTATTGACACATATACACACAAATATATGTAAAAGTTTGTGAATAATGTTATATATATGTGTATGTATGTATGTGTATATGTGTGTGTATAGATATATATATATAGATATATGTATATGTGTTATCTTAATATATTTTCCTAGATTGGTGGAACCTATGCACGTCCATTGATAATGCCCCCTGAAGTAGCCATCGGTGCACTTGGAAAGATATCAGTAAGTTTTACACCTTTTACACTTTCTTTATGTCCCATACTCTCTCTCTCTCTCTCGTTTCTCTCCCCTAAACACATTCTGTAGAGACGCTTCTGAAAAAGACTCATGGAAAACCGATTAAAGCAGTAACTTGATCAATTCCTAGCAATATCTGAAGAAGGGAACTTTATATTCCAAAATATTATATCAGACTATGAATAATTAAAACATAACAGTTATTATAACAGTCCACCCTGCATTGTTGGGCCATTCAAGACATTTTATATTTCACAAGCAATAAACAATGCCTCCAGTGAACTGCAATACTCTCCTATCTTTTACTGGTTCCAGTCATTGAATTGTGGCCATGCTGGAGCGTTACCTTGAGGGTTATAGTCAAACAAACTGACCCAGTACCTATTTTCTTTACCTGGTATTTATTCTAGCAGTCTCATTTACAAAACTGCTAAGTTACAGGAACTTAAACGCACCAAAAGCAGTTGTCAAGCTGTGGTGCTGGGACAAAGACCTACACAATAGGCCATACATAGATACATTATCATCATCATCCTTTAACGGTCATTTTCCATGCTGGCTTGAGGCGGGCAGTTTGACCAGAGCTGACAAGTTGGAGAGCTGCACAAGGTTCCCGTCTGATTTGGCTTGGTTTCTACGGCTGGATGCCCTTCCTAACACCAGTGACTTAATATTATGTGCTGGGTGCTTTTGACGAGGCACCGGCCCAAGTACTTTTGCATGGCAATGGCACGAGTGCTTTTGACATGGCACCAGACCAGGACTCTTACAGGCGAATCATCTTCACCAAGGGGGATGGTCTTAACACTTCTGTTGTGAAGGATGGGTCTTCTTGAGTACTGCAAGGTGCCAGGTATCTTGGTCCTTTGTCATCTCGTCTGAAAAGATCAGCATCATGATGTCATCGTATGTCTTCATGGATCTCCCTTGTCCCATGTCTTATATAAATTTATGTGTATATATATATATAAATGTATATGAGGTCTGATCAATAAGTATCCGGACTGTTGCCATAGTAATGAAACTAATGCACAAAGAGTAAAGCTGCTTGGCAAAGATTAACCTTAAACTCTGCTGTGCATGTGCACTTGGTTTTAACATTCTAACTCACTTCCGCTGCTTACAGCAGTGCTTGGAAGGAAGGTATGTAGCGTGTGATCGTCGCATTGACCCATTGACCTTGACAGAGAAAGTTGTCATGGCGATACCTACTCAAAGGCCTACGCAAAGTTGCAGAAAGCATATAAAGACGAGTGTATTCAGATGATTACAAAATAGCAGAAAAAACGTCAATATTGATGAATGTTCTGGGAGACCTGTGACCAGCAGGACTGAGAGAAACAGGAGATGTGCATGCAGCTGAGGGGAAATCATCGAATCCCCATCCGTGAGTTATCAGAGGATGGGCAGATTAGTTATGGCTCAGTTCAGTTCATTTATCAATAAAGATTTGGGTATGAGACGCATATCTGCCAAGTTTGAGCCAAAACTGCTTTCAGCTGACCATAAAGACACTCGGGTTTCAGTTGCACAAGATCTCTTTGATTGTGTCGAGAACGATGAAAACTTTTTGAGAACTTTGCGGAGGCTTCTGAGCAGGTATTGCCAAGCCTTTTGAAAATTTTGATGCAGATTCTCTGCTCAGCTTCCTCTGTGATGGTCAATGCAACGATCACACGCTACACACCTTCCTTCGAAGCATTGCTGTAAGCAGCGGAAGTGAGCTAGAACATTAAAGCTTGCACAGCAGAGTTTCAGGTCGATCTGTGCCAAGCAACTTCACTCTGTGTGTTTTAGCTTTGTTACTATGGCAACAGTCTAGATATTTATTGATGAAACCTTGTATATATACTTGTATGGGTGAGGTGTACTCGCACCATGCAGCTTGCCCGACGGTGTTTATACATCCATATTTGTTAATGGTTATTTTTAATACTTTTCTCACTGAATTTCTTGTTTGTTTCTCTTTTTACCATCTGGGATTTTATTTTTGAGCTGTAGTCTTACCACACACACACACACACACGTGCTTAGACACACACACACACACACATGTGCTTAGACACTCACACACACACACACACACATGTGCTTAGACACACACACACATGTGCTTAGACACACACACACACACACACACATATTGTTGTACTTGTTGTTAATCTTCTCTTCCTGATCTTTTTCCTTTTGCATTTGTTCTCGCATCAGGTTCGACCCAAATTCAACCACGAGGGAGAAATTGTGAAGGCACACACCATGCAGGTCAGCTGGTCCGCCGACCATCGTGTAATAGACGGCGCCACAATGGCACGCTTTTCAAATATATGGAAAAGTTACCTAGAGAAACCTGGTACCATGTTACTGGACACTAGATAAATACACCTGATGCATTTGCACACCTCATATACACACACACAGTTGCATAGAAATCTACACATATATACACACATAATATAGCAATTCTAGAAACCAGTGTGGGTCCAGTTATTTCTGCTGGATGGTTTATATATATATATATATATATATATATTTGTAATGTTTGGATATATGGACTGGAGAAAGAGTGCTCAATACAGGTTGTAGAGGTTATTTATTTGTTCAAAGCTGTTTATTGATTTTTGTTGCCTGACGGAAGAAATGCAAGAAACGCAGTAGTGAGGAGTGGTGGTCATCAGCTTCAAATAATATACACACATGATGATATATTTATATGTGTGTGTGTGTGTATTTATATATATATATATATATATATATATATACACATATTCATATATATATACACACACACAGATAAACCTATATCTGTATCTGTGTAGTTATGTCTTACATATAAATAAATTTAGGTACACACACGCACAAATTCTGGGCTGGTTCGGCTATGCTTTCTGATGCTTGCTCCAGTATGACCATAGTCCAATAACTGAAGCAAATAAAGTAGTAGCATTCCTTTCCGATGTGTTCTTAGGATCCACTAATTTCTTTCAAGATTTCCCATCAAATCTTGTCTTTGAATAGTTATTGTATCTCTTGTTGTTTGCTTAGTTACAATCACTGGATCATGGCCATTCTGGGGCATTACCTTCTAAGGTATAGTGAATTCACTGTCCCCAGTATTTGTTTTCTTCAACCGTACGAAGATATAAAGACAAAGTGGAACCTGATGCCATTTGAGACTTGGGGACCTGACCAGGTTACAAAGTATTTTATTCAGTATTCAACTAATTATGTTATGTGCCTACCTCCATGTTTGTTCCTTTTAATACATCCTTTATTTCACCCCTGAACTATAATTGCAATTAAGGAATCTTTGAAACTTCATTTTAGCTTTCCTCTGCCTCACTTTTTCCTCACTTCAATCAATCAATCTTTTTCTCTCACATTGAAATTCATATTTCTTTTTTTTTGTTTTTTCTCTTGTGGTAATTTGGTTCCCCACTTTCTTCCTAAATTTTTCTTGAGGTAATCCGATCAACATATTTTATACCAATGCTGTTAGACATCGCTGGTGATTCATTCGAAATTAAGAGATAAAAATCTGATCTCCTATTTAGAAATTGGTTTCAGTTCTCAGTTTACTAAAAGCTTTAGGATCGAGTAAGACTGAATTTCTTAAAACTCAGTTTTGGCGTGGAGGTTAGTTTCGCCCTTTAGCATTCAGATTACTCTGTCAAATGTGTAATGTCCACTTTACAAGACTCTAAGTTTACGAGTTTTATTTCTCAAGCACAAATCCAAATTTTGAATAAAGTGCAAAAGTTTCTACTACCAAAATGCTTCTGCGTGTTACCAAGAAATTTATAGGGAGCAAGAAGAAAGCTCTTTCTAGACAAACAACTTTTTTAGACTTTTTTTTTCAAAAAGCAAATCTACAAGTCTATCCACGTGTGTTTGTGAATCGACAATCACGTTTACAAGTGATGCTGTGCACAAGAGTCTAGTGCGAGTGAAAGTGATTCAGAAAATTATTATAAATAATATTATTATGAGTGATTTTGACATTCTTTTTAGTTTACATAAAATATTCTTTACATTCTACTGTTGTTTTCTTGCCATTTATTTACGAGAATTATAAATTTTATAGATAAAATGTTTTTCTGGGAATGAGTTACGATTTATAACATTGCTCCTATGGGAAATCATTGCTCTGCTTCACGAGGGGTCTCGGGGAATATATTGACCCCTATACTGAGGCATTACTGTATCATCTCGTTCTTTTGAGATGATGATTTGTTTGTGTATTTTTAGAATGACATTGTAGGGTAGGTATGAGATGTTGGATCTGGTCAGTTTGAACATAAAACAGGTAGAATAATTGAGCCGGATACATCCAGTTTAATTGTTGATTTTTCTGATTTTATTTACAAAGGTAATATAAAAAAAAAAACAAAGAAACACTGTTTTTATTTATATTTTCGCTGGTTTATTCTTCAGCTGTAATAGTATTGTCTATGTTGTTCTGTTCTGATCAAGCAGATCTATGATCAAAGCCACTCCAGCCATGACTATCTCATTTTTTTTTGAAGCTGGATGGCTTTTGATTTCAGGAAAATTTGGCAGCTATTTCTCTCCGCTTGAGTGACTACATACAGGTGACATCGTTAGCTTGTGTTTAAGTACCAGTAATAAACTATCTTCCTCTGTCTGGCCAAATGTGTGGCCTTGTACCTATGTTGGAAAACATTATTATGAATTTTCCTTTGGCCCTTTTACTGTGGAACTCAGATCCATCCACATAAATTTCCTTACCTTTAACTGCAGAAAGCAGTTTTAGATGAGAAATGTCATGATTGAAACTAGTTTTATCTGGTTTACTTTGACAACATGACTTGCAGAAAATAACAATTCTGCTTTTTTGGTAGATATTTAACCCTTTTGTTACCATATTTCTGTTGAGATGCTCTGTGTTTCTTCCAATTATTTTAAATATAACAAAGAATTTAGTAAAATGACTTAGTAATCATTCAGCTAGTGTTAGGAACATTAATTGTGACTAAGGTTTGGTGGAAAATTTTAATTCAAAACTTACAAAAACAAGGCATTTGTACTACAGAGTCAGAGGCAGTTTCAGGCGAGTTGGTAACAAAAGGGTTAACATTATTATGGAATAAACCTGAAATTTCACAGCAAAAAGATTAAGAATGACAAGTGACAAAATTGGTCAACCCTTTCATTAGCAGCATGGCTGAAACCAGCTCTGGCTCTGTAGTACAAATGTCTTGTTTTCATAAGTTTTGAATACAAATCTTCCACCAAACCTTAGTCACAATTTGTTCCTAACACTAGCTGAATGATAACTAAGTTATTTTACTAAATTCTTTGTTATATTTGAAATAATTGAGAGAAAAACAGAGCATCTCAACAGAAATAGAGTAACGAAAGGGTTAAACATGTTTGAAGAGATGCTGTGTTTGTTTAAAAACCCGTTTTTGTTCTTAGCTTAAAAAATCTCTCCAGTCATCAAACTACATTTTTCAACCTTTGATGAAATCTGGAAATGTACCAGTGGTATGTCAGGGCTTCCTTCCAATTGCATTGGCTTTCCGCTGAATATTAATGTTTGCCTCAATATTATTGTTGAGCTTCAGAAATGTTTGTCGCAATTAAGCAACATTAATTAGTCAGAGCAGGAGGTGTAATTAGTGGTAGAAGGGCGAGGCTTATTCACTTAGACAATAGAACATTGAAAGCCTAAGAGTTCGTTTGTAACGCCATGTTGTGCATGTACATGTTTGTGTGTGTGTGTATATATACACACACATATCTAAATATATATGTACATATATATACATACATACACACACACAAACAAACATGCCTGTCTCCTCATTAATAATAAAATACACTGATGGAAATGTCAAATGATGAATTATTAATTAGATCAGTAAAGCACTACTGGAGAAGAAAGTGTTTAGCAGTGATTTATGAAGTCTTCTTCAGCCTCATGTCAGCCCAGTGGTCAAAGGCATTCCAACCATGACCATCCTGTCATTTTTGTATATATATATATATATATAAAAAAAGAATATCTTTTTTTTTCTTAATATTGTAGAGTCTGATTTGAGAGAGAATCGGCTGCTATTTCAGCTAAAACAGCGACCACCTCTTCCTTCCACAGGCAAGGACTCAAAATGTTAAGGACATTTGCTCCTCAAAGCAGCAAACTGGCCAAATGCTTAGTAGCTTGTCTTTCAGCTCTTTAGATTCTAACATCAACTTCGTCTTCATCCTTCCACAGCCCACTGAAATAAAGTATCAAGGTCAATGTAATAGACCAATCCCTTCTCCCCTAAAATTTCTAGCCCTTGTGCCAATATCTGAAACCCTTGAGCTCATTTAATTTTTGTCAGTGTAGTTCAGCTCACTAACAAAACCCTATCCAGTTATGGTGATACCACAGCAGTACCATGAACTCCTTGGAATAAGGAGTGTGAACACCAGCTCTCTGACTGACACCCTTATTACATTGAGCCCACAGCAATTCTGATGTTTTTAGAGATGAGGAATTCTGTGCATTATTTACATTGGCCGGATAGGTGTCCTCATCTTGTTTGTTATCACAATGCTTTGGCTGATTTACTCTCCAGCCTTCCTCAGGTGTCCCAGTGAAATTGAGAACCCAGGGTTGGGTTCAAAATTCCACCAGGACACTTGATGAAGGCTGGAGAGTAAATCAGGCAAAGCGTTGTGATAGCAACAAACGAGATGAGGACACCTATCCGTCCAATGTCAATAATTTAATTCTGGTGCTGTATTAGTGATAACCCCACAGAGAATATCAAGTAACCCTATCAAACTGTTACTCCACTAAAGTTTCTCTCTAGTATATTTTATATATATAGATGTATTTCTTTTAAACCTGTCATTTTGACTGTGGTCATGCTGGAGCACTGTTTTAAAGTGTGTTAAAGAAACTGACCCCAGGACTTATTCTATCAATCTATTTTGCCAAACTTAAGTTACGGGGACATAAACACACCAACATCAGTTGCCAAGCAGCAGGGAGGCAAACACACAAACACAAATATATACACATGATGGGCTTCTTTCAGTTTCCATCAACCAAATTCACTCACAAGGCCTTGGTTGGCCCAAAGGCTTTAGTAGAGGACACTCACCCAAGGTGCCACAGTGGGACTGAACCTAGAAACCATGTAGTTGGGAAGCAATCTTCTTACCACACAACCATGCCTGCACCTATGTCTATAAATATATGTGTTAACTTGTAGCCTAGAAGGTAGAAAAGATTCTGTTTCAAAGCTCTTTGCCACAACTGAATGTTGACTACATTCAGTTATGGTTTGCACTCGTACATAGACTGCACCGTAAGCTTAAAAAATTGCTTCCAAAATTCATCAATTGCATTCTCTCTTCCCCTATATACAAACACATACCTGATATGTATATATATATATTTAATCATATCAAATGGAAATGGAAATTAATTAAAATTTACATTTCCAGTGGCCTAACATGTAAAAAATTTAGTTGAAAAGACTTATATATTAGTCATATATATTAGTGTATATTTAAACACATAAGGAATCCACTTATAGGAATTCAACACGCTAGAAAGAACAGCTAGGTTCTATAACCACAAAAATTAGAGATAAAATTCGACAGGAACAAATTGAAAAATGAAACATTTTACCATCTACTTATATATATATATATATATACACACACACACATACATCTTGATGCTGTATTACCACTCATTCAACAGCTGACGAAGGTTTATAAAAGTGTCTTCTGACAGCCAGGGATGTAGTAATACCAGTTGTCTCTGTAGTGGAAGTGTAAACTGTTCCCATTGCAGACAAATTTCCTCCACACAATCAAAGAGAATTATGGAATGTGATACCAAATAAAAATTTTAAAAAACAAAATATTTGTTATAAAAATTGGATAACTTTTTTCTTTTCAATTTTCTTTCTTTTCCTATTTGGAATGTTTTAAAGCTGAGGGTTGTTTTTACAGCTGGTTCTCTTCCCTCTGTGGTAGCAGAAATGGCTCTGGTAAGAAGCTTGCTTCTCAACTAGTGTTGTCTACTATAGCCTCAGCAGCTGACCAAAGCCTTATGAGTGGATTTGTTAGATGGAAACTGAAAGAAACCCATTGTATATTTTCATATAGCTGGATGGGTTGTTCACAGAAGATTGGAAACTGACCAACTTTGTCTGATGGTGAGGCCCTTTTATGACCATCACATGATGTCTAGACAAGGATAAACACACACACTAACACTTATACACAAAAATATAGTTTCTGTCAACCGAATCCACTGACAAAGCTTCGGTCAGGTCTATATAGTAAAGACACTTGCCCAAGGTGCCGTATCTGTTGGGAAGCAAGCTTCTTAACCACAAGTGACAAAAAGGAAAGCAAAAAAATGAAGCATTATCAGTTGTTACCAACTTCTGTGATAAACATAGACATGGCAATAGAGTCGAGATTGCTTTTTGATTTCAATGTGGCAACTACCTTCTGTTATCTCAGGTCTTGTGAGAAAAAATTGACAGAGGCCCATGGTATATTTTTTGTTATGCATACAGTAAAAGCAACCATTTTGGATGGCTGAAATTGTGAAACACACTTTAAAATGATGATAATGAAATTATTGTGTACAGTGCTCAGGTGCACCTTATCAAAGGTGCATGCAGAGTACATAGAAAGCATGGAGGTTTTAAAGGATGCAATGTCTTGGCAGCTAACAACTAATGCAGGTAGTTTGTTCCATGCTTCAGCAACTGTGAGTGTGAAAAAAAAAATGTTTCTGAAAGTCATGGGAGCTGTGCTTGGCATGCCCACATGTGTTAGGCACATGGAACTCAAAAAGGTGCTCAAGGTGGGTGTTGGCACAATTCTGTGGATGTTTACCAAGTCAGTTGCCAGACTGATTGCAACCAGTTGAGCTTCTGAGCATTTACTGTAGAGCCAGAAGGAAATTTTTAAGTTATTAAAAATACACCTGCAAACATGAGAATAAAGAAAATACATGCAAAAAAAGAAGAAGTCAAAAACAGTGAAAGTATTTTTAAATTGTGATATAACATTATTTAATCATTATAAAAGATGAAATATTTATCCAAGTTAACTTGAATATTTTGTTAATGCTTCTCTAATTTTCGGTTCACTTGCCCCTTTTATCTCCTCAACCTGGCAAAAAAGAGAAAGAAATATAGTTAATTAAGAATCCAGGTGATTGTGTGTTATGTGCATACTGTTATCAGTTAACAATGCAGTTTCTGTGTTTTGATAGAATATGAGTGAGAGGACTGCATCCTGCTCCATCCAGTGTCTACTTTGACAGGGTTTCTATAGCCAAGCCCCTTCCTAGCACCAACCATTTTACAGACTGTTTTTCCTTCCTGTCACTAGTGAAGATTGCTTTGTAAAGCGAAAGGATGAGAATAGATTTGCAGTTGCCATAGGATGGTAACACACATAATCCATACAACATATCATTTTGAATATAATACAGATAAAAGCATATGTTTATTAACATGGTACATATGAGATGCATTCTCAAGACTACAGTTAAGTATGACATGCAAAATACTAGTCTATATAACTATGGATTCCATGACTGGTAACATATGTATGCAAACACACACAAACATGCAGGACAAACTTCTTCTGGACTCCTATGCATACTTAAGCTAGTAACCTGCCTCATTCTTGATTCCGAATTCCTTTTGCCAAGACTGTCCGTAAACGAAGTGATCCCAAGATAAGAAATCCTTGAACTTTAATTCATCCCGTATTTCTATTTATTATTATTATTTATTAATTATTATTATTCTGATCCCCCTAGACGCCACTCTGTTTACTATTTCAGCCTCGCCTCGTTTTTGCATATTCTGTATAATTCACTAGTTATCGTTATAGATATTTAAGATCTATTCTCCCTTACAGGGCTGATAGAAATTGGCTGCCGATTCTTCGCGCCCTTCTCTCCCCCTCTTTTTACATTGTCTGTCTGGACTCCTATGCATACTTAAGCTAGCATCCTGCCTCATTCTTGATTCCGAATTCCTTTTGCCAAGACTGTCCGTAAACGAAGTGATCCCAAGATAAGAAATCCTTGAACTTTAATTCATCCCGTATTTCTATTTATTATTATTTATTAATTATTATTATTCTGATCCCCCTAGACGCCACTCTGTTTACTATTTCAGCCTCGCCTCGTTTTTGCATATTCTGTATAATTCACTAGTTATCGTTATAGATATTTAAGATCTATTCTCCCTTACAGGGCTGATAGAAATTGGCTGCCGATTCTTCGCGCCCTTCTCTCCCCCTCTTTTTACATTGTCTGTCTGGACTCCTATGCATACTTAAGCTAGTAACCTGCCTCATTCTTGATTCCGAATTCCTTTTGCCAAGACTGTCCGTAAACGAAGTGATCCCAAGATAAGAAATCCTTGAACTTTAATTCATCCCGTATTTCTATTTATTATTATTATTATTAATTATTATTATTCTGATCCCCCTAGACGCCACTCTGTTTACTATTTCAGCCTCGCCTCGTTTTTGCATATTCTGTATAATTCACTAGTTATCGTTATAGATATTTAAGATCTATTCTCCCTTACAGGGCTGATAGAAGTTGGCTGCCGATTCTTCGCGGCGCACCCGCCCTACCTACCCCACCACCAATACCGAATATCTCTATTTTGCTCCAACTATACCGGATGTCGTTTCTCCCACCACCATTATAGGTGTCTACTCTTTGTACCCCCCTCTTCAATACGCTATTTCTCCATGCATTACCCCTCTCTCGATATCCTACGTTCTACTTGTCTAGAACCTGTCCTCTGAACCACCCCTCCCACTGGTGTTCCCCTATATTTCTGCACCCCCCCACCACCATTATAGGTGTCTACTCTTTGCACCCCCCTCTTCAATACGCTATTTCACCATGCATTACCCCTCTCTCGATATCCTACGTTCTACTTGCTAGAACCTGTCCTCTGAACCACCCCTCCCACTGGTGTTCCCCTATATTTCTGCACCCCCCCACAACCATTATAGGTGTCTACTCTTTGCACCCCCCTCTTCAATACGCTATTTCACCATGCATTACCCCTCTCTCGGTATCCTACGTTCTACTTGCCTAGTACCTGTCCTCTGAACCATCCCTCCCACTGGTGCTCCCCTATATTTCTGCACCCCCCCCCCCCATAAAAAGCACCATCCGAACGTGGCCGATGCCAGACCCCTCTGGCACCTGTGCAGGTGGCACGTAAAAAACACCCACTACACTCGCGGAGTGGTTGGCGTTAGGAAGGGCATCCAGCTGTAGAAACACTGCCAGACTAGACTGGAGCCTGGGGCAGTCCCGAGCTCCCCAGACCCCGGTCGAAACCGTCCAACCCGTGCTAGCGCGGAAAACGGACGTTAAATGATGATGATTGACAAGGCTCTGGTCAGTCCAGGACACCAGATGGCAATTGGCCAAAGTAAGACTGAAATTAAAACCATGTGAACTTGTTAACCTCACAGCCATGCCTGCATGTTCTGACCACAGTATCTAACAAGATGTGGTTTCAATCCATGAAATGCGTTTCAGCAGTTTCACTCAATCCAGTTTTATTGACAAAGCTATAATGGAAGACACAGGCCACAACTTCTGAAGACAATCTTTGCATAAAGCCACCAAATTGTCCTCATTGTGTGTCTTTAAGCAATGGAAATGAAAACTCTGGCGCTTGACTCCCAGAAAGGTAAATACTCACTTCTTCACCTCCTTTGTAGAATTTAAATGTTGGCATGGCTTGGATCCCCTCTTTCTCTGCTACCTCCTGCAATAACAATAGAGACACACTGTATATAATACACAATACATGTGCACAAAGATAAAAATATGATGAAGGTAAAGCAGGCAAAAACTTCAAAGTCACTGTCAACACATCTAGCTATAAAATATGTACTCTAAAACAAGTAGTGAGTAGTCATTTAGTTCGATGCAAAACTGTTTTTAGAACTCAACATAAAAACAGACGACATCATACACGATGGGCTTCTTTCAGTTTCCATCTGCCAAATCCACTGACAAGGCTTTGGCTGGCCTGGAAGTATTGTAGAAGTCACTTACCCATGATGCCACAACATAGAGTAAGACTGCACCCCAAAAATATGTGGTTTGGAAGCAATCTTCCCAACCACACCTGTATCACCTTGCTTCTACCTGAGAATTAAATTAAAGACACACAGGTCAGTGGAAGAATTGCAGTTCAAAGAGTAGATTGTCCATCATCAAGGATCAGATTATCTTGTGCCCTTCATTGTCATTTCGGTCTTAGCTCAAGCCCTGGTTGAACATATGTGGTCAAAGGCATTTCAGCTGTGACCACCCCATCGTTTCCATCTAGAACTGCATAATCTAATATGTCCTTCATTGAAGATAATAGAGAGGGATTTAGTTGTTATTTCTAGAAGGTCAAGATTCCAAATAGAGATATCACTGCTGGTGTGTAGTAGCTATTGTTGTTTGTCCCAATCAGTTCTAATTGAAGACATTCCAGTTGTGGCCAACCAAATTGATTTTTAGGCAACACATCAAGAATTACATTAACGTGCATTTTTTATTTTTTAAATGACATTAGGAGATGATCTAAATTTTGTACTGGTGGCTATTGAAATCATATATGGTGAAATGTGTTCCAGCCATGACAAACCCATCTTTTTATTCAGGTACTGTGTAACTAAGGACACATTGCGTAATGTGTCCTTCCACTTTTTTTAGAGATGGCTGTATGTGAATCGAGGATAGTTTGGCTGCTGTCTCTAGTATGAATCTGTTATTGAGAGCCAAGCATGCTGGTTCATTTTATGAAATATTTAATGTGCCACTGTAGCTCTGTGGCATAATAAACAGAACAAAACTTCACCATTATTTGCGTCTGCTATTTCAGGCTGAGATGGGTCGAACAGGTCAACTCAGTCAGTGACAGATCTTAGAGTAAATGCCATCTCAGGTGTGGCTAGAGAACCACACCTGGAGACCTAATGTTATATTTTGCCAGGGTTTCAATTGCTGGAAGCCTTTCTCAACATCAACCAACTTACTGAGCACACTGAACACATTTTATCATGGAACCCTGTTCAACCTGGCTAAAAGGTCTTTTCAACCCCGTTTTTTATATCAGTAGGCCCTAATTCTGATCACATAACCTTATTTTCCAGCTTACAAGTCAACATAGTATATTGTGTAAAAGTTCAACATTGCAATGATCTTCCCAAATCCATTGTATTTCACAAAGTTATCTTGGTGTAGAAACTGACCAACTTATTTTGGCTGTAAAAAAAACTTTTGATCTCAAAAATTCAACCAGTTTGCCAGAAAATATGGTAATTACGGGACTCCTAGTAACTGTCAAAGCAAATTTAGCAAGGAAACCTAACAACTTGAGAATTTCCAGGTTTTTTTTCTCGTACATAATTATTCATGAGTCATTTATAATGAATCAAACCTCGTTAATACAAACACAACTATATTTCTAGCAAGTATAGACAGCTCAGTTTCAATGACAAATGTTTGGATAAGTTCATGAGATTCCTTCATTCAAGAAGCAAGCCAACATAACACTACTTCCCTTGTTTGCATTTTAATTAAAAACCATGTCCAAAGTCTATCATTATAACAGGAATATCATCAAAGCACTTCAGCAGTCAAATAGTTCCATCACATAAAACACATCAAGCTCTATTTCAAACACCAATTTCATAGAATGATTAATTAAAGTCTAAGACAGGCTGATATTTCTCAACTGAAACCCCCACCCAGAACCTTATCCAAACAATTGTGAATTAATAAAGTTTGAAGATTTGATAATTAAAAGAAAAAAGAAATTACAGATGCATCGTCAACGTCTACCGTGCAAAAGAGGACCGATTTAAACTCTTCTTCCATAGCCTGTGTAAAAAAAGATAAAAAAAAAGATTTTATATTTTATTTCATACAAAAACTGATCATCATCATCAACAACCTCTAGTCACCACTCGCGCGTGTCCAAGCACTCATAAAACCAATTATTCCATTTTCACGACATACAAGTGACCAAAATTACAACATTCTCCCTGGAAATGCGATGCCGGTCAGTTGCAGGATTACTTATTTATAGCTGAATGGACGAAGTTACGTTCTCACGTCATACTGACTCATAACGGCCAGATTCCTAGTTTCCACAGCATATATTATTCTCCACCTGGACAGGACGCCAGTCCATTGCAAGACTGGAGCAATGTGAAATGAAGTTATCGAAACCACAATTTTGTGATCATGAGTGCAAGACCTAAACAAGTAGGCCGTGCCCCACAAGCACAGAGGCGAGGGAATGAGAACGTGTAATAGTCATACAATCTGTGAATACATTGGTAGAAGCAAAGTGAACTGTTTTTAACCAACTCCATTTTGGAAAACTTATTATGAGCCAACAACATGATGACAGCGTTTGGGACATTCAACACAACTACCCACAATATGAATGGTTTTGTATCTGTAAATAACATTCAACAGAAGCATTGATTTAAGACAGGCAATAAGAGAAAAGCAACTGATGCAGTCATTGCCAGCTGCACAATTGCATTACCATTTATTATAAACTGTGCAAGAGAGATGACTGTGCTGGTATGGTCATGGGTTACAGATGGATGAAGACAGCTGTGTGAAGAAATGCCACTCCCTAACTGTGGAAGGAACCTGTGGAAGAGGTAGGCCCAGGAAGACATGGGGTGAAGCACGACCTTCAAACATTGGGCCCCACAGAAGCAATAACAGGAGACCGAGACGTTTGGAAATATGCTGTGATTGAGAAGACCCAGAAACTAAAATGAGATTGCAGCCACACATGTCCGGCCCAATTAAGAGTACCCCTGATGCATCGGACGATATAATATGCTTGAGAAGACTGTTTCAGTCAAGTAAAACCAATATTGTAGCTGTGGCCAATGCCCCCTGACAGGCACTGTCCAAACATGATCAATGCCAGGACCTCTTGACTGGCCCCCATACCAGTAGCATATTAAAAGCACTAGCTGAATGTGATCGATGCCAGGTTCACCCGACTGGCTCTTGTGTCGATGGTACGTAAAAAGCACCCATTCACTCTCAAAGTGGTTGGCATTAGGACGGGCATCCAGCTGTAGAAACTCTGCCAGATCAGATTGGAGCCTGGTTCAGCCGCTGGCTCTCCAGACCTCAGTCAAACTGTCCAACCCATGCCAGCATGGAAAACGGGTGCTAAACAATGATGATGATGGCTTCAAGTCCATCTTCTCAAGTTAAGAACTGAAAATAGTTAACTGCACTGTTTCATCTCCATGAAATGAATGCAGACGTGGCTGTGTGGACATGAAGCCCACTTCCCAATCATGTGATATCAGGTTGAGTGTCATCATGTTGTACCTTGGGCAGGTGTCTTCTATTATAGCCTTGGGCCAACCAAAGACTTGTGAGTGGATTTGGTAGATAGAAACTGAAAGGGACATGTATATAAGTGTGTATGTGTGGTCTCTGTCCCCATCTCATCACTTGACAACCAATGTTGGTGTGTTTATATACCTGTAACTAAGCAGTTTGGCAAAAGAAACTGACAGAATAAACATCATCATCGTTTAACGTCCGTTTTCCATGCTGGCATGGATTAGATGGTTCGACCGGGGTCTGGGAAGCCAGGAGGAGGCACCAGGCTCCAATCTGATTTGGCAGAGTTTCTACAGCTGGATACCCTTCCAAACGCCAACCACTCTGAGAATGTAGTGGGTGCTTTTACGTGCCACCAGCACAGGGCCAATCAGGCGGTACTGACAACGACCTTGCTTGAATCTTGTACACATGCCACCGGCACAGGTACCAGTAAGGCGATGCTGGTAATATTAAATATCAAATGATTCATAGAATATATAAATTAGTAAAATATAAAATATTTATACATAAAAATAGGGATGGGGAGAACTGAGGGTATTATGTGGTCATGAAGAGGGCAGAGGCCCAAAAAGCTTGAGAACCTCTGACCTTAATAGCTTTGGCAAAAAGATGGTAGCTGAAGTCGAAAAGTGAAAGAAGTTGGAGGAATAATTGCTCCTGTCAGGAATTGAAGAGTACCTCTCTGTCTCTATGTGAAAGGTCAGTTGTATGCTGCATGGTTAACCCTTTCGTTACCGTATCTGTGTTTCTTTCAATTAATTTTAAATATAACAAAGAATTTAGTAAAATAACTTAGTTATCATTAAGCTGGTATTAGGAACATAAATTGTGACTAAGGTTTGGTGGAAGATTTTAATTCCAAACTTATGAAAACAAAACATTTATACTCAGAGCTAGAGGTGGTCTCAGCCGGGTTGGCATTGAAAGGGTTACTGATCTGTGGCTATTGAAGGTGAAAGCTCTGCAAAAGGTGGAAAAAGGAACAGTGCCCTTGTGACAGAGAATGGCTGAGCATGAAAGATATTGACTACAAAGAACTGTGATGGTATGGACATCATAATCATTGGAATTCTTCCCTTGGTCATGTTCTTCCTGAAGTTACCAACTTAAAGCAGCTGAAGAAAGGCCATTAACAGCATTGGTCTCACTCATCTTGAAACGGCTGAAAAAGCTATGGGCACAACAAAGGGCTTTTTAACTCATCAGCATTTAAACCAGTCATGTCCAGCCCCTCAAACATACACTACAATATCATTTTAAAAATAAACAATCTCATCATTGAAATGTTCAAGCTATGAGATAATCCCTGATTAATTCAAAACTATGTGAATAAAGAAGCATGACATTTGACAGAAGAAGCTGAACGCTAAATGACTAATCCAGAATACGAAAATAGTAATGAAAATGAACCTACCTTAAGTTTGGGAGCAATCATTTTGCAAGGCCCACACCATGTGGCAAAGAAATCAATTATAATAAGTTTGTCCTTGTTTTCTTTCAAAGTTTGGTCAAATTTTTCCTACAATCAGACGAAAAAAAAAAAAAACCCATTTAATTCAGAAGAGATGGCAAGGCTGTATAATTTCCAATAACATTGATTTCAGGTTCAATCCCACGGCACGGCACATTAAGCTGGTATCTTTTTAAAGTCCCTGGTTAATCAATGCTTCGTGAATGAATGACAGAAAGAAAGCGAAAGATACTAATTGTACGGATATGTCTCGAGTATTACTGTAAGATTGGTGTCCAGCCATAAAAGGGAGGGGGAGAGAGGGGAGGGGGGCAGGTGTTTCTTTCACTCGTTACAGACTGCAGCCATGTTGGGACATTGCCTTTAACCCTTTCATTACCATATTTCTGTTGAGATGCTCTGTGTTTCTTTCAATTATTTTAGATATAACAAAGAATTTAGAAAAATAACTTAGTTACCATTAAGCTAGTGTTAGTAATGTAAATTGTGACTAAAGTTTGGTGGAAAATTTTAATTCAAAACTTAAGAAAACAAGACATTTGTACTACAGGGCCAGAGGCGGTTTCGGCCAGGTTGGTAATGAAAGGGTTAAGGATTTAATGGAACAACAAATCAACCCCCAGCATTAATTTTTACTAAGTCATCATCATTTAACATCTATTGTCCATGTTGGCAAAGCTGGGGAGCTGCACAACACTCTGCTTTGGCAAAGGTTCATTGGTTGGATGTTCTTCCTAATGCCAACTACTTTATAGAAGGTGGCTGCTTCTATGTGGCACTACCATGAGTGCTTTCCGTAAGAGGGCCCAGTCTTAGCACGGAATACAAGGCACCAGGCATCTCAATCCTTTGCCATTTCGCCTGAAAGGTTCTGGCATCCTGATGTCGTTCTTCAGTACTTCATCCCATATTGTCTTGCCCCCACCACCACCACCACTTCCATCTACTTTGAGACCAGCACTTCTTTACGGAGCTAACAGCATCCATCGGCATCACATGACCAAACCTATGCAGTCTCCTCTCTTTGCACAAAACAACGAATTCTTCTTATGCCTAACTTCTCTCTCAAAATACTAGCACACACCGTTGAACATGCATACTTACATTTACACATCCAGCAGGGCATACCAGCCTCATCCCTTTCTAACCTTTGCATGTTCTCTGCATTCAGGGCCCACATATGACCACCATGTACAATTGCTGTCCATATTCATGCATCATACAATCTTCCTTTTACTCAGAATAGAGAAACCTTTTGTGGCCAACAGAGGTAACAGCTCTCTAAATTTACTCCATCCTATTGTTATTCTAGCTATCACACTCTCCATGCACCCTTCCCCACTACTAATTTGGTCCCCTAGGTAGCAGAAATTATCTACTACCTCTAATGAGCCACCAGGGCATTCGAGAGAATCAATTTCCTGAGTTTCCAAAGTTTTTATGGATCCTGTGCATCTTCCACTTTACAAAAACTATCTTCTCTGACAGCCTTCCTATTAATCCACAGCACCTCTTGTGTCCATAGCTTACACTGGGTACACCATATTGAGTTCCTGCCTATACCTTTTCTATAGATCAAATAAGGCCACCTATCTGAGGTGGGTATGGTCGTGTCAGTTTTCTTGCTGACTAGGATCTTAGTTTTTGATAAGTTAACATTAAGACCCTTAGATTCCAGGTTTTGCTTCCACACCTGGAATTTCTCATCTAGCTTTGATATAGAATCTGCTGTGAGGACAAGACCATTAGCATATAGTATTTCCAGGGGCTGACGGTCTTGAATTCCCATTAATGATGAAAAAGAGGAGACTAAAGATTGAGCCTCAATGAACCCCTACTCTCACCTTACAGACAGTATCTTTGTGCATGGTCTGTACAACTTTCACCAGCCACCAGCAGCTTCAGAGTCCACCATATCACACAGCAGGGAACTCTATCGAAGGCTTTCTCTAGATCAATGAATGTTAGGTACATTAATTTATTCTTAGCTAAATACTTTTCTTGCAGTTACCTGACTAACAAAATAAAATCAGAAGTGCTTCTTCCCTGGACAAAGCCAAACTGCATTTCATCTAGCCTATTTTCAACACTTCCATTTCCTTTCTCAACATTTTGGTCAGCATTCATCACTCCACTCTCACCACCTCCATCCACTACAAACACACAGACTCACACCTCTACTTCTCCTCCTCCCACCCTAAACACACCAAGCTCTCCATCCCCTATTCCCAATTCCTCCGAGTGCACAGGCTCTGCATTGATGACCATGGCTTTGAGCTTATAAAGAATAAGTCCTGGGTGTGGGGGTAAATTTGTTTGACTAAAGGTAGTGCTCCAGCATGGCTGCAGTCAAATGACTGAAACAAGTAAAACAATATGTGTGTGTATAGGTAGGTAGGGAGGGGTGGTAGGTAGATGGACCGATAGATATCATTTAACATCCAGTTTCCAAGCCGGCACGGGCAGGATGGTTTGACCGAAAACTAGTAAGCTGGCAGGTGGGGGGGGGGGGGGTTACGGCCGGATGTCCTTCCTAATGCCACATATCCCATCATTTAATGTCAGACTTCCATACTGACCCGAGTCGGATTGTTTAACTAGATCCCTTCATTATATTGTTTCACGTATGTACAAGCTGTTACTTATAAAATGCAGTTTGTGACACTACCACATGCAATAAGAGACACCCCCATCCAGTTATTCGCCATGCTAGAAATAGCAGCCAAATTTTCCTAAAATCACACAACTGTCTTAAACAAGTGAAGGAAACCTTAGATGTATTGCAGATACAGCATTATTATTATTATTATCATTTAACGTCCATTTTCGATGCTGGCATGAGTGAACCCCTTTAAAACAAAAGCCTAAAAAACAGAATTGATATTACAGGATAGGCTCACTGAATGGGGTCAGTTCAGGTCTAAACAATGACATACAAACGTGTGTGTGTGTGTGTGTAACAGTCTCCTGTAACAAATACAAAGGCAATCCGTTTAAAACAGAACAGATGTTGAAATATTGATGATAATAAAAACTTATTTAACTTATATTTTATATCCACAATGGTGACTAATACAACCGTATAATGATTCTTGAAGTTTTGGTAGACTGTTTGTATGCGTGCGCGAATTTTTTTTTTCATATTCGTTCATAGGAAGTTGTTTTACACCTATTACACACATTTTTTTGAAGACTGTTTGTATGCAAGTGTGTTTAACTGTGCACATGAATGTGAATATTAAAGAACATATTTATTTACTATGATTGTTATTTTCAGAACAAATAAATCTTTTGGCTGTTATGTTATTGATGTTATTATTATTGCTAGTTAAAGGGTGGTGACTTGGCTGAATATTTTGAGTCTTGTAGTTGTGTTAGTCAATATTCTGAGTTCAAATCCAACTCATTTCTTTATCATCATTATCGATGGACCACTCAAAGAGGTATGTATACATTATCATTTTCGTAACATAATTTCTGTAGTATTTCAAGATGTTTCTGACACGTATTTTGATTCACATGGTGGAGATCCAACATTTCTTCACTTTTTCCAGAATTTCTTCTCTTTATTTTTTTTTTTTTTTGCGAAATACGGAGTTTATGATTCATGTGTGAGTGTGTGTTCTTGATACTCGTTTAGAACAAGTAGTTTTACACCAATTACACTATTTTTCTTAGTTTAAAGGCCGTGGACTGAAGATGTGAAATTTCCGAAGCCTCTCCCCCACCCCCCTTTCGCGAGCGCGCATTTTTTTCATGATAGTCGTTTTGAGCAAGTTGTTTTACACCTATTACGCTGTTTTTGTTTTTGTGCCCGGTTCAGACGCTTTCGGAAATTCCCGATATAAATATTCCGAGGCCTCTCCCCCACCCCTCTTTCGCGAGAGCGCATTTTTTTTTTTATATTCGTTTAGAGCAAGTTGTTTTACACATATTACACTATTTTTTTTTTGTTTTGGTGCCCGGGTCAGCCCCTCAGACACTTTCGGAACTTCCCGATGTGAATTTTCCGAGGCCTCTCCCCCACCTTCATATTCGTTCATAGGAAGTTGTTTTACACCTATTACACACATTTTTTTTTTGATTTTCTGATATTTGTTACGCCCTATATTAACCACTGGAAAGTGTTTAAGTGTGTATGTGAATTTGAGGAGTTTTTTTTTTTCTAGTAGTTTCAGCTGGGAAGGGACTGTGGCAATTATTTTCGCAGATCCTTCGAAATTGGACAAATTGTATGAGAGGGAGGGAGGACATACGTGGGTACGTGCAAGTATAGGAACGTCAATGGACGGTTGTATATACTAAGCGTCCAGAACTAGTTCATGACGACTGGGCCAACCCACTTTTCTTTTGTTCCCAGGACACAGTGAAAGTGAAATTACACAGCTTGCCACAAGCGAAGTGTGTCTCTATAAATTATAAGAAACGAAAACGAAACAGTACACGATATCGGCTTCACACACACACACAATCATAGCAACGTAGTCGTTGTTGAAAGTGGATCCACCAAAATATTTTAATGGCAAAACTAGAAGAGAAAGAGTCGATGACTAACGCCAAATGCACGAGAAACAATTACGTATATGAAAAATTATGGACTTCATCACGTTTGACTTTGTTCTGGGAAACGGATCTGTTTGCAATGACAAATCTCAGATCTTTTACTGTTATACAATCTCAAAAGTTGACAGTACACTCCGTTTTTCCCTGGGGTAGACTGTAGACTAGCGATCGTCAACCTTTTTAGAACCACAAACCGGGGTGGGGGCATCATGCGCATAATATATCAACTATTGCATACAAAAAGAAACAAAGCCAAAAAACAACATACTACAGATTGCGATAGCCAATAATATAGAAATCAATTTTTAAAAATTATTTTTCTGTGCAGCCTGGTACCGAGTGATCTATGGTTTGGTGGTCGGGGACCCCTGCCGCAGATGATAGTTGAGGACAGCCCAACCTCGGGACGAAACTGTAAGATTTTATACACACACGCACAAGCTCACATATACTCTACCTACCGTAGACTTCTGTATCACATGTCTCGACTATGTTAAATATTTTCCTTTTATATATTCTACAATTTCAAGGCGGCGAAGTGGCAGAATGGTTAAGCACACCGTCTTTACGTTCTGAGTCCAAATTTCACTGAGGTCGACTGTGTTTTTCATCCTTTCGGGCTCGATAAAATAAGTACCAGTTGAGCACTGGAATCGAAATAATCGACTTTGCCCCTCTACTCACATTTCTGGCCCTATGCCAAAATTTGAAACCTATATATTTCATAACTTTTACATAACGATGTGTGTGTGTTACGCTAAAAGTGCTATTCACATCCTTCACTTTAAAAAAAACCCGAATGCCTTGTCTCCTGACAACTTGATTCGTTCGATGCCGCCGCCCTCTCTTGAACTAAAAACATTTCTGGAATTCGAATTTGACTTGGCAAATGACAGTCGACAGCAGGTGCAGCAATTGTCCCAAATGTAATATCCTGCTTAAAAGCTCTACCTGCGACGATTTCATCTCAATCGAAGGAGAGGAGCTTTCTCCGTCCGGGTTGCGGATCCGTGAAACAAGCTGCCAGACGAGATGGTAAAGATGCCGACGACCGCTTTGTTCAAAGCCTCCCTGGACCTCAAGTGGCCTGAACTCTTTACATGAACACCACCCTGTACTTAACTCCATGTCCCCCTACATGGCCTTGCTATTTGCTTTTGAGCCAAATTAACTAACTAACTAACTAAGAGTCAGTATTAATTGTAAGGCGATGCCGTTACTCGTCGAAAGCAAGATCCAAGCAGGTTCTTCATTATTTTGCGCATCCCAAGAAAGTCTCACATGAATTACATCCCCACCTCCCTTTAACATGCCAACGACGTTAGTATGTAGCTGTTTTCACTTGTTCAACCCATCAGGTCGGCTCCAACCGTGACCATTCCGTCTTTTTTTTTTTTTTCTCGCAGACAACATTAACTAATGCCCTTTCTGTTTTTAATATTTGTTTATGGCAATAGGATATGATTTGAGAGATCTGCTACCATTGTCAGGTTGGATCGACCAGACGTACGACAAAGAGGTACTCTAGCCATGACCATCCCGTCTTTATTCGTCTGACAAGTATATGCTAATGTGATGTTGAATACACAATACTGGTTTCAAATTTTGGCACAAAGCCAGCAATTTCGGGAGAGGGGGGGGCTTGTCTATTACATCAAATCCAGTATTTAACTGGTACGTAGTCGACCTCGGCGGAATTTGAATGCAAGACGTAAAGCATTTTTGCTCCCCGGCGTGCCAGTTGGCCGACTTGAATACATAATTGATATTAACATGTGAAAATAACAGCTTTTTTTTATATCTTTTAAGACCGTTAAGTGAACCAATGTTGAGCGATCGCATGGAGGTACCATGATGGAGCTACTTCACTGCGTGTGTGAGCGTACAGAACGTCGGCCCTTCACTTCAACATCACCAATATAAAACGTGGTGAAAAAGAAAAAATTGGCTCGTATATTGTCAGAGACTGAACCTCGAATTAAAATAGTTAATAGCGAACAATTGCAGTGTCTAATGCATAACACCACCTCCTGACCGCATAATAAAATGAATTCGCATCTTCACCTCATGACGATTAAAGGCAGTTTTGCGTGGTGGAATCAATAGAATATTATACTCGTATACGGTCAGACATACAGCACAAGCTTACGGCTATTCAGACCAATGATCAAAAGCGCTCCATCTACGAACAACCCATCTTAATACCCAGGAAAATTGAAGTCAGGGTCACATTATTCAACGTGTCTATTTAAGACGGCAAGTGCGATTTAGTGTCTATTTCTAGCAGACTGGCTGACCCACATAAAAGCTTCATCAACTGTTGACGGAGGCGATGATGACATGTTTAAGTTGAATGTGGAAGAAAAAAGATAATTACAAATACTCAGGTTTAATTAGACAATAGACGTATGATCAAAGGCATTCCAGCCTCGACCGTCCAGCCTCCTTTTACAGGCGGTGTACCTTCGACCACAAGCTTTTATTTGGAACATCAAGAACCACATTACGTCCTTCGTCTTTTAAAATGGTGCAGTGTGATCCAACATAAATTTGACATCTATTTCTAACCTATCGTTAGCTAAGGTCGTTGAAAAAAACCTTTAGCAATAATCACACAACAAAGCAAATAATACACCCAATGCTCTCTAAATCAAGTGGAAGACTTCGGCTCCAAAATGCACAGTCATGGTCGGAGATATAGATACACACACACACACACATACATACACATATATATATATATATACAGGCATAACTATAGATGTATACCCCCGCCCCCGACTTTGTTGCCTCATAACTTCCAGAAAAATTAATACTGTTAGTAATGATGACTTGTCGATTAAGTTGAATATGGATTGAAAGAAGATAACTGCAAATATTCATGTAGTTATGCCAATATACATGAATATATAATCTATCTTTCCTTTTTTAGTATCAGAGTTATCAACTATCTTCGTTAATTTCCAAGGCCGATCTAGATTATCATTGCATATGAAATTAACATTATGAGGGATTTCTCGTCCAAGTCGCACATAGGCCGGGAATTTTATTTAAAATACATGGACCCTACGAACTTGACTGGTGGGTATTTTATCGACCCCAGGGATGATAGAAAGGGAAAACTGATCTTGAATGAATTTGGATTCTAAACGTAAAGAACCGTAACGCGAAATTTGTACAATCAAGTGCTTGGGACTGTAAAGGGGACAAGAGAAAAATATGGTGGGAAGGGTCAGATCGAATAATGACTGTAGGGTTCAGAATAAAATAAATACGAAAAAGAAACAGGGCAGGGATCACCTGAATCGGTACCAGTGATGGATTGGTGATTATTTTATCGACTCCCAGTAATGTTAGGGCAAGATTTATGGCGAGATGAACCTGAAATATTGACATTTATTTTGGACAGACACTATAGTTGCTGCAATTACCACTTCAATAACAATTTTCGTCATACCTCGTTAACTTATTTCATACATATCTATCCTGGAATAAAAAAGGGACCCTAAATAAAGCAATTAAATATCAGACAAAATAATAATAGTTAAAGAAAAAACTTAAATTGCTCTAAATAAGACGAAGAACTGCACAATATACAAACGGTTGACAAGTGCTCAGAATAATTAATTAAATAATAGATATCAGTCAATAAATTCAAGAATAGCGTTAATTTATGGCTTTGTATTTCGAATCCTTGGAAATGATATAGTATGGAATAACTGATTATTTATAGAAGGGTATCAAATAATTAAATACCATAATTAAAAAGTATTCTTGGGTTTATTAAGCCATCACCATGCATACACACACACATATATATACATAGGCGATAACACACGTATATAATATATTTGTTGAAAGCGATCAGGTTTAAAGTACAAAAGTGGAATTGTACTGTTTAATATTAATTGGATATTCAAAAATCGTTAATTGATTAAGTTACTAGTAATATATTTGCTTTTAATTAAAGCTTTGGATGCGTTTAAACGTTTTCCTGTCTCTTTTATTATTTTTTTTTTGTTTTTGTAGTTTGAATTTTGAGTTCTATTAAGAAAGAAAAAAAAGGAAAATATTTGGATAAAAAAAGAGATGAAGTAATTTTACTTACTACAGAGTCGATTATGAGCATGATGAGAAGTTTCTAGTGAACCGAGGTGAGAGCGAATCGAAGAATTTTAAGAAATGAGTGAAACTGATGCAAAGAACAACACCGCATGGAATTATATATATTTACCCGCTAAAGGGGAGAAGAGAGAGGGAGATAGAGAGTGAGAAAGAGTACGGGGGAAAGAGAGAGGGGTGACTAGAGCGAGAGAAAGAATATGGGAGGAAAGAAAGAGGAGAGAAAGAAAGAGATAGCGAGAGAGAAAGAAAGAGATAGGGAGAGAGAGAGAGAAAGAGATAGCAAGAAAGAAAGAGAGGTGAGGCAAGAGGGAAACAGACTGATCGACCGTGTGTGTGAAATGGAGGGGCAGTAATTTAGTAGTGAAAGAGTAAGAGATTAAAGTGAGTGAAAATGTAGTGATGGCGGGAGAAATAAAAGCGAGGAAGGGAGAGAGGAGGGACTAAGAGAATTATGCAGAAGCAAATGCACGCACACACATACACACACACGCACGTAAAGGAAAGTAAAGAGACTGATAGTTTATAAGTAATTAAGGGAGGAAGGTTAATGAAAGAGATGAGGAGAGGTAAGAATAAATAGAGAGATAGTAACGAAGAGAAGACAAAAAAATGTAGCGATGGCGGGAGAATTAAGAGGGGAGGAGGAAATAGTAGGATGATATCCGTTGTTGAGAAGAAGAGGGGGGGAATGAGGAGTGAAATACCCAGGGAAGTCCTCTGGCTGAAAATGTAATAGTAAAGTAGTCGCTAAGCATAGTTGCGTTAATCCTGGAAATTAATTAATTAAAATTTCACCATTAGTGACGAGAAATCCATAATAATAACTATTCACTTCATTAAATAGCGGTCAAGATTTTTTAAAAAGGAAAGCAGGGGCTAAACCCTTTGAAAAATGTGTGTGTGTTTGTGCGTGTTGAATGAAGTGGGTTAGGATTTTTTTTCACATTTATATTTATTTAGCAGCTGAATAACAATCCTGGTTTTGTATTTTTTTGCCCCACTTCACTATTAATTTTTCACGCAGTCGATGGAGGATACTAGATATTTATTCGAATTACTTAAATTATTTTAGTCACTCTTTATTTTAATTCAATATTCAATCAGATCAAACTAGTGTCGGATTCTTTTCAATATTCAATTTTAAATTAAAATTTCCGTGTCGTTTCCCCATCTCTTATTTATTTATTTATTATCTTTTTCTTCTGTTAGTTACTAGAGTGCGGCCATGCTGGGGTACCGCCTTATATATATATATATATATATATATATATATATATATATATATATATATATATATATATAATATATATATATATATATATATATAACTATTTAAGTGGAACTTATTCATTTTAGAAATCATTGTTCCCATCAGCACGGCTTATCCTTCACTTATTTCGGTTATTGGACTGCGGCCTTGCTGGGGCACAATTTCGAAGAGTTTTGTCAAACAAATCAGCTCAATTAATTCTGAGTTTCTTTTTTTTTTAAAGTCTGATATTTATTCTATCGATATCTTTTGCCAAACCGCTAAGATATGGAAGCGTAAACAAACCAACACCGGTGGTGAGGGACAAACAAGCGCAATCTCGCATAGTTTCCGTCTACTCGGACGGGGCTGTAGAAGACGCTCTTCCATGATGACACGCAAATTCATTAAAATTTCCTTCATTTATGGTTCCACATATTCTTATCATTTTGACTTAATTCTATAAAAAAGACTAGGTAATTCCTATCAAACTAGTTATAAATAAGCCAAATCTCTCTCAAGTTGCACTCAGCCGTCTTATTTAAGAGGGTGATTCAAAAGTCGCCATACATAGGAACAATTTATTTTTCTTATAAGAAATAGGTTTTTTTTGTAACATTTATTACCATTGTTTCAAATACACATTACAATACGTCTACCCCATTCGTTGTGAACTCGTAAAAGTACATCTGGTGTGTGCAAATGAATTGGTGGTGCATTCCTTCAAACGATTTGTTTTATTTTATTTTCGCGATACACCATTCCTTTCAAATGCCCCCAAAGATAAAAATCAAGAGGGGTCAGATCAGGGGATCTAATAAGCTATTTCTTATTAAAAAGAAAAAAAAATTTCGTATGTATGGAGACTTTTTAATCACCCTGTATTATATAAAATAGACTTGAACTTATTAAAAGTTGGGATGGTAAAGGACAAAATTCTTTTGCTCATGAATTCACATGTTTTAGGACAGACTAAAGATCGTATCAGCGATAGCGATGCATTTGAGTACAGGCAAGTGAGGGAACCGGTATCTCGTCGTTCGACTTGCTAGAAATAGTAGCCAAATCTTCCTCCAACCGCACCCTACCGTTTAAAAAGATGACGGTTTCAGCTATTTGGTACAAGCCTCGTAATTTTAGGGGTTGGGGTATGTCGATTACAATAATCACAGTGCTCAACTGGTACTTTATTTTATCAATTTCGAAAGTACGAAAGGCAAAATTGACCCCGGCGGAATTTCAACCCAGAACATAAAAAGCCAACCGGCAATCAGTCGTATTTGGGCTCAAAGCTGTCAATAATTTGACAGCTGGTTCGTTTATTTCTTTTATTTATCTGTTTCTTTTCATGACGTGTCGAAGGGGTTTAAAAATAAAGGAAGCAGACGACAGTGCCCGCACACACACATTACACACCCATTGACTTCGGTGTTTATGACTTCAATAGTGAAACACACTCGCCCGGTGTATCTCTAATGCCCGAGCTGGCAGAAACGTTAGCACGCCGGGCGAAATGCGTAGCCGTGTTCCGTCTGTCGTTACGTTCTGAGTTCAAATTCCGCCGAGGTCGACTTGGCCTTTCATCCTTTCGGGGTCGATAAATAAAGTACTAGTTACGCACTGGGGTCGATGTAATCGACTTAATCCCTTTGTCTGTCCTTGTTTGTCCCCTCTGTGTTTAGCCCCTTGTGGGCAGTCATCATCATCATCATCATCATTTAACGTCCGCTTTCCATGCTAGCATGGGTTGGACGGTTCAACTGGGGTCTGGGGAGCCCGAAAGCTGCACCAGTCCAGTCAGATCTGGCAGTGTTTCTACAGCTGGATGCCCTTCCTAACGCCAACCACTCCGAGAGTGTAGTGGGTGATTTTATGTGCCACCGACACAGGTGCCAGACGAGGCTGGCAAACGGCCACGCTCGGATGGTGTTTTTTATGTGCCACCGACACAGGTGCCAGACGAGGCTGGCAGACGGCCACGCTCGGATGGTGTTTTTATGTGCCACCGACACAGGTGCCAGATGAGGCTGGCAAACGGCCACGATCGGATGGTGCTTGTTACGTGCCCACAGCACGGAGGCCAGTCGATGCGGTACTGGCTACGGCCACGTTCGGATGGTTTTCTTGTGTGCCACGTGCCACCGGCACTGGTACCACAAGGATACAAATTCCATTGATGTTCATCTATTTTGATTTGTTTTGATTTGATTTTCACTTGCTTCAACAGGTCTTCACAAGTGTCACAAGAAGGAAGGTATGCACAGGTGGACTGACTACGTCCCAGGTAGGGGCCATGGGTTATGGCCTGACTAGTCTTGCCGGGTCTTCGGATGGTGTTTTTATGTGCCACCGACACAGGTGCTAGACGAGGCTGGCGAACGGCTACGATCGGATGGGGTTTGTCATGTGCCCACCACACTAACTACAGCACTGATGGATTTCTTGTGTGCCACAGGCACTGGTACCACAAGATACAAATTCCATTGATGTTCATCTATTTGTCTATTTTGATTTGATTTGATTTGATTTGATTTTCACTTGCCTCAACCGGTCTTCACAGGTGTCACAAGAGGAAGGTATGCACAGGTGGACTGACTAGTCTTGCCGGATCTTCGGAAGGTGTTTTTATGTGCCACCGACACAGGTGCCAGATGAGGCTGGTGAACGGCCATGATCGGATGGTGTTTGTTACGTGCCCACAGCACGGAGGCCGGTCAATGCGGAACTGGCTACGGACACGTTCGGATGGTTCTCTTGTGTGCCACCGGCACTGGTACCACAAAGATACAGATTCCATTGATGTTCATCTATTTTGATTGTTTTGATTTGATTTTGATTTTCACTTGCCTCAACAGGTCTTCACAAGTGTCACAAGAAGGAAGGTATGCACAGGTGGACTGACTACGTCCCAGGTAGGGGCCATGGGTTATGGCCTGACTAGTCTTGCCGGGTCTTCGGATGGTGTTTTTATGTGCCACCGACACAGGTGCTAGATGAGGCTGGCGAACGGCCACGATCGGATGGTGTTTGTCATGTGCCCACAGCACGGAGGCCAGTCGATGCGGTACTGGCTACGGCCACTTTCGGATGGTTTTCTCTTGTGTGCCACCGGCACTGGTACCACAAAGATACAAATTCCATTGATGTTCATCTATTTTGATTTGTTTTGATTTTCACTTGCCTCAACAGGTCTTCACAAGTGTCGCAAGAAGGAAGGTATGTACAGGTGGACTGACTACGTCCCAGGTAGGGCCCACGGGTTCACAAGTGTCGCAAGAAGGAAGGTATGTACAGGTGGACTGACTACGTCCCAGGTAGGGCCCACGGGTTATGACCTGACTAGTCTTGCCGGGTCTTCGGATGGTGTTTTTATGTGCCACCATGTTCCCACATCACGGAGGCGAGTCGACGCGGTACTGGCTACGGCCACGTTCGGATGGTTTTCTTGTGTGCCACAGGCACTGGTACCACAAAGATATAAATTCCATTGATGTTCATCTATTTTGATTGATTTTCACTTGCCTCAGCAGGTCTTCACAAGTGTCACAAGAAGGAAGGTATGCACAGGTGGATCGACTACGTCCCAGGTAGGGACCACGGGATATGGCCTGACTAGTCCTGCCGGGTCCTCTCATGCACAGCACACTTCCATAGGACTCGGTCTTCAGTCATTTCCTTGGTGAGACCTAAAGTTCGAAGGTCGTGCTTCACCACCTCGTCCCAGGTTTTCCTGGGTCTACCTCTTCCACAGGTTCCCTCAACTGCTAGGGTGTAGCACTTTTGCACACAACTATCTTCAGCCATTCTCGTCACATGACCATACCAGCGCAGCCGTCTCTCTTGCACACCACACCTGACACTTCTTAGGTTCAACTTTTCTCTCAAAGTACTTACACTCTGACGATTATGAACACTGACATTACACATCCATCGGAGCATACTGGCTTCATTTCTTGCAAGCTTACGCATATCCTCAGCTGTCACGGCCCATGTTTCACTACCATGTAGCATGGCTGTACGTACACACGCATCATATAGTCTGCCTTTTACTCTTAGCGAGAGGCCTTTTGTCACCAGCAGGGGTAAGAGCTCTCTAAAAGAAATATATTCGAGGCTCCTTCATTAGAATTTCCACATCAGCAACAAGGTATTTTCTTTGTTTGTTTGTTTGTATGTATGTATGTATGTATGTGTGTATATGTATGTGTGTATGTATGTATGTGTGTGTATGTATGTATGTGTGTGTGTATGTGTGTGTGTATATGTATGTGTGTATGTATGTATGTGTGTGTATGTATGTATGTGTGTGTATGTGTGTGTGTATATGTATGTGTGTATGTATGTATGTATGTGTGTACGTACATGTATATGAAAAATAATGGGTGTGTGTGTGTGTGCGTGCGTGTATGAGTGAATAGAAATACATACACATAGAAGCGCACACACATACACCCATTATCTTTCGTATACATGTACGTACACGAATACATACGTAAATTTATTGTGCAAGTGCGTGTTTGTGTGTCGATACAGATACATAAAACCCAACAAGCTTGTGCACACACACACACATACGTTCACCCATTATCTTTCATACATACATACATACATACACACACATACATACACACACACACACATACATACACACACATACATACACACACACACAAATACATACATACATACATTGTGCAAGTTTGTTTCACTATTCATGTCCTGAAAATGAAAGTGTGGGGCCGCACCCTCTATCGTCTGTTTCACTCCACCGACTTCAAAGCAAAAGCCACCTTCAACATGTCATGAAAACAAAATTTTTACAGAAACTAGCAGTATCGCCCGGCGTTGCTCGGGTTTGTGTCGACCCTTTAGAATAGGAATTTTTGAAAAGTAAAAATTTTGCATTATGTAGCTTGTTATTCTCTTTAAGTGAACATTTTTCTGGTTGAAATACACTAAAAAATGGCGACACTGCAGTAAAAAAAATCATAAAAAATAGGGATTTTCATAGAAAAAAAAGCACCTTTTTGATGTAACTAATTTTTGGTGTTAACATGGTCTGATTTGAAATTTTTCTTCTACTACGATTGACAAAATAAACAGTGGGAGGAAGTAGGTGTGAGAGGAAGAGAGGAGGAGGGTTAGATGAAGAGGGGAGGAGAGTTAAGCCCATGTGATACAAAGGAGTGAAGAGAGAAGATTAATCCCTGTTCACAGCGAAGACAGGAGTCTGGATGGCCCCCGTGCAAGGACAATCCAAACATAGACAGGTGTTGTAAAGAATGACTGGTAGAGCGGATATGGTGCGAGACCAGGGTGTTGTTGCTGAGTCTGATGTCTCAAAGGTGTTCCATGAACTGGTCAGCCAAGCAGTATCCTGTTTGACCTATGTATAAAGAAGGATAGAGAGAGCAGGAGATGCAGTAGACTACATTGCTAGAAGTGCAGGTGAAGGAGTCAATGATATGATAGGGTCGATGATAGGTGCCTGTAAGGAGGGTGGTGTTGGAGAGGTAAGGGCAAGTGTGACAGCGTGGGTGGGAGCAGGGAAATGAACCGGGTTGGGACATTGGGTTAGGGAAGAAGCTGTGGACCAAGAGGTCTCATAGGCTGTGGGCTCATTTGAAAGAGGGATGGGGTCAGTTAGGGAAGATGTGTGAAGTGGAGGGGTTGGACTGGAGCTCCTGGAAGGCTTGGAGAATAGTGTGTTGGAGACGTAGGGTGGTGGGATGGTAGGTGAGGGGAAACAGGAGATGGGTGATGGTGGGGCAGGCGTGGGGAGAGAAAGAGCAGATGCACGTTCCACAGAACATGCTCTGGCAAGGGTGATGTGGATAGTGGTGAGGGGATATCCATGTAGGATGAAGTGGTGAGCCTCAAAGCCATGGTGGTCACTACAGAGCCTGCGTAGACGGAGGAATTGGGAATAGGGGATGGAGAGCTTAGGGTGGGAGGAGGAGAAGTTGAGGTATGAGTGTGAGTCTGTGTGTTTGTAGTGGATGGAGGTGGTGAGAGTGGAGTGATGGATGCTGACCGAAATGTCAAGAAAGGCGACTGAAGTGTCGGAAATAGTGCAGGAGAAGTGGAGAGCAGGATGGAAAGATTTGACAAAAGAGAGGAAGGAGTCTACACTCACATATCTACACACATGTATACATCTCTCTCTCTCTCTCTCTATATATATATATATATATATATATATACATACACACACACATGTGCATATACACATATATAAATATACATACTAACATACATACACACACACATACATGTACACACACATACTCTGTATGTATGTATGTATATACATATGAATATGAGGTGAGTGTATATTTTATTGTGTGATATAAATGCAATAAACATATTTCAATAAACAATGTCACTCAAGTGAAAAGACAGATTGTCTTTGTTAAACAGGATGTGTTTTAATAAGCTTCTTCCTCCCAACAAAATGATGTGTACAGCCGAACAAAAGACACTGTAGCTCCTATTTATTGTACTTTTGGCTAAACGTCCATGTATGTATGTCATTGTTCAGTTTTATTTCAAGATTTCTTGCCACTAGAGAAAGAACCGGTTTCTAACCTTGATCCGAGGTTCCTTCATTAGAATTTCAGCAACAAGGTGCTTTTGTTTGTATGTATGTATGTGTCTGTGCAAGACCCAGCCTCAGTAAAGCTGGACTCAAGAGTCATCTTCGTAGTCATAAAGCGAGACAGATGAGTGACAACCTGGCCACTGGTGGTGGTGTAACACACCATACTAATCATATCTGTCGGGCATGTGGAAGAGAGTGTAATTTGGCAGAAAGACTTAAACGACATGCAAAGGTACATGAAGTCCCGTTACAACTACAGTCGGCTATTACCAGTAAAGGTTTTAGTTGCCAATTTTGTACAAGACATTGTAGATCTTTAGCTGGGCTAAAAGTCACATTCGATCACAGCACCAGTAACAGTGAAGCTTCGTGCAATGGCCATACTCGATAACGAGGGGGCAGCCATCATGTATGTATGTATGTGTGTGTGTGTGTGTGTGTGTGTGTGTGTGTGTATGTATGTATGTATATATGTATGCATGCATGTATGCATGCATGTATGTATGCATGCATGTATGTATGTATGTATTCTTGTGCATATAGAAGCATATCTAAATAGGCTAATATATGTTTCAAGCTTATCATTTGCATGTATGTATATATGCACATTTGTATGTGTGAATATGTGTACATGTGTGTGTGTGTGTGTGTGTGTTTGAATGGGTGTGTGTATTTAGAAAAAGGAGGCAGTCAGAATTTTGATTAATCCTTAATTAGCACTTTCCTTTCTTTTTTTTTCAAATTCATCAGGACAAAATTTTTTTTTAAAATGGTAAAAACAGAAAGCTTCGTTGTTCATTTATATGAAGAAGATATTGTTTAGAAGAGGACAATATTGTTTTTGTTCTTTAGGAAAGAGGAGGAGAGAGAGGAAGAAAAGCAAAGAGGAGGTGAGGGTGAAATAGACAGAGAGAGAGAGAGAGAGGGGTTTCGGGACAACCAAGAAAGAGGAGAAAAAAGAAATAATGATAATAATAAAGGATGGGGAAAGGGTTTCTCTTTTTACCATTGTGATTATAATTTATCTTGGCAAGTTCAAAAAATGAACAAAAGCGCTAATAAAGGATTATCCAAAATTCTGACTGCCTCCTTTTTCGCAATATACAATATCTTTACACTACTTCAAGCACTTTATACATATATGCGAGTGTATGTATGTGTGTGTGTATATATATGTATGTGGGTATATATATATATATATATATATATATATATAATATATATATATATATATATATATATGTGTGTGTGTGTGTGTGTGTGTGTATATATGTGTATATATAAATAAATGAAACGAAAGCACGTGATCTCTGCCCTTGGCATGTAGCTTCAACCGTGTTTTTCTGACGTGAATTTGCTACCCGGGTATCGGTTAACCGAATTATCCATACTAGGATAATTCATTCAACTACTTAAATATTCATATATGTGTATATATGTATATTTATCATATATATATATATTATATATATATATATATATATATATATATATATATACATGCACATATGAAATTACAGAAGGAAAATGCACACTTTACATTGTTTTAATATATTTTCGTAGGATTTCTTAGGAAAATACATAATTAAAACGATTTTTATGTCATGATTAGTGAAAGCGAAACTGGTGGACAGACACAACATAAAATATATTAAAACTATGTAAAGTGTGTGCATTTTCCTTCTTATATATATGTGTGTGAGTGTGTGTGTGTACATGTATGTGTATGTGTGCATGTATGTGTGTGGTATATATATATATATATATATATATAATATATATATATATATATATATAAGTTTAGAGGACTGACCACTAAAAAAATGGACAGCCTATATGCTAGATATAGACGTCAAAAGCGCCATTTTCCACGACGAAAGAACACATGTCTTGAGAACACAGTCTTCGTGGAAAATGGCGATTTTGACGTCTATATGTAGCATATAGGCTGTCCATGTTTTTAGTGGTCAGTCCTCTAAACTTTGTATGTAAAAAAATTTTTTTAATCTTCGGATTTTTTTAAAATATGCTAGGCCACTGGTTTTAATTGATTAATATCAATTTCTACCCTTATTAAATTTTATATATATATATCTATATATATATATATATATATATATATGTATATATACACATATATATATATATGTCTCTGGATGCAGGCCTAGCTGTTGGGGGTGCTTGTCTCCCCTTTGTAGACATAAGGACACAGGAAATGTGTCAAGGCCGACGGGAAGCGTTGATGCTTCCTAGGGCTAAATAGCAGTAGTATGATCCCCTTCATGGGACTGTCACATTAAGTTAACAGTATACAACTGCTCTCTCTCTCTCTCTCTCTCTCTCTCTCTCTCTCTCTCTCTCTCTCTCTCTCTCTCTTTATATATATATATTTGGCGTTAGGAAGGGCATCCAGCCGTAGAAACACTGCCAGATCAGACTGGGCCTGATGTGGCCTTCCGGCTTCACAGACCCCAGTTGAACCATCCAACCCATGCTAGCATGGAAAGTGGACGCTAAATGATGATGATATATATATATATATATATATATATACTAGTGAGAAGTCCATCAAAAATCCATGGGTGGTAAATGTTTATCAGTTTTATCATTAATTACTTTGGGCAAATCTGTATTTAAAGGAATTAATTGAATAAAACACATATTCCTCATTATCATTTAGTAAACACTAAAATATGGCAAAATATACCTTGTATCTAGAGAGATTGCACTTACAACATGCGTTTCTAGTCTGTGTTCAGCTCAAAGAGCTGAAGTACCATTGCAATGGGTTGTCTGTGTGTCGAGGGCATGGAGGAAGGGGTGACAATTATATTACATACATACACACACACATACATGCACATACATACATGCATGCAAGCATGTATGCACATGTGTGCATACATGCATACACACATAAATATATGTATGTGTACATACATGCATGCAGGTATGCATGTGTGCATACATGCACACATACATGCATGCATACATACGTACACAGACATACATAGATACCTACATACGTGTGTACATACATATACTCATACATACATGCATGCATATATACATATGTACATACATACACACATACGTACATATATATACACATACATACATACACACACATACATGCATAAATACATACATACATACGTACATACACTGATGACGGGTCCAAGTATTGCATTTGTATATTTATATGTAGAAAAGTAGGGGTTTTTTTGCCCCTTTTATTTGCTTCAGTTACAGTAGATAGCTGCCAAGCTGGGGCATTGCTTGGAAGGGTTTACTCAAACAAATTGGCCCCAGTACTTACTTATCATGTGTAGTATTTATCCTGTTGGTCTCATTCACTAAACTACTAGATTTCAGGTATGTAAACAAACCAACCAGTATTAAGAAAGGATAGGAAAATATTAGATTGATAAGCCCTAAAATCCACTCCATAATTGCCCACAGGTATATGGCATAGTGGTTAAGAGCACAGGCTACTAACCCCAAAATTCCAAGTTCAATTCCAGGCAGTGACCTGAACAACAACAATAACAACAACAAAATACCTTAGGAATGAGAACCCAGGTTCCAAATTTCCCAAAGAAACCTGATGAAGGATGGAGGGTGTATCAGCCGAAATGTTGTGTTAACAAAAAAGATGAGGACAAATATCCATCAAATGTAAATAGTGTAAATAATGTAAACCGACGATGGTTTTCAAGTGGTGGTGTTGAGACTAACACAAAGTCAAACACACATACACACATAAACAAGGAGGCATACACACACACACATGTATATGTATGTATACAGCAGATTTCTTGACAGTGTCCATCTACCAAACTCACTCATACTATTTGTATTATTGAATTTTTCATGCAAGTTTCTCCTTCACCACTCAATGCGTCTCCATGTTCCTGCAGCGTGGACAACATTGTTCTCTTTATAATTGTGGCGATTGGGAAAGGACAGACTCTTCCCATTTAGCATACCACCTCAGTCGGTTCTTTTGTGGAGTTTTGTTTCTTGTTTCTTGTTGTATTAGTGTTTGTTCTGTTGTGTATGACAAAAAGTGTAACGCAGCTTGTGTTGTGGTACTTTAATCATGTACAGGATTTGGAGCTTAGGTCGGTTGTTTTAGATTACGATATGCTTATTGTTGAGCGAAGGCATTGTGTGTAAAGGTTATTCTATTTAAACCATTTCTATTGAATCACGAGCCCTTCTATAGAAATGGATTGTGTTTTGTGCAAAATGTAGGCTGTTCATAGCAGAGATACTTTTGGGACAGTGTGTAATAGTGTGAGCCTTGCTATGGCATTTTTTCAGATTATTATTATTATTATTATAAAAGATATCATTGTTATTAATCAGTAGTCTTATTTTTAGCATGTGCTTTCACTGCACCACCGAGTGCAACTCTGTGGCCTTGGGTATGAGCTGTGCTTTGTTGTGGTGCTCTTATTTTCACTGTATTGAGAGTGTTCTGCGTAGGATGTGTGCAGTGCCTAGTTGTGCTATTTTCTGTATGGTATATGCATTTGTAAGTCCTGGTGTTTTGGTTATGTATTTGTCTGAATGATTTTTTTATCATACTTAATGCACCTACTATAATAGGAATTCTTTCTGTTTTAGGTTTCAAGTTAATATAATAATAATAATAATAATAATAATAATAATAATAATAATAATAATAATAATTATTATTATTATTATTATTATTATCATTATTATTATTATTATTATTATTATTATTGAGTGAGAGAGCAGTGCATGCAATCAAAGTGACACTGGGGTAAAATATACAAAGCCCAGTATACCCGTCTGATAAGGGTATACCAGGCACATGCATCACAACCATATGTATGTGACATGGTGATCTCATATCAAGATAGTGTATGACCTTGCAGGTGGGGCCCAGTTAGAATTTTCTTCTGGTCGAGTAGCCCATCCCGCTCAAAAGGTCCCTGAATAAGGATTGTATAAGGATGTTGAACGAAACACCCATGCTTCCAAAGGTGAATTTTCCAAACCCCAAAGAATCCCTCTCAACACATGGCTATGATGCTCCCCCCCCCCCACTACTTCTGCTCGTGATCAGAGATGCACATATCGTCAGCCACTAAGTTGTTGATTTGAGTCATTTGATGAAGTTGAAGAAGCCTGTCAAGAATTTTTCGATTCAAAGCCAAAGAATTTGAGCAAATCCAAAAGCTTGCAAATTGTTGGCAGAAGGTTGTGGGAAATGATAGACTTTTATTTTGAAGAAACGTTATCATTTTTGAATAAATTCTTGCTTAAAAAATCATTATTCTAACATGGCACATAAACCTTTTCTTCAACCTAGGATTATATTAAGTTTGGCAGAACTCAGCTTTGCCTGGGGAGCGATGTAATTGAGTTATACCCTCCCTAAAAATCTCAGGTCTTTGTGAATGGGTTTACTCTGAACATATGCTTGCAAGCTAGACGGGTTGAGAAGGAGAGAGGTGCCTTTAAATGGTGACCAGGATGTGTGAGTTTCCTTGGTTGGTCCATGGTGGAACTAACTCCTTTTGGAGAATTTTATTATTAAACTTTTGTAGTTGATTGTTATTGCTTTATGGTAAACATGTATTTTTGTGCTAGGCCCCACTTGGCCCTTGTTTTGTATTGCTCCTTTTTGTTATGTATTTGTCCCTTATGGTCAATAAAGAAAAAAATTATTATTACCATTATTAGTCACTGGGTGCTCTAAACCCTCCTTCTACTCACACTAGCTTCACCACTCACCTGTAACAGAAATAATACTCACATCAACTTGACCACATTAGCCTAATGCCAAATTGACCAAAGCCTCCTTGTAATATGAGCAATACCTATACATCTTTCCCTACATCTTCAAAATACACCTGTTATAAATGGCATTCATTCTCACTTGACCACATGCTGACCAATCACCTGTAACTTAATGTGGTGCTTACCTGCTGTCCAGTGGTCTTGTTGCTATGACAACACAACTAATGGTTTTATTCCTGGTTCTAATATATTTGCTTTGTAAAGTGCAGAGCAAGAGGTGGTATGTATACACATGCCCTGAGTGTGTGTTGTATGTGTATGTGTGTGTGTGTGTGTGTGTGTATGTGTGTATGTGTGTGTGTGTGTGTGTGTGTGTGTGTGTGTGTCTAAACTTGTTTGTAGGGTTTGATATGTGGAATCCGTATATAAACATACATACAACCATTAATTATCTATCTACCTCTGCATGTGTGTGTGTGTGTTAGTGTGTGTGTGTGTGAGTATGTCTGTGCCTGTGTGTGTGTGTTGACATTGCATGAGATATGTAAATAAATATCACCATTACACGAGAGGTATCCATCATTTTCAATCTTCGAGGGAAAGATGCCTGATCATGAGAATCATTATCTTGCTTTGAAACAGGAAGGACATCCAATGACAAAAAAAATCTGCCTCAATGATTTCTGCCTGAAAATGGAAGCATGGAAAATTGATTGTTAAAATTAAGAAAATTATGTATTCATACATACATAGTTACATACATATTGGATCGAACGGAAATTTTGTGCCAATTTTTAAAGGAAAGAAAAAGGTCAATAAATACTTGCCATTACATTTTTAATCAACCAAATATGAACCATTTTGTTGCACAATGCGTCTCCATCTTTCCTTTAACTTGAAAATACCCTCTTCCCAGAATTGAGGTGGTTTCATGGCAAAGAATTCATCAAGGTATCTTTTTACGTCATCCAAGGAATTGAAATTTTTACCATTAAGACTATTCTGCAGAGAACTAAATAAGTGAAAATCCGAAGGAGCAATATCTGGTGAATATGGAGGGTGGGATAACACATCCCAGCCGAGCTGCAGCAATTTTTGTCCGGTTCCCAAAGCATCAAGAGCCGAAAATGAACTTTCTCATCTTCCATTTTAAAGGTTTACAGAATTAACACAGGTTATAGGAACATAAACCTTCTTCCACGAAAAGATAGCTTAAACTGTGCTCTAAATGGAGGTGTAGTCAAATCCTATTTTATGGACTCAACCATGTTCTAAAATAAGTCGAAAGGTAAGCTACTATAAATCGGCATGAACTTTCCAGACAATCATACATGATAGCTGAAAACTCATGTTCGAGAATTGCTACTGCCTGATCGAAAGCCCCCCACATACAAAAGCTACGGCCAACCATTTTTGTGATAGGTTTTACTTCTTTCAAGCAATGCCTGTGCAGGATCATTTTTTGTAGTGGGGAAAGGATTTGCACAAATCCAGTCCCACACTTTGAACATGGACAACATAAACTTGAAAAGAAGAACCAGTCTACATCATCAAATATTGTCAATGTCACGGGTTTTCTCTCAGAGTTTCCTTCTCCTAGACAGATGTTGTGACAACAACAGAGGGGCCTCCTGTCCCCAGTGAGTCAACCACATGCCTAAATACCTATTTCTTTACTACCCACAAGGGACTAAACACAGAGAGGACAAACAAGGAGAGACAAACGGATTAAGTCGATTATATCGACCCAGTGTGTAACTGGTACTTAATTTATCGACCCCAAAAGGATGAAAGGCAAAGTCGACCTCAGCGGAATTTGAACTCAGAACATAAAGGCAGACAAAATACCTATTTCTTTACTACCCACAAGGGGCTAAACACAGAGGGGACAAACAAGGAGAGACAAACGGATTAAGTCGATTATATCGACACCAGTGCGTAACTGGTACTTATTTAATCGACCCCAAAAGAATGAAAGGCCAGGAAAGTGTAACGCCGCCAATGGGGGCATCGAAAAGCCGACTGTAAGAGCCCGTTTACCATCCGGCCTCTGGCAAACAAAATATGGAAGAGTTCGGAGACACAAAGGTTGCACTGTCTTCTGCCCCTATCAAATGGGAGGGCCACCGACAAAATTGACCATTCCAGCCTATAGCTTAAGTTCGCATCCTTCAGTCGCCATATTATCTTACTGAGTCCCGTGGTCTGGCGCTTGTTCACGTCCCGAAAAGTTGCGTAATGGTTGGAGACACGCAAAGACAATCTTGAGGATGATGCCCCTACATAAGTGAAGGCATCTGAAATAGCCTTTAAGATATCTACGATTAACTACTGCAAGGGGAATTACTCCTGTAAGACAAACGGGGTTTGGTTTTCTCACAGCGGGGGGTTTCCTTGACAAGGCAGGCTCAGATGAACACACACACACATAAAACATAATATATATATATTTTTTTATTTTTTTCTTTCTGCCACCCAACGGTTATCACGGCAGTAGCCACTGACAGCCGAACGATCAAACGCACACACGTACACAAAAATGTTTTCTACCCCTACGCCAACACACACATATATAGAACAGTATACACACACACACGTCTCTAAGTAGATTTTTTCTCGCCCCTTATAAAACATCCAATATTCCTTAAATAGTCAGAACTTTATTCTCGGTCACAAAGAAATCTATACACCCTCACCCACATGATTGACCGATGCCTGACCCGTTGAATTCTTCAGCCACCGGTTCTCAACATACACTGATAAACAGTTTCGCCATGGGCTCTTAGGAGCACAGTTCGATTTGTTTTTTGCTCCGCCTCTGTTCTGTTTTTGTGTTTCCAACGGATTTCCTTTTTTCTTCCTGAAGAGAAAGACACAATATGGTCCCATTATTCAATCGGATTTTGGTAATTTGTGCCTTTCGAAACACGTGTAGAATGAAATAAAACGATTTCTGTTCAATCTGCGTTCAGCTCCATTTCTACAATCACCAATAATGTTTTAATTTCAATTATCCGCACCAACGCACGGTTGCAACGCCAGATGGTTGTACCTCCAACCGTGCTGTTTACTGCTGTGATTTTTGCTACTAAGGTATCGGTTAAACTTTTGATTAATCTACTACAAGATTATTCATCTTTCTATTTCACATAATATATATATATATATATATATATATATATATATATACACGCACACACACATATATATGTGTGTGTGTATGAATGCCTTTTACTTTGATCATTAGGTGATAGGGTGATCCGTATGGCAGCTCTCGAATGGTATTTGTACAAGCAGACATACCATTACCACAACTAAAAACAACAACAACTGGACTCCACCTATATCAGCTGAAAAATGTATGTGTCATAATGTCAGCTTTAGGGATGGTGGATATATATATGTATATATATATATAATATATATATATATATATATATATATATATATAGTGTTATGTTCCTAACATTAGCTGAATGATAACTAAGTTAGGAACATAAATTGTGACTAAGATTTTAATTCAAAACTTATGAAAACAAGACATTTGTAGTACAGAGCCAGAGGTGGTTTCAGCCGGATTGGTAACGAAAGGGTTAAACGTGGTGCTCCAGCATGACCAGTCAAATGACTGAAAGAAGTAAAAGAACAGAAGAATGTTTATTAGATAGATAACTGGTTGTCATGATGTAGAATTTCTCCGTTTCTTTTTCTATTCGTTCGTTATCTGCTGACATCATCAAAGGTTAAATACTAAACTGGCTTCTCTAAAAATATGTTTCTTTTTAATGTTCTTTTTGTTTGTGTTCGTCTATCAGAGATAGTTTTTTTTAGTTCACTTTGAATTTAACCCATTTCAGTTTGCCTTGATGACATTGTATTAGCATATGTCTTCGGATGTACAGGGTGTCCCAGAATTAACTGCCTATTTCAATGAAATTGGGCAAATTTAAAACAAAAAAAAAACTGATAGAATTTCATGTTTATTATTTAATTATGATACCAAAACAAATAGATTTATAAATCTTTTTTTTCTTTTACTTGTGGCCATGCTGGAGCACTGCCTTTAGTCAAACAAATTGACCCAGGACTTATTCTAACAGTACTTATTCTATCAGACTCTTTTGTCAAGCAATGCTGGTGGAGACAAACGCAGACACACAAATATACACATATATGACGGGCTTCTTTCAGTTTCCATCTACCAAATCCACTCACAAGGCTTTGGTCGGTCCGAGGCTATAGCAGAAGACACTTGCCCAAGGTGTCACACAGTGGAACTGAACCCAGAACCATGTGGCTGGGAACCAAGTGTCTTACCACACAACCACACTCTACCTGTTTCCCTACAAATTTCAAATTTATTCTTAGCAGTTGTGAAACACATTCTGAAGCATTTCAGGTGTTATCTCCTGCACTGCTAACCGAAAGATTTCTTTAAGTTCAGCAAAACTTATTGGTCCATCCTGGGGATAAAGGTAGAGAAAATGACCGTTGCCAAATTGAAAATAACAGAAAAGCTGTCTTGGACAGATACGTAGTATCGAACAAGAATGAAAATAAAATTATTAAAAAAATTATAAAATTATCTAAAAAAATATTTAATTTATACACTTTTTATACACATATTAAACATGAGTCATCTACACTATTTGAACACCCTTATAGGTGCAAATTCAGTGGTCACTCCCTGACCGGCCATGACCAACCACCCTTTTAGCATTACTGCTCTAAGGTATTTTCAAGTGTGCCTCTTTTCAGATTTATTTATGAACTAATGACTGATTATCATCATCATCATCATCATCATCATTTAGCGTCCGTTTTCCATGCTAGCATGGGTTGGACGGTTCTACTGGGGTCTGTGAAGCCAGAAGGCTTCATCAGGCCAGTCAAATCTGGCAGGTTTCTACGGCTGGATGCCCTTCCTAACGCCAACCACTCCGTGAGTGTAGTGGGTGCTTTTTACGTGCCCCCGCACTGGTGCCAGACAGAGCTGGCAAACGGCCCAAACGATGGTGCTTTTTATGTGCTACCGGCACGAGGGCCAGGCGAGGCTGGCAACAGACACGAAACGGGGCGGTGCTGGCAACGGTCGCGAAACGGAAAGTTCTCTTACATGCCACCGGCACTGGTAACACATCTGCAATTTCCATTGATCGATTTCGATTCTGATCCTCACTTGCCTCAATGGGTCTTCACAAGCAGAGTTTCGACATGCCACCGGCACTGGTAGCACATCCGCAATTTCCATTGATCGATTTCGATTCTGATCCTCACTTGCCTCAACACGTCTTCACAAGTAGAGTTTTGTGTCCCAAGAAGGGAAGGTATGCATACGTAGGCTGGCTCCATCCCATGTAGAAGGCCACGGGTTGTGGACTCACTTGTCCTGCGGGTCTTCTCGCGCACAGCACACTTCCAGAGGTCTCGGTCTCTAGTCATTTCCTCAGTGAGACCTAAAGTTCGAAGGTCGTGCTTCAACCCTCGTCCCAGGTTTTCCTGGGTCTGCCTCTTCCACAGGTTCCCTCAACCGCTAGGGTGTGGCACTTTTTCACACAACTATCTTCATCCATTCTCGCCACATGACCATACCAGCGCAAACGTCTCTCTTGCACACCACAACTGATGTTTCTTAGGTCCAGCTTTTCTCTCAAGGTACTTACACTCTGCCGAGTGTGAGTACCGGCATTACACATCCATATATATTATATATATAGATACCATATATATATATATACATTCATATATATATGTGTGTATATACATACACACATGTATGTATATACACACAGCTGGTTGGCGTTAGGAAGGGCATCCAGCTGTAGAAACATTGCCAGATTAGACTGGAGCCTGGTGCAGCCTTCTGGCTTCCCAGAACCCTGGTCGAACCGTCCAACCCATGCTAGCATGGAGAACGGACGTTAAACGATGATGATGATGATGATGATGATATAATATATATATATATATATGTCAACTTTAGAGTTGTCATAGATGATGATGATGATATATTTGGAGTGGGGGAGAAAAGGTATGTGTTGGGGGATGTCCAACTAAAAGTCAAGGTAGAATTGCCATTTCCTTTTTCTCTCTCTCTTCTTTTGTCTCTTCCCCCCACTCTCTCTCTCTCACTTCTCTTTCTCTCCCCCTCTCTATCTCTCTCTCTCACTTTCTCCTTCTCTCCCTCTCTCTCTCTCTCTCTCTCTCTCTCTCTGAATGCAATATTTTACTGACTGACATAGTTTCTCTCAGAGTAAGTTATTAGAGTTAAGTGAGGTGTGTGGACAGGTAGATTGGCAGGTAATGTAAGGGAGACAGGTGGATAGGTAAGTAGCTGTTGTTGACTTGAGGAGATTGGTAGGTATTTGAAAGTAAGTTGCTACTGTGTAAACTGTGTTGTAGTTTGATGACTGTTTGTTCAATGGCATAAAAAAAAATGACAAATGACTGGACCAGGCATGTAGGTACAGACCTTGCTTAATACATTTTGCTAATCATGTTGGGACACTCCCTTCAGGTATGCTATGAAGGAAGAAGGAGAAAAAGGTAGAAAGAATGGTAGGAAAAGAAGAGAGAGGAAAAATGAGATACTCTAAAGAAGAGATAGATAAAGGGAAAAAGAAAGGATGGACAGATGGACGGAGGGATGGAGGGATGAATGAATGGATGGATGGATTGATAGATAGATACTTATACACATAAATAAATAGATAGATAGATAGATAGATAGATAGATAGATAGATAGATAGATAGAAAGAGAGAGAGAGAGAGACAGACAGACAGAAAGACAGATAGATAGATAGATAGAAAGATAGAAAGAGAGAGAGACAGACAGACAGACAGACAGAAAGACATTTAGATAGATAGATAGATAGATAGATAGATAGATAGATAGATAGATAGATAGATAGATAGATGGATGGATGGATGGATAGACAGATAGATAGATAGATAGATAGAGAGAGAGAGAGAGAGAGAGAGAGAGAGAGAGAGAGAGAGAGACAGTGCACTCAGCTGTAAATGAGTAAACCTGCAATGGACTAGCATCCCATCCAGGAGGAATATAATGATCATGATTATTTACTTATACACCATGTAACTGAAACTATGACATTGCCAAGAGTTCAAGTCCCGCTAAAGCCAACTTTGCTTTACATGCTAGGACTCGAGACAGTAGTGTCCAGGAGTTGACCCTACCAACTTGCTAGCTGACTCTTCAGCCATGGCATTGATTTGACCAAGACTTTGTTGAGTAAAAATTTTATTGAGAGAAACAAAGATGGGAAAAAAAATTGCATAAAAAAACCCAAAACAATGCAACCATTACTTGTAATTAATTGCAAATGGTTTATCCTGATAAGCTTTGCTCGTACACAAGATGGGATGGACGCTTTATAAGGATAAAAGAATTACTTGATATCAGCCGAGACATCAAACAAAATCATCAATCAATATTCAAAGCCTTACAAATTGCAGCTCAATTAATCACCAAGAGAGTATGTCACCAGTAAATCCTCTAAAGTTAGGGTATCTATTTAATTAATGACGCTTAATCAAACTGTAATACAAAAAAAATTATCGTTATTACAAAAAATATGATTTTTGTTTTCTTTGTCCAATCTATTATATGAATAAGAATCCTTTTAGTAAAGCCCCACCTTCCATTATACACAAACTAAACTGCAGGGAAATGCAATATCTCACACATTGAAGCATGAAAAGGTGGGGGAAAATGGATCAATACGGGAATGTTTAGACAAGGTTCAATAATTAGCTCACATCACTAATTATCTTTAACATTTCAAATACAATGCTCTTATAGGGAGACAAAGAAAAATAAAATAAAATAAAGGATAACAAATCAAAAGCTTAGCAATGAGTTCTAGGCATTCTAACTGCTTGAATAACAGGATTTCATGAGAGAAATTATAATATCTGGAGGTTATTGCAGAATTATTGATAGTTATAGGCAAAGGTAGGGCCATGCAATTAAGAGACTTGTTTCACAGGTGTGTTGTTTTGGGCTCAGTTCCATGGCATGGCTCCTTGAGCAAATATCTTCACCTATAACTCTGGGTGGACCAGTGCCTTGTGAATGAATTTCATAGCCAGAAACTGTGTGGAAACCCATAATACACACACACACCACACACACACACACACACACACACACACAAACACACATACACACATAACGCATAAGTAGAAACTCCATAAGATGTATGGAGCTATGGACACATAAGTGGTGCAGCAATATTAAGGGAAGGCTAACTGGGAAGATAGTTTTTGTATATGGCAGATGCTCAGGAGCAATAAACACTGAAAATCTGCAGAAAACAGCTTCTGTCATATTCCAAGGGAAAAGACTACAAGTAGTTGATAGCTTCTGTTACCTAGGTAACCAAGTTGGTAGCAGTGGTGGGGTACTCTGAAAGTGTAGCTGCTAGAGTAAGAATAGCCTGGGCAAAGTTCAGAGAGCTCTTACCTCTGCTGGTGACAAAGTGCCTCTCACTCAGAGTAAAAGGTAGACTGTATGACACATGTGTGCAAACAGCCATGCTACATATCAGTAAAACATGGGCTGTGACTGCTGAGGACATGCGTAAGCTCGCAAGAAATGAAGCCAGTATGATCTGCTGGATGTGTAATGTCAGTGTGCATACTCGACAGAGTGTAGGTACCTTGAGAGAAAAGTTGGACCTAAGAAGCATTAGATGTAGTGTGCAAGAGAGACGCTTGCGTTGGTATGGTCATGTGGCGAGAATGGACGAGGATAGCTGTGTGAAAAAGTGCCACACCCTAGCAATAGAGGGAACTTGTGGAAGAGGTAGACCCAGGATGACCTGGGATGAGGTGGTGAGGGACAACCTTTGAACACTGGGCCTCACCAAGGTGATGACAAGCGACTGAGACCTTTGGAAATATGCCGTGCGTGAGAAGACCCGGCAAGCCTAGTGAGACCATAACCATGGCCTATGCCAGTGCTGTATAACCAGCCCATTTAAGAGTACCCTTCAATCACTGGGTGATAAACTGTGCTTGCAAAGACCTGTTGAGGCAAGTGAAATTGTTGTCGTGGCCGATGACAGTACCACCTGATTGGCACCTGTGCCAGTGGAATATTAAAAACATCATTTGAGCATGGCCGTTGCCAGTGCAGTTTGACTGGTCCTGTGCTAGTGGTACATAAAGAGCATCATTTGAGCGTGGTTGGTGTCAGTGCCGGCTGACTGGTCCCATACCGGTAGCATGTAAAAAGCACCATTCAAGCATGGTCATTGCCAGTGCTGCCTGACTGGCTCCAGTGCTGCTGGCTCCAGTAAAAAGCACCATTCAAGCAAGTGTGGTTGATGCTAGTACCACCTGACTGGCCCTTGTGCCAGTGACATGGCAAAAGCACCCACTACACTCTCAGAGTGGTTGGCATTAGGAAGGGCATCCAGCCATAGAAACTTTGCCAGATCAGATTGGAGCCTGGTGCAGCGCTCAGTTAAACCGTCCAACACATGCCAGCATGGAGAGCAGACATTAAACGATGACAATGATGATGATATATATGTGTGTGTGTGTGTGTATGTATATAATTTAGAGAAAAACATCCATTAAACAATTCAATAAAGAAAGATGTTATTCACACCATATAGAAAAAATATACTATAAAAAAACCTTATTCTAAAAATCAATAAAGTACAATAAATAGTAAATAATAGTTTTTTTTACTACTATTTACTATTGTACTTTATTGACTTTTAGAATGTTTTTTTTTATAGTATATTTTTTCTATATGGTGTGAATAACATCTTTCTTTATTGAATTGTTTAATGGATGCTTTTCTCTAAATTATATACATACATTATACATTGTAAAATTTGATTTAAAATTGTTAAACTGAATTTTCCCTGTAAGTTTTGGAATTATATTCCCTACTACTACTACTACTACTACTACAACTACAACTACTATCATCATCATCATCATCATATATATATATATATTATATATATATATATATATATATATATATATATTATATATATATATATATATATAGGTAGAATCAGGAAGATGTGGGATGAGGTGGTGAAGTATGGTCTTTGAATATTGATGACAAGTGACCAAGAACTTTGGTGATTTGCTTGTGAAGATATGTCAAGCCAAATGAAACCATAGTTGTCACCAGTTCTGGCGACACATGAAGGACACCTGTGTCAGTGATGCATAAAAGGCACCAACTACACTTTTGGAGTGGTTGGCATTAGGAAGGGCATCCAGCCATCGAAACCAAGCCAAACCAGATGGGAACCTGATATGGCTCTCCACTTTACCAGCTCCAATCAAACTGTCCAACCCATGCCAGCTTGGAAAGCAGACACTAAATAACGATGATGATGATGATGATGATAATGATATATATATTCTTTTACTTGTTTTAGTCATTTGACTGCAGGCATGCTTAAGCACTCATGACCCTTCTGTCTGACTCAGACGCCATGATAGATCGGTAGCCACTACATTGTTTCCCTCCTTGTATTTTTCTGTGTCCCTTTCTGTAGAAGAGCGTAGGCTCGAAACAAAAAAGACTTTTTCTATTCCTGAGCGTTATACTAATACATCTGTTTGTTTTCTACACCACCTGTCTTCGTCTTTTGTTTTTTTCGTAAACTCTCCCTATATATATATAGATAGATAGATATAGATATAGATATAGATATAGATATATAGAAGTTTGAAGAGGAACATACGAGTTGATATATATGGGAAAAAAGTCCAGGTAGAAAATTCTAAAATAATTTTATAAAAAACATGAACTCACTGCGAGCCATGGACTCACTTCATTTGTCGAGGCCTTCACTGTCACATCATATCTCAGTCTTCGTCATTTCCTCTGTGTGGCCCAATGTGCCACCGGCACAGAAGCCAGTTAGCCACTCTGGCAATGATCATACTCGGATGGTGCACTTGGCACCCTACTAGCACAGGCACAAGTGCTAGTAGGGCGACGCTGGTAATGATCACACTCGAATGGTGCCTTTTAAGTGCCACTGGCACGGAAAGCGGTTAGCCACTCTGTCAACGATTACACTCGTATGGTGCTCTTTGCACCCCACTAGCACGGATGCCAGTCATCGAATTTGATTTTGATTTCACTTGCCTCAACAAGTCTTCGCAAGCAGAGTTTAGTGACCAAAGAAGGAAAGGTATGCGTAAGTGGGCTGGTAACGCCCCTGGCATAGGCCATGAGGTTATGGTCTCATTTGGCTTGCCCGGTCTTCTCAAGCACAGCATATTTCCAAAAGTCTCGGTCGCTAGTCATTTCCTTGGTGAGGCCGAAAGTTCGAAGGTCATGCTTCACCACTTCATCCTAGATCTTCCTGGGTCTACCTCTTCCACAGGTTCCCTCAACTGCTAAGGTGTGGCACTTTTTCACACAGCTATCCTCGTCCATTCACAACACATGACCAAACCAGCGCAGTCGTCTCTCTTGCACACCACACCTAATGCTTCTTAAGTCCAACTTTTCTTTCGAGCTACTAACACTCTGTCGAGTATGCACACTGACATTACACATCCATCGGAGCATACTGGCTTCATTCCTTGTGAGTTTATGCATGTCCTTAGCATAAAAACACGCCACATGTAGATAAGAAATGAAAACATGCCACATGTAGACAAGAAACAAAAACCTCACACATGTAGATAAGAAATAAAAAGGAAGAAACTAAAAAAAGGAGAATATTAGTTGAGTCCTGGAGTTGTTTTATTGGACTGTTTCCTTGTCACACCTGTAACAAATTTGTCGTTTTTTGTTACATTTCTTTAATTACAAATATATTCATGTCAAATCCTGGTTGACACATAGAGGAGTGCATGTGTGTGTGTGTGTATGTGAGCATAGAGGAGTATGTGTTTGTGTGTGTGTCAGCATAGAGGAGTATGTGTTTGTGGTGTGTGTGTGTGGTGTGTCAGCATACAGGAGTATGTGTTTGTGTGTGTGTGTGTGTCAGCATAGAGGAGTGTGTGTGTGTGTGTGTGTATGTGAGCATAGAGGAGTATGTGTTTGTGTGTGTGTGTGTGTGTGTGTCAGCATACAGGAGTATGTGTTTGTGTGTGTGTGTGTGTCAGCATAGAGGAGTGTGTGTGTGTGTGTGTCAGCATAGAGGAGTGTGGTGTGTGTGTGTGTGTGTGTGTGTCAGCATAGAGGAGTGTGTGTGTGTGTGTGTGTGTGTGTCAGCATAGAGGAGTGTGTGTGTGTGTGTGTTGTGTGTGTGTGTGTGTCAGCATAGAGGAGTGTGTGTGTGTCATCATAGAGGAGTGTGTGTGTGTGTGTGTGTGTGTGTGTGTGTCAGCATAGAGGAGTGTGTGTGTGTGTGTGTGTGTGTGTGTCAGCATAGAGGAGTGTGGTGTGTGTGTGTTGTGTGTGTGTGTGTGTGTCAGCATAGAGGAGTGTGTGTGTGTGTGTGTGTGTGTGTGTGTGTGTGTGTGTGTGTCAGCATAGAGGAGTGTGTGTGTGTGTGTGTGTGTGTGTGTGTGTGTCAGCATAGAGGAGTGTGTGTGTTACAAGGAAGTACATCAAAAATTAATTCACCCATTTAAATCCCGTGTCCTTATGCAACAACATTATTGGTTCATTTTGCCTTTTCCTTATTTATGTCTGTTCAAATTCCCAGCAAAGGTTTTTCCCCTTAATCGTCTTTGACGACATTGTTGGTAGAGGTTAGTCACTGCCGCCACCCTCACCTCTGACCTCGTTGCCTGCTGTTATCTTGGTTCTTCTGATACTTGTCTTTTTTTGAAATTAGCACTGATTTTGGCTCTGTTTTGTATCAAGCCATCAGAAGTAGTCAAAGAGATTAAAACGGGGCGGGGGGGGGGTAATGAGAGAGGGAGAGGGGGAGATAGATAAATAGATAGATAGAGAAAGATAGGTAGAAAGGGGATGGAGAGACAGGGGGAGATAGATAGATAGAGAGAGAGAGAGGGGGGAGAAAGGGGAGGGAGAGAGAGAGGGAGAAAAGGGACGGAGAGGGGGAGAGAGGGGGTAGTGGGAGGGAGGGAGAGAGGAGGGAAAGGGGGACAGAGAGAAGGAGAGAGAGGGAGATAGATAGATAGATAGAGAGAGGGGAAGAGAGATACAGGGAGAAAGTGGAGAGGGAGAGAGAGGAGAGGAAGAAAGGAGGAGAGAGAGGGAGAGATAGGTAGAGAGAGAAGTAGATAGAGAGAGGGAGATAGATAGATAGATAGATAGATAGATAGAGAGGGAGAGAGAGTCGATAGATGAGATCCTGACATGTTCACACTACAGAAAAGAGTGACGTTCAAATGATTTGAACTTCCTTCTGGAATCATTATCAAGGACCAAATCTGGAGGTTAAAGAGTTGCCTTAAGGAGAAGAACCCAGGAGACCTTAATATGGAGATAATGACGGAAATAAACAAATAAAACTGCTTGGGTGCGAGACATACAAAATATACATATTTCTATAAATTGTAATTAGGGCCATTGCCAGCCACCCCTGGCACCTGTGCCGGTGGCACGTAAAAAGCGCCATCCATACGTGGTCGATGCCAGCACCACCTTGACTGGCTTCTGTGCCAGTGGCACGTAAAAAGCACCAACCGATCGTGGCCGTTGCCAGCCTACCGTGGCCCCTGTGCCATTGGCACGTAAAAAGCACCCACTACACTCACAGAGTGGTTGGCGTTAGGAAGGGCATCCAGCTGTAGAAACACTGCTAGATCAGACTGGAGCCTGGTGCAGCCTTCTGGCTTCCCAGATCCCTAGTCGAACCATCCAACCCATGCCAGCATGGAAAACAGACGTTAAATGATGATGATGATGATGATTCTGAGAGAAAATAAAGACGGAAAATATTCAGATGATGAATATTCATGTAACATCATCATCACCACCATCATCATAATTACCACCACCATCACCATCACCATCACCATCATCATCATCATAATTTAAAGTCCATTTCCCATGCTGGTATGTGTCGCATGGTTTGATTGAAAACTGGAAAGCCGGGGAGCAGCACCAGATTCTGATCTGATTTGGCAAGGTTTCTATGGCTGGATGCCCTTCCTAACACCAACCACTCAGAGAGTGTAGTGGGTGTTTTTATGTGCCAGTGGCACAGGTGCCATTGACCTGACACTGGCATCAGCCACAACTATTGTCTCACTTGGTTTGACCAGTCAATACATGCATGGTATATCGCCAAAGGTCTTGGCCACACTGCCTCCATGAGGCTCAATGTTTCAACAGTGCTTGACATGTGCCACTGGCACGAGTGCCAGTCAGACGGCACTTGCATCGCCAGCCAGACCGCACAGAGCAAACTTACACAGAATTCAAAGACACAGAAAATTAAGGGGAGAAGGCATAGTGTTACAGGTCCAACAGCTGTTTCTTGAGGCTCAGAATTACTTCATGTTTGCATATCAATAAAACAAGCATCTGGCTGAAATACGAATGAGAGGCAGAGTCAATAGAATCGATCCTTTAACTTTGAAGGCTGTGCCCCAGCACGGCTGCCATCCAATGACTGAAACCAGAAAACGAGTGAACAACATCGAGAATAATAGATGCAGGTGTGGTTGTGTGGTAAAAAGTTTGCTTCTCAACCGTGTCGTCTTCAGTTCAGTCCCAATGCATGGCACCTTGAGCAAGTGTCTTCTACTATAATCCTGATCTGGCCAAAGCCTTGTGAATGCATTTGGTAGACAGAAACTGAAAGAAATCTATCTATCTGCCTGTCTGTCTGTCTGTCTGTCTTTCTTTCTATGTATGTTTGTATATCTGTGTGTGTGTGTGTGTATGTGTGTGTGTGTGTGTGTGTGTGTGTGTCTGTGTGTCTTTGTCATTCATCACTGCTTGACAAAATGGTAGGTTTGTTTATGTCCCAGTAACTTAGCAGTTTGGCAATAACGACTGATAGACATGTACCAGGCTTGTTCTGAGGTGGACTTGTCCAACTAAACCCTTTGAAGTGGTACCTCAGCATGGTCGTAGTCTAATGACTAAAACAGATAAAACACAGAAAGATATCTCACGATGTGTTGGGGTTTTTTTTTTTTAACCCTAGGTAATGCATTTATTACTCTGTGATAAAAAGCCATTTGGCTGTGACCATTAACGAACCCATGGCCTTTCCTTAAGTAATAAACAGCTGAGTCACTCACATCCGCACAGTCACACATACATGCAGGTACTAACATATACACACTCACTCACACATTCAGCCACATACAGCGCCCACCACCACCACCACGCCTCATACACACAAACACACACACAAGCACATGTACACACACATGTACACACACACACACACACACACACACACAAGCACATACACACACACACACATACACACACAAGCACATATACACACACACACACAAGCACATACACACACACACACATACACACACAAGCACATATACACACACACACACACCTTTCTCTTTTTTTCATCTTCAACCAAACAATGCAAAAATTCGCTGCGTTGTGGCCTTCATAATTATTTGTTTCAAGCTGACAAACATAATTTATCATTATAGTTGCTATGGCAATACATCTAGATTTATCTGCTGGATAATCACTTGATGGTTATCAATATTTGCAAGTTGCTTGAAAATTGTGTGTTTGTGTGGAGGGATCTTCATTGGGCCTTTGAGGGGCCCCAACAATGGAACTTCATTGCATTGAGTAGATTTCATTAAACTTGACCAATATTTCTCAAGCAACAAACAATTTCCATCAAAACAATGAGATACATTGTTGACTTGGGACTCATTGCAAAGCTGCATGATAAACCCCACCACTCCCAGTACCACCACCAACACCACCACAACGACTGTCACCACCACCACCACTGTCACCACCACTGTCACCACCACCACCACCACACCACCACCACCGCCACCACATCTGCCACACACACACACACACACGTTCAGCCTTTTAGTAATGGGGTGATAGTAATAGTATGAGTTGCAGTTGTGATAGAGGCGGAGGCAGTAGTGATGATGGTGGTGGTGGTGGTTGTGGTAGCCGAGGTGGTCGGGGATGATGGTGAGAGTAAGTGGTGTGAAAGACAGTGTATTTGTGTGTGTTTTGTATGTGTGTGCGTGTATATATATGTGTGTGTTTGTGTGGAGGTGCAATGGCCCAGTGGTTAAGGCAGTGGACTCGCGGTTGTAGGATCGCAGTTTTAGATTCCCAGACTGGGCGTTGTAAGTGTTTATTGAGTGAAAACACCTAAAAGCTCCACGAGGCTCCGGCAGGGGGTGGTGGTGATCCCTGCTGCACTCTTTCGCCACAACTCTCTCTCACTCTTTCCTCTGTTGGCCTGCTCGCTTAGCCAGCAGGGTGGCGTCATTCGAAGGCTAAAACAATGCAAAGCGCATTGTGACCAGCGATGTGTAACAACATCTGATAGCCTGGTCGGTCACGGTGATCACGGTGATATATATATGTGTGTGTGTGCGTGTGAACATGTGTGCTTGTGTGTATGTGTGCGTTTGTGTGTGTGTTTGTGCATGTGTGTGTGTGCTTGTGTTTTTGTGTGTGTATGTGTGTGAACATGTGTGTCTGTGTGTATGTGCATGTTTATGTGTGTTTGTGTGTGTGTATATGTGTGTGTGCATGTGTATGTGTGTGTGTGTCAGTGTGTGTCAGTGTTTGTGTGTGTGTTTGTGTGTTTATGTGTTTGTGTGTGTGTTTGTGTGTGTATGTATGTGTGTGCGTGTGTGTGTCTCTCACCAATTGATGACAGTTGTCTTCTTTAGTGTTTCTGTAAATTAGTCCATTCAGTAGAATTGCTAGAAAAGTTACCAGACTTATTCTTCGAAGAACTGGGGGTCGATGTGATCGATGAAAGCCCCTTCATAGCCACACCCCAATATGACTGCAGTCCAATGAGCAAAACCAGCAAAGAGAGGAATCTACAAATGTGGAACATATTTTAATTTATGTCAATTTGAGCAAAAATCCTTTCTCCTAAAGACACAAAGCCTGAAATTTGTGGGGAGAGGACTAGTTGATTACATCGACCCCCAGTATACAACCGGTACTTATTTTATCAACCCTGAAAGGATGAAAGGCAAAGTCGACCCTGATGGAATTTGAACTCAGAACGTAGCGATGGGATAAATACCAGGAAATATTTCGCCCGGCATGCTAGCGATTCTGCCAGCTCATTTGAGCAATAATGTCACAGAAATGTAATATCATGTGACAACAAAAGATTAACAAAAATATCAAGAATTCACAGCCATGAAACACACAAAAAAAATAAATAAATAATGAGAGAGGAGTGTTTAGAAAATTCAGAAAGTTCATGTGAAACGTGATATATATCGAATATATATATCTGTCGTACCAGGATATGTCCATATATGGAGAGATTGATAGAGAGATATAAAGACATATAATGGTCGAGTACTCCACAGACACACGTAGCCTTATTAAAGAAGTTCTCAGAGAAGGTGACAAGACTGGCCCTTCGAATTACAGGGACTGCTCATTTTTGTTGGCTGAGTGGAAATAAAGCATCTTACTCAAAAACACAAGGCACCAATGGGAATTGAACTCACGACCGGATAATTATGAACCAGATACCTATTTCTTTACCACCCACAAGGGACTAAACACAGAGGGGACAAACAAGGACAGACAAACGGATTAAGTCAATTATATCGACCCCAGTACGTAACTGGTACTTAATTTATCGACCCTGAAAGGATGAAAGGCAAAGTCGACCTCGGCGGAATTTGAACTGAGAATGTAGCGATAGACGAAATACCTATTTCTTTACTACCCACAAGGGGCTAAACACAGAGGGGACAAACAAGGACAGACAAACGGATTAAGTCAATTATATCGACCCCAGTGCGTAACTGGTACTTAATTTATCGACCCTGAAAGGATGAAAGGCAAAGTCGACCTCGGCGGAATTTGAACTGAGAATGTAGCGATAGACGAAATACCTATTTCTTTACTACCCACAAGGGGCTAAACACAGAGGGGACAAACAAGGACAGACAAACGGATTAAGTCGATTATATAGACCCTAGTGCGTAACTGATACTTAATTTATCGACCCCGAAAGGATGAAAGGCAAAGTCGACCTCAGCGGAATTTGAACTCAGAACATAGTGACAGACGAAATACCTATTTCTTTACTTCCCACAAGGGGCTAAACACAGAGGGGACAAACAGATTAAGTCAGTTATATCGACCCCAGTGCGTAACTGGTACTTAATTTATCAACCCCGAAAGGATGAAAGGCAAAGTTGATCTCGGTGGAATTTGAACTCAGAATGTAACGGCAGATGAAATACCGCTAAGCATTTTGCCTGGCGTGCTAATGACTCTGCCAGCTCACCGCTAACCAGATACCCTAACCACTATGCCATGTGCCTTCATACACACACACATGCGCGCACGCACACACACACACACACACACACTCGTGCACAAATGCCGAAATACACACATACAGAGAGAGAGTTGGAAAGAGAAAGGAGGAGAGAGACAGAGAGATATCATACATGCATACAAACATGATTAGATGCTCTCACACACATTAACCCTTTTGTTACCAACCTGGCTGAAACTGGATCTGGCTCTGTGGTACAAATGTCTTGTTTCCATAAATTTTGAATTAAAATCTTCCACCAAACCTTAGTCACAATTTATGTTCCTAACACTAGCTGAATGATTACTAAGTTGTTTTACTAAATTCTTTGTTATATTTGAAATAATTGAGAGAAAAACAGAGCATCTCAAAATAAATAGAGT
>NC_043015.1:38766822-38784322 GCF_006345805.1 Octopus sinensis
GCGTTTGGTTGCACGTCTCTGGACAGATTCCAGGAGGTCAATGTTCTGTGCAAGATAGGGGTTCCAAACTGATGATGCGAATTCCAAGTGTGGTCGTACCATAGCTGTATACAGTTTTAAATAGATGGCTGGAGAGCGGCTAACAAAAGACCTGCTGAGTGATGCCAAGACACCCTCGGCCTTCCTGACAATCTTAGAGATATGCTTTGACCAACGCAAATCACTGCTGACAGTGATGCCTAGGTCACGCTCGCAAGAGGATTTCTTGATATCAGTGTTGTGGAGGGAGTATGTGAACGCAGGGTTTTTTCTCCCAAAATGCATGGTAGTACACTTGTCCACAGCCAGTTTCAGTTGCCAGTCTGTGATCCATTGCTGCATTGTGTCTAGGTCTGATTGCAGGAAAGAGTTGTAGACATCAGGATCTGTCCTCTTGATTTCAAGGTACAGCTTGATGTCGTCTGCATATTTCAATACTGTGGCATTCTTTAAATTGGCATCTATGTCGTTAATGTATGCCACAAACAAGAGGGGACCAAGGACAGATCCCTGTGGTACACCCGATGACATCTCATATGGTGTAGAGTGCTGTCCTAGAACTGTGACTACCTCCTTTCGGCTGAGGATGAAGGATTTCAACCAGTTGAAAAGGTCATCCCCCACACCCATTGCAGAGAGTTTCACCATAAGCCTTTTGTGTGGCACAGAGTTGAAAGCCTTAGCAAAGTCAAGGTAGACAACATCCACCCATGAGCCACTGTCAGTAATCTGAGTAATGTCCTCAAGGAACTCGACAAGCTGGTCACTGCAGCTGGAGTTAGGGACAAATCCATATTGTGAGGGTCGGATGAGACTGTGAGAGCTCCAGAAGTTCCAGAGTGTTTCTCTGACACACGATTCCATCAGTTTTGCAATACAGCTAGTGAGACTGACTGGGCGATAGTTGACAGGTGATGTGCGGTCGCCCTTTTTGAACAGAGGAATGACACTGGCAGTTTTCCACTGCTCCGGAGTAGCACCATTGTTGAGACAGTACTGGAAGAAAATAGAAAGCTGGTGTAAAAGGAAGTGCCTGCCACGTTTGAGAAGCAGGTATGTAACTCCATCGAGACCAGGGGAGGCATAGTTGCGCTTATTTTGAAGGTGACGTCGCAGCATTGCAGGTGTAAATTCCATAGTTGTTATGGAGTTGCTGTTAGTGATGGTGAAGATGGTACATTTTGACTTTCAACAGTGAATATGTTTGCATAGCACTCGGCAATGAGTTCTGCGCATTCCTTGGGGTCGTCAGTGATCTGGTTTGTGTGAGGGTTGCGAAGAGGGCCCACTGGAGAGTGAGGTCTCTGCTTGAATGCACATATTTCCAGAAAACCTTGCTGTCAGGATTGGCTGCTATGCACTGTTCAAATTCAAGCACTGCTTTTTTTGTCACTTGCTTGAGATGGTTGGAGGATTTATTCCGCTTCTTCCTGTTGGTGTCTGATTTATGCAACCTGTATTCCCGTTCAGCAGTCCGACGTTCCCTCCTGGCAAGTCGGACCGCTGAAGTTTCCCAAATTGCCCTTTTGGGACGGTTCTTCTTTTTTGTGTTTACGTGGCACTGATGCTGCACATGCTGCCCATATTGAGTCCAGATACTCTGGAGTATAGTATTCACATCTCCAGAGTTGTAGAATTCACGCCAGTTTGGGTGCTGTAGTTCAGTGTGGTACAGGTTCCAATCTGCTCTCTTCCAATCGAAGGAAGCAGATTGGAGATGGTTCAGGTTTTTGTTGCCCGCAAGAGCCAGATTGGCGATGATCATAGCATGATCAGAGTCACCTAGAGGTTCCTCCGTAGTGCAATTGATAACCGCTTCAGGAGTTGTGGTGAAGAGCAGGTCCAAGGTGTTGTCGCCTCTTGTTGGAGAGGTGACTACTTGTGACCAGTTTGAGTCCAGCACAAGCTCAACAAAATCGTTTGCACTCTGTGGCCAATGGAAGGTCTCCCAATCGATCTCAGGATGATTGAAATCGCCTGCAATAAACACATAAGTGGCTGTTTTCCTGGCAGCAGCTCGGAGGACATTGCAAAGCTGTGTGTCCCGATGGTAACTTGGGGGACGATAAACAACGCCAAGCAGGAGTGTTGACATGGTCATACGCACGTCACAGAAAAAAACTTCTTGTGATTCGTTCAAATTGGCACAAGGAATTACCAAAAAATTTGAACGAACGTAGACCATCACACCACCACCACGGCGGTTAGTGCGGTCCTTACGGAAGAGGTTGTACCCCGTAATGTTGAAAACCCCATCACAGAGTAAGGAATGCGCCCATGTTTCCGTGACAGTGATGAAGTCAGGGTCAACACTTCTGATGTAGGCGTTGAACAAATGTATTTTGTTGCATAAACTGCGAGCATTTAAGGACAACAATTTGTACCCTGCTCGCAGTTTATGATGGTGTGTAGAGGATGGCAGGTTGTTCTGGCTTAGTTTCCCTGAGTTGCTGTAGTCTTTTTAGTTATTGTAATTAATTATACTTGATTACCTGCAAACAAGTCGGTTCATGACCAAGAGAGTGCATAAATTATGAGAAGAAGTAGAAAACAATCCATCATTTCTGTCCATAAAACTTGTCCTCAAATGTATTTAGTTTTGTTGGGTTTTTTTAAAAATTTTCTTTTAGGATTTTTTTTTTTTTTTGGTACATTTGTGATATTTTAATCTCAGGGAAACTCTACCAACTTTAGCTAAACAGAAGATTTTATTTTTATACATTTATCTGATTTCCGATATTGGACATTATCCAGCTGGATGATGATTTATTGCTAAAAAGAAACAAACCCATGTTGTGGTTGGTTTGCAGATATTTTTACTATTCTCTCTCTCTGTTTCGGTTTTTGGACAATAAATAATAAATACACATATTAACCTGCTGGTGGCACATAAAAAGCACCAACCATTCGTGGCCGTTGATAGTCTCTCTTGGCACCTATGCTGGTGGCATGTAATAAACACCATCTGTACGTGGCCAATGCCAGCATCGCCTTGACTGGCTTTTGTGCCGGTGGCACGTAAAAAGCACCAACCGATCGTGGCCGTTGCCAGCCTACCCTGGCACCTAAAAAGCACAATCCGTACATGGTCAATGCCAGCGCCACCTTGACTGGTTTTTGTGCCGGTGGCACGTAAAAAGCACCAACCGATCGTGGCCGTTGCCAGCCTACCCTGGCACCTAAAAAGCACAATCCGTACATGGTCAATGCCAGCGCCACCTTGACTGGTTTTTGTGCCGGTGGCACGTAAAAAGCACCAACCGATCGTGGCCGTTGCCAGCCTACCCTGGCACCTAAAAAGCACAATCCGTACATGGTCAATGCCAGCGCCACCTTGACTGGCTTTTGTGCCGGTGGCACGTAAAAAGCACCAACCGATCGTGGCCGTTGCCAGCCTACCCTGGCACCTAAAAAGCACAATCCGTACATGGTCAATGCCAGCGCCACCTTGACTGGTTTTTGTGCCGGTGGCACGTAAAAAGCACCAACCGATCGTGGCCGTTGCCAGCCTACCCTGGCACCTAAAAAGCACAATCCGTACATGGTCAATGCCAGCGCCACCTTGATTGGCTTTTGTGCCGGTGGCACGTAAAAAGCACCAACCGATCGTGGCCGTTGCCAGCCTACCCTGGCACCTAAAATGCACCATCCGTACGTGGTCGATGCCAGCGCTGCCTTGATTGGCTTCTGTGCCGGTGGCACGTAAAAAGCACCAACCGATCGTGGCCGTTGCCAGCCCCCCCTGGCACCTGTGCCGGTGGCACGTAAAAAGCACCCACTACACTCTCGGAGTGGTTGGCGTTAGGAAGGGCATCCAGCTGTAGAAACACTGACAGATCAGACTGGAGCCTGGTGCAGCCTCCTGGCTTCCCAGACCCGGTCGAACTGTCCAACCCATGCTAGCATGGAGAACGGACGTTAAACGATGATGATGATGATACATCTGTCCATTACTTTCTCAACCGCATCCTCCCACTGCACTCTTAAGTATGAGGCTATTAGGGGCATTCGATGGCAAATTAACTGAATGGTATTCTGTTGGTGGCTACGATGAGTTTTCCAGTAGAACCAATCAACAGAACAGCCTACCCATGAAATTAACCTTCAAGTGGCTGAGTACTCCACAGACATGTGTACCTTTAATGTAGTTCTGAGGGAGATCCAACGTGACACAGAATGGGCCAAGGCGAGTCCCTTCAAAATACAAGTACAACTCATTTTTGCCAGCTGAGTGGACTGGAGCAAAAGTGAAATAAAGTGTCTTGCTGAAGGACACAAGAAGCCACCAGGGTTTGAACTCATGACCATACGACTGAGAGCTGAATATCCTAACTACTTAGTCACATGCTGTGACTTGGAGACCCAAGGGCCTCTTTTCAGGTGGTATACTGAATGAAGAAAAAAAGAAAAAAGCACCCAGCACCCTTTGGAAAGAGGCAGGGGTGGAGTTGGGGGACATCCAGCCATAGAAACTAAAGCAAAAATAAAGCTTATGAGTGAGATGTTGTCCCCTGGCCCAGCTTAGAGAGCTGGGGTAGCTACGACTGCTTCCCTAATGTGTAACATGGGTGTCTTTTACCATTTCCTTGTTCCAATCATTAGACTGCGGCCATGCTGAGCACTGCCTCTCTTTTACTTTCTCTTTTACTTGTTTCAGTCATTTGACTGCGGCCATGCTGGAGCATCACCTTTAGTCAAGCAAATCGACCCCGGGACTTATTCTTTGTAAGCCCAGTACTTATTCTATCGGTCTCTTTTGCTGAACCGCTAAGTGACGGGGACGTAAACACATCAGCATCGGTTGTCAAGCAATGCTAGGGGGACAAACACACACACACATATATATATATATATATATACATATATACGACAGGCTTCTTTCAGTTTCCGTCTACCAAATCCACTCACAAGGCATTGGTTGGCCCGGAGCTATAGCAGAAGACACTTGCCCAAGGTGCCACACAGTGGGACTGAACCCGGAACCATGTGGTTGGTTAGCAAGCTACTTACCACACAGCCACTCCTGTGCCTATCAGTCTCTTTTGCAAAACTGTCAACTTGAAATGAAATATTTTGTCCAAGAACACGACACATTGCCCGGTCCAGGAATCGAAACCACGATCTCGTGGTCGTAAGGGCAACACTCTAACCACTAGGCTACGCGCCATTGAGTACCCTCTACAGGTTTGCATGATCTCGGGTGTGACCTGTGGTTAAACAACATGAGAGGAGAATTCACGCCTGCCACGACATACAACAAACTTTGGATCTTTACCTTTTGACCGACAGATTTAAAAAATAATTTCTTTGTAACTAAACACTTTCAAACTTCGTAAACTGGTAGAATGTGTAGAAATACGACAACTTTAACAAAAAATAACTTCCAAAATACAGAATTTTCTCAACAACGCCAAGAGAACAAGTATACGAAATTTGAAAGAGTTTAGTTGCAAAAAACTATTTTTTAAATCTGTCGGTCAAAAGGTAAAAATCCCAAACTTTTTATAACTGATACCCCCCACCCCCACCGGCCATTGGATTCTGTTTTTGTTTTTTTTTTTTAAACATAAATCGGCAATCTTTCGTCTCTAGTAGACCTTTCCGTCGATTTCCGTAAAAAATTTTTTTTTTTTACATATGGGCTTGCAGGAACTTTTGAAGTAATGAGAGCGAAAGAGACTAAGAGAAAGCGATTGTATGACGAGGGAAGTTCTTTTGAAGTTACCGTGCATGGGAGCATTGATGTACATGTGTGTGTGTGTGTGTGTTTGATGGGGTGTGGGAGACAGACAGTATGTTGTGTAAGTGAAGTGCTTCTGTTAGTGTGTGTGAAGAGACAGAGAAAGTAATGTGTCTCTTTCGCTCTTATTCCTTCAAAAGTTCCCGCAAGCCCATATGTAAAAAAAGAAAATTTTTTTTACGGAAATCGACGGAAAGGTCTACTAGAGACGAAAGATCGCCCTTGTTTTCAATTGGTTTCACCCATTAAGAACGGCAATGGAGAAGCAAGAATATTCACAATCACAAACATATTCTTCCTTCGCCAACAAATCCCAAATACTTGAGTACCCCAAGAAATGTAAACTAAAGGAGAAAAAAAAAAAAAAGAAAGAAAAACGGAATGAGATATATCAGTTGTTGGGGAAAATTCAAAGCTTTGGAATTTTTGAAGAGCAGGGAACATGGGAAGTTGAGATATTAAAGCTTTTTTTTTTTTTTAAGTTATTTTATAGATAACCGACCCGGGGAATCGTTTTTCAACGATCTTTAGGTGCTGGTAGGCCTCGCCAGTCATTATTACATTTATAACAGATTTGGAAGAATTAGATGAAAGTTCTCGGGTAATGGTTTTTTCATGCAATTAAATTATGTTATTTTTAAAATTTGCCACCAAAATCTTATAAAATGACGATGTCCTGAAAGACGTATATGACAAATAAATTTTTAGTTTTTAGTTAATTATTCGTTTTGAGACGATTAAATAAACATCACTAATATATTTATTTAAAAAAAAAATATAGTGAAGAGGGGGGAATAATAAGTTATAACTTGTTTTTTAATTATTATACACAAACACACACACATATATATATATATATATGTGTGTGTGTGTGTGTGTGTGTGTCTAACCTCCGACACATTTACACACAGACTGACAATGGCGTGCTTCACCCATCTTCCAGTCTCTCGACTTTGCCGTCGTCTTCGGTGGCAAGAATACGCATATTTATTGACTTTCCTCTTAACAATTTCATTGAAAGTGTCTGCCGATGTCACAGCGGATGAATCAAAAAAACTTGTGAAGACTTTCGTCTGGGACGAACGTGGATATTTGATCTATTGTCCCTGCATGGGTAAGAGCGTATCTATATGTATGTGTGCATGTGTATACATGTGTCTGTGTGTTTATATGATTGCGTATGTGTGTGTGTGTGAGTGTATCTGTTGTGATAGTTAATACTAGTGACCTCTCTTATCAAGCTGTAATTTTTTATTTTTGTTTTTCAAATTACTGAACCGTAGGTATTTCTTTGTTGTTTTCTCGGTAACTGAGAACAGCAAATGAGTTCTTATTTACCTGTGCTTGAGATTAAAAAAAAAAAGAGTCTAAACTTCGGCTGTTTACGTCAACGCCTGCCATTACGTGAACGTGGTCTGTTGGTATAATTGTACTTTAGCTTGTTAAATTCATACAAACCCAACGAACGAAATTAATTATTATTGATCACAGTGGAACACATTTTATGGTTAATGTTTATATCTTGACTAACCTTGGTACTACTTGAGAACAGTGGTCCCAGTGCGCGCACTCGCGCTAGCTAGTCGTGACTAGTCGATCCTACGACTCCCTAGCAAAGTAAATAAAACACAAAATCAATTAATTTTTTTACACAAAGTAAATAAAACACAAAAACACAATGTAAATCATTTTTTAAACAAAGTAAATAACAAAGCACAAAGTAAGGATCGACTAGTCATGACTAGCTACCGCGGATGCGCGACCCTGCGAGTGCGCGCACTGGGACCACTGTTCTCAAGTAGTTCCCTTAATGTTTATGTCTTGACTAATCTTTTAGGGTTAACCATTTTTATTATTAATTCCTTATTTTTTAATGATTACTGTCAATAAACTTAGCGGGAAACTTAATTATCATAATTCGGCAGAAACTTATTAAAACTTTCTTTTAGTATTAATTAATAACGCTAATTAGGGGAATTTTTTTTTTTAAATGGGAGGCAATTTTTAAACATTGCTTTACATGGATTAATTGAGCTCGACTTTGGATGTTAGTTCAGAACAAAATATTGTCGACGTGGACGTTAAGACTTGAATGGATCTCCGTCGGTTTCGATGATGATTACTTATCATTTACCCTGATAAAAGCACCGACTCGGGTACCCTTAACGTTTCCTAATGCACCTCACTGGTCCATGCTTATTCCTTTGTGATTAATTAATGTGTGTGTCCACTCCTGTTTCAAAATAATTTTGATACCCTTTTTTGTTCTTGATTTTAGATATAATAATACTTTTTTTAATAAAAAGCTGATGGCTTTCCGTAACGTTCGTGGTTCCATCATGAATTGAAAATGGTCGAAAATCGCTGGTTTTAAACGATGGTTACCTCGGGCAGGTTGCGGCTGAACAACACCAAGCATACGGTTAGACATGATTTAGTATCGCCGCACAAGTCATTTAAACTTGTTAATGAAATACAAAATATCCACGAAAAGTCAATAACATGGAAGAAATAGCAACAGGGTGGACTTAGGCCGTCTCGGGTCCACCTGAGACTTACATGTCTGGCCCAGTAGAACTGGGGCTTTCAATATTCTGCGATCGTTCACTCTACTCCATTCTGGAATTTTCTTCATTTCAGATACGTTTCTGCAACAATATTCCTCGCGTTGATCTTTCCATTGCCCTCTATGTCATAGCTAGTCCTTTTTTTTTTCGTAGTGGCCGATGTCTCGCCAGCATAAGGGTAGGGTGGTATTATTGAAGAGATAGGTATGCAGGGTCTTGACCAATCTGTTACTTGAATACATCTTTAATTAAGGTAAATACCTTCTGCCCTGCTCTTATTGTGTGAGATTTCATCAATAATCTGGTGTTTGGGTGACAAAGGACCAAGACAACTGCCGTGCTTTAGAAGATCTGCCCAGTAAAGTGAAGTTCAAGTCCATGACTCCTCCCTCTCCCTCGAAGGGGAACCGCTGCGCCCCTTCCTCCGTACTCGCTCGATACTACCGTCCCTCAATACTGCTCTTCCCCAGTTGAGGGATCTTGTCCTGCAAGCTACTTGCTAACCTCACTGCTGCTGCGGGTGCCACGTAAAAGGCACTGAGTACTCTCTGCAAAGTGGTTGGCGTTAGGGGAGGCATCCAGCTGTAGAAACCATGCCAAAAACAGACGGTAAATGATGATGATGATGATGGCCACACCTTCACCCATGTTCACCACTTGCTGCTTTTCCTTCTATTCCCATCTCTGTCCATCCTTCACCCTCCTTCCACACTCTTGTGAACTTACCCTGCCAAGTCCCTTGTATCAATTCTCTTATATTCATTCTCCTTTGAGCTTGGGCGTATGCTTGGCCATCATCTCTCATTTCCAACTGGGTTAACCATGTGTTGCCCTAATTGTGACACACCTGTTCCTGTTCTTTTATCATGCTGTTACCTATCATCACCTGGCATAAAGCCACTTACCTTAACCCTTTCGTTACTGTATTTATTATGAGATGTTCTGTGTTTCTTTCAATTAATTTTAAATATAACAAAGAATTTAGTAAAATAACTTCGTTATCATTAAGCTAGTGTTAGGAACATAAATTGTGACTAAGGTTTGGTGGAAGATTTTAATTCAAAACTTATGAAAACAAGACATTTATATTACAAAGCCAGAGCCAGTTTCAGCCGGATTGGTAATGAAAGGGTTAACACTCTACACATCGGTGGAAGGATTTGGTTGGTGTTAGGAAGGCTTCCAGCTGTAGAAACTATCAAAGCAGACCTTGGAGCTTGGTTGCAGGCCTCTAACACACCAGTTCCTATCAAGTCAGCCAACCCATGCCAGCATGGAAAACAGGTGTTAAATGGTGGTGATGTATATATATGAAGTTTCAGCTAAATGGACATGATGAGATTTTAAGGATCTTGACCATGGAAATAACACGCTCCCTTTGATAGGAAATGAACTGCTAACCTCTTGGCACTTTCATCCAGTTTTCTGTTTCTTATTTGTCTTGTAATGCATCTATCAGTGAAACTAAATTCTTCAAATTCTTCAGCAAATTGTCAGTTCTTTCTAATAAATTAAACTGAAAGAAAAAAATTGATTTGAAATTTTTTTTTTTAATGTTTTGGTTTCAACAGCAAATTTTTTATGGTTATTCTTTTTTCACCAGTTAGATTTTGTTTTTTTTATTGCCAACATATTTTTGCAGGAAGAGAAGAAAGAAAAAAAGAAACATTAAAAAATATAAAAGATTAAATTATAAAGAAAAAAAGCAACAAAACCATAAGGACTTCACCTAGAAAAAGAAAAGGTGGTGGTAGGGGGGATTTAAGAGCAGCAGATGGAACGGGGGTGGAGAGTAACAGCTTGTACACCTCAGAACAAAATCTCAAGGTAAAAGTGATGAGTAAGATTCGAATGTATTAGGATAAAATTAAAACTATAACGATTTAATTTCAGAGTAATTACTAAAGGAGACTGAGTAATCTAGCTACAAATGTTTTTCACAAATTTTTTTTAAATCAAAATTTTCAAAAATTGTGTCTTTTTTGTCTTTTGTCTTCTTTTTCAAGGACGTTTTGGCAACCAAGCAGAACAATTTCTTGGTGCTCTTGGTTTTGCAAAAGCCATTAACCGCACAATAGTCTTGCCACCATGGAGAACATATGTAAGATTTTCTTCCTTTAAATTATTAAGATGATGATGGTGATCCTAACCATCGTCATTGTCAGTTTCTGCTGATTTTTTTCCATGCTGGCGTGAATTAGATTCATCTGTTCCAGCACAACATTTCCTCACATGTCGCAGTCCTTTGCTGTCTGTCTGATACATACGACAAAAGAGAAAACCATTTTTCGTTGTCGTATGTATCAGGTATTTTAAAATAGGTTGGTCATTTGTTTTAGCAAAGGTATTCAGCTTTGATATATATAAATATAAAAAAGAACTGACGCTGGTGCCACATAAAAAGCACCCAGTACACTCTGTGGAGTGGTTGGTGTTAGGAAGGGCATCCAGCCATAGAAACAATGCCAGAACAGATATACTGGACTCTGGTGTGGCTCCTGGCCCTACCAGCTCCAGTCAAACTGTCCAACCAATGCCAACATAGAAAATATGTTCAATGATGCTGATGATGATGGTATCAACTTTACCACTTTACACTGGGAAATCTACACTCTCTTTCTACTGTGCAATTTCATTGATCTGCTTTCTCTATATAAACATATCGTTGCCCGAGCGAGATCGTTGCCAGTGCCGCTGGACTGGCTCCTGTGCAGGTGGCACATAAAAAGCACCATTTGGGCCTGGCCGTTGCCAGTACCACCAAACTGGCCCTTGTGCTGGTGGCATGTAAAAGCACCCACTACACTCTTGGAGTGGTTGGCATTAGGAAGGGCATCCAGCTGTAGAAACTCTGCCAGATCAGATTGGAGTCTGGTTCGCCAGACCTCAGTCAAATGGTCCAACCCATGCTAGCATGAAAAACGGACGTTAAATGATGATTTTAACATTTCTATTATGCATTGCATACTGTGGCTGGCCACTGTTAAGAACTGCTAAACACTCAACGAAAAATGCCATGATGGAATGAAGGCATGTGTCAGCAAAGTTGGTAAGCTCTCTGAACACCTGCTCCAATAGGCACCCATCATTGCCATATCTTTGCCAAAGAGTCAAGGTCCTTTGCAGTGCTGAAAAGCCGCATCCATGCTGCTAGTGTTTAAGAGAACAATCAACCAATGACATTGCTCCAAATCAGGTTGCAGCCATCATGGGTATGATCCTAGGCTGAATTTGGTAGTGAGGCCCTGGTACAGGAGTTTCAGGGTTTTAAGGAGCATAGAACCATCTCTTAGCTGCTATTGTTCCAAGGTCTGCTATGACCTGGAGGAGTAGCACCTGTTGGCGTCCCAGCTATCGGTTAATTAGCAGTGAAGGATCCCTAGTTCTTGTTAGAACTTCCTTCTAAGCGATAGTCATCACCATCATCATTTAACGTCCGCTTTCCATGGGTTGGACAATTTGACTTAGGACTGGCGAACCAAATGGCTGCACCAGGCTCCAATCTTGATCTGTCAGAGTTTCTACAGCTGGATGCCCTTCCTAACACAAACCACTCCAAGAGTGTAGTGGGTGCTTTTACGTGATATGTGTGTGTGTATAAAGAGAGAGTGATGTGTGTATATATGCATATGTATATGTGCATGTATGTATATAAATATATATGTACATATCCACATGTTTCTGTCTTCACAGAAAAACATACCATTTGATGAATGGTTTCGTGTTGAGCCTTTGTCCACGTACCATTCTCTGATCCTAGCAGAAGATTTCATGGCTTATCTCGCACCAACATACTGGCCTCCTGGGAATCGTACGGGCTGGTGTTTCGCAGTAGGAGAAGACAAAACGAAAGACTGTCGAATGAAAGAAGGTAAGTTATTATTACAATGTCCTCTGTGAGGGTTTTGTTTTGTTTTTCTGATACCAAATGATTTACAGAATGGATATATACACACGCATACGAATATATGCACAAACGTGTATAGAAATATGTACACAAACATACAAATATGCAATCCTGTGAATTTACAACATGAGACAAAACAAGTTAAATTCCACAATCATACTCTTTACTCTTTACTCTTTTACTTGTTTCAGTCCTTTGACAGTGGCCATGCTGGAGCACCGCCTTTAGTCGAGCAAATCGACCCCAGGACTTATTCTTTGTAAGCCCAGTACTTATTCTATCATTCTCTTTTGCCGAACTGCTAAGTGACGGGGACGTAAACACACCAGCATCGGTTGTCAAGCAATGCTAGGGGAACAAACACGGACAAACAAACACACACACACACACACACACACACACACACACACATATATACATATATACGACAGGCTTCTGTCAGTTTCCGTCTACCAAATCCACTCACAAGGCATTGGTCGGCCCGGGGCTAAAGCAGAAGACACTTGCCCAAGATGCCACACAGTGGGACTGAACCCCGAACCATGTGGTTGGTTAGCAAGCTACTTACCACACAGCCACTCCTAAACTACCAAGTGCACATATGGAATGTGTATAATGACGGTAGGGTTGTGTGTGTCTGCATGCACATATTTATTTATAAAATTCAAACTTAGTTCAAGGGAGTTATTACCCAGTGATGTATATTTATTCGCTTACTCCAGAATCTCATGAGATCTTATCTTTTAATCCAAGATGGAGACAAACAGTAATGTCCATGTGGCAAAACGTGAACAATTGTTGAGAGATATCTCACTTAACATGAAACCAATGGTAGCCTGGTTATCCCACAAAGTATATATATATATATATATATAACCACATGTGAAACCAGCTTTCCTTCCCTGAGCTAATACTTTACCACGTCCGCTTGTTGTTGTTTTTTTTTGGTGTTGTTCTTTTTTTTGGATTTACTATATATATATATATATATATATATAAAATCAAAATAAGCAACAAGGATATCCAGAGGTAATGCAGTACGATCGTTTCAAGCGACTCCATTTAATTGAACAATGCAATCATTACATCAATTTAAATGCAGAGCAATCCTCAGCTGCATAAAGAAATAGAATTTAATTAAATTAAAACAGTTGGACACATTAGTATAATTTTACTTAAACACTCCAAGAAGGTAAGGAGATCATCAAAGAACATGCTGCCTTCACTTCAGCTTAGAAGCTACTAAGGTATCAGAAAGAAAGACTTGTTACAGATTTTGCTTGTCACTGTTTTATGGGGTCAGTTTTAATTTATAGACTAGTTTTATCAAATCTTTGTGTATCTAAGGCCGAAAGAACAAGGAGCAGTGTCTGTTAGGAAGGGGACTGAGGGAGTCGACAGAAATCATAGTGGGTATAGTCATATATATGAAGCAATTTGAGCACTTAAGCCCAGGTAGACTTGTACCTTATACATTGAGCCATCTCGTGATACAATCATTCACTGTTACCTTTATAAGATATTGATTTCAAATTTTGGTGCAAGGTCAGCAATTTCGGAGGAGGAGATAAGTTGATTCAAACGACCCCAGTGCGTAACTGGTACTTATTTTATTGACCCTGAAAAGATGAAAGGCAAAGTCAACCTTGGCAGAATTTGAACTTGGAAAGTGAGGACAGATAAAATGCCACTAAGCATTTTACCTGGTGTGCTAACGATTCTGCCTGCTCACCTTAGTATCATATTGTTTAAAGTCTTAAATGATTGTCAACAAATGTTTTGGTGTTTAGTCCCCAGTCAGGCTAATGGTCAAAGATTTCCTAACATGGTCATCCTGTCTATTTCTCGGGCCCATAGTATATAGTGATTTGAGAGCAATTTCGGTTGCTATTCCTTGTAGGTCAGATGACTATGTGTAGGCTTTTACGATGGCTCGTGTGCAATCTTATATATTTTACTTAGTGATTCATCCATCACTACTTCAGCAATTATGGGGAAGACTATGTTTTGCTGAAGAGGTCAGAATAAGCCGGAAACATGCCCAGAGTTGTGTCTCCAGTATTTTTACTCAGGTAAGTTAGTATTAACATATTTAATGCATGGAGCAATAAAAAAGCTAATTACGACTAAGTATGCAGTGATCAAACAATGATATTAACGACTAATATTATTTTCATGTTTCCATTAAATACAATTGACCACATGGGTTATGTCTCATCAGCAAAGCATAAACTTTACCATTTTTACCAAAGTAAGGACTAAAGAATCACTAAGTAAATTTATGCAATTGTACATTTATTAATTTAGGAAAATAGAATTTTGTTTTGTTTCCTTCCTGTTTGGATCTGTTTTTCCAGGCTAGACTAGGTTAGACAGGTATATTACTGAAGCATTGTTCTTCAGCCGGGTACTCTTTGTCCTTTCTCTAACCCTTACTTGTTGTTGAGCAAGGGGTCTCTTGTTTCTACGTAGCTTCAAGGGCACAAAGCCATCGAATAATATGTTAATAGGGAAAAATGAAAACAACATCACTGCTTCTAGCTCAGTGATTTTTGCAGAGAACAAATGTAAACAAACACACAGATAAATATATATATACACACAGGTGCAGGCATGGCCATGTAGTAAGGAGTTTGCTTCCTAACCATGTGGTTCCAGGTTCAATCCTACTGCGTGGCACCTTGGCCAAGTATCTTCTATAGCCTCGAGCAGACCAATGCTTTGTGAGTGGATTTGGTTGATGGAAACTGAAAGAAGCCTGTCGTGCGTGTATGTATATATGTGTATGTATATGTGTGTGTGTCTTTGTGTACTGGGGTCAATCTAATCAACTGGCCCCCCTTCCCCAAAAATGTTGGGCCTTGTGCCTAGAGTAGAAAAGATTATTATTATTATTAAGGCAGTGAGCTTGTAGAATCGTTAGCATGCTGGGCAAAATGCTTCGTGGCATTTCATCCGTCCTTACGTTCTGAGTTCAAATTCTGCCGAGGTCCACTTTGTCTTTCATCCTCCTTTTGGGGTCAATAAATTAAGTACCAGTGAAACACTGGGGTCATTGTAATCAACTTGTCCCCCTCCCTTAAATTTCAGGCCTTGTGCCTATAGTAGAAAGGATTATTATTATTATTATTAAGGTGGTGAGCTGGCAGAATTCTTTGCAGCATTTCGTCCATCCTTATGTTCTGAGTTCAAATTCTGCCATAGTCAATTTTGCTTTTCATCCTTTCAGGGTCAATAAATTAAGTACCTCCCCCCATCTCCAAAATTTCAGGCCTTGTGCCTTGAGTAGAAAGGATTATTTAAGGCAACGAGTTGGCAGAATTGTTAACATGCTTGGGCAAGTTTCTCAGCAGTATTTCATCTGTCTTCATGTTCTCATTTAATGACGACGATGATGATGATGACGATGACCATGATGATGATGATGCTGATGATGATGGTGATGAGGATGAGGATGATGATGATGATGAGGATGACGATGATAACGATGATGATGACAATGATGATGATGACGATAATGATGATGACGATAATGATGATGATGACGACGATGATGATGATGACGATAATGATGATGAGGATGATGATGACGACGACGATGATAATGACGACGATGATGATGATAATGATGATGACGACGACGACGATGATGATGATGACGATGATGCTGATGATGACGATGATGCTGATGGTGATAATGACAAAGACGACAATGATGATGATGAGGATGAGTCAGCAGAAATGGCTGCCATCACCTTTACAGAAATGACAATAATGTTTGATAACGATTCAACGTTGATTTTACTCCTACAAAGATAACAACATAAAGAAAGAGGTGAAACTGTTATTGATTTGTTTTAATTCTGGGTCAGGAGAAGCGGAGGAGCATCCAACAAAACACGACGCTGAGTTGATTTAGTTCACAGTCACTTACGTTTCCAAGTTCAAATTTCACCTCAATTACTGTTACCCCCAGGGTTGATAAAATAAGGAACCAGTTACATATTGGGGTCGATGTAACTGACTCTACATCCCCACCACCCCAAAAAAAAAACCAGTTTGAACTCTGCCATTCTGCTGCTCTTTATAATGGTGGTGATGATGATGGAAATGATGATGATGATGATGATTATTGTGGTGGTGGTGGTGATGATGATGATGATGTCTTCTGTAGGTTGAAGGCCAAGTAGTGTCTCGAATGGGAACAATGATTAATTACTTAATGCAGAATCAACCTGGACAAGATTTGAACTCAAATGTAAAAGAACTCTAACTAGATACTACATAGCAATTTTATTTGGGGCTCTAACAATCCACCTCCTCCTCCAACAACAACAACAACACCACCACCATCATCCTTTCCGCTATAGACACAAGAAATTTTGGGGGAGGGGGTCTAGTTCATTACTTTGACCCCAGTGCATAACTGATATGTAATAATAATAATGATAATAATTTAACAATCTTTCTGTTTCCTGGATTGTGTATATCGTTTTGTTTTTACTTGCAGGGAACCCATTTGGACCCTTCTGGGATGGCCTGGGTGTTGATTTTGATGCCAACATGCCTTACAAAGTCACTTACCAATTACCAGAACTATGGAAAGAAAGGTAACTATATCTCTAACGACTGTTTATTCTTATCTTAAACGAGGCACAAAGCTAGGTCTCCTTTTCTTTTCTCCCTCTACTTGGTTGCTCATAGGTTTGGCTCCGACTTTAATACTGTACATATATATATATATTTAAAATTTCGACATTTTAAAAAAGCTGATGTAATACTTACAGTGTTTAATAAAAAAAATGAAGGAGCATGAAACAATTGTACCACTCTACCTCGGATATACTTGTTGCTTATTTTGATATGTATATATATATATATATATATGTATATATATATCTGCTACCTTCTGTCAGAATCTTGTGATTCCATTCAGGTCATCGTCATTTAACGTCTGTTTTCCATGCTGGCATGAGTTTAGACATCATCATCACCATTTAACGATAAAGCAGACATTTAAGCAAAAGCATTCCTACCACGACAATCCCCCTATGTTTCCCAGAAACAGTGCACACAGAATTGTACTGTCTAATATGTCCTTTGCTAAGACAGTAGGGTGTTGTGATTTAAACCTTCCACCAAACCTTAGTCACAATTAATGTTCCTAAAACTAGCTGAATGATAAAGAAGTTATTTTACTAAATTCTTTTGTTATATTTAAAATTAATTGAGAGAAAAACAGAGCAT
>NC_043015.1:38789322-38901822 GCF_006345805.1 Octopus sinensis
ATTGATAGTTATAGGAATAATAATAAAAAGTTTTAAAAATAATTAAAATTTTTGTACAGAATGTTCTTTTCTTTTTAATTAATTAATTAATTAAATGAATGAATGAAAGCTTTTAAGAAATGAAATAAAAAATGTTTGTAGGATTTCTTTTGGTTGATGTGTTTGAACGAATGTTTAATCCTTTGGATTCCATCCTGCCTGAGATTGCACCTGGCGCTATGATACCATATCTTTGTGAACTAGACTCTTCATTATCATCATCATCATCGTTTAACGTCCGCTTTCCATGCTAGCATGGGTTGGACGATTTGACTGAGGGCTGGCGAACCAGATGGCTGCACCAGGCTCCAATCTTGATCTGGCAGAATTTCTACAGCTGGATGCCCTTCCTAACGCCAAACACTTGTGGTACTATTTATTCTATCAAACTTATGCATGTATACACTCTGCCAAGAGCTGGAGTTGAGCCAGAGCCTTTACATACATAGACATACACACGTACATACATGCTTGCATACATATTTAAACACACGTGATAGTTTCCAAATTCCTTCACATATACAATTTCGTTTCGCTCTACACAGCCTGGGGTGGCTCAGAAAAAGGCGAAACTCTGTTGGAGAAGAGAATGTGGGAAAGAGATCCTCGGAGTTGCGACGGTTGGATAAAGTAAAGCCACAGGACTGGAGATTAGTGTATCACAAATGACATGAAATGAAAAAGTATTATGCCACAAAACACCGATTTATGCTATTCCATTTAAGGCGATCTTTCGGTACAAGTACCATGACTGCCAAGTCTGTTTACATTTGAAGAAGAACCCAAACGTTGGGTTGGCGATCTTTCGGTACAAGTACCATAACTGCCAATTATAAACCCACGTGGGTTTATAATTGGCAGTTATGGTACTTGTACCGAAAGATCGCCAACCCAACGTTTTTAAAAAGCGAAGTGAATTCTCTTAGTCAAACTGGAGTTACCTCCCGTGGCTGAGGAGAATAACTTCACTGATGATCAAATCTAGTTGTCTCCCTTCCATTGTCAGAAAACGGAAGAAATCCTACGACCCCGTTTCTCCTTTGAAGTTGTCTGACAGAATTTGTTGAAGAAAAACATACTGTCTCCCATACACGAACTTCATAAAACATCCTTCCAAGAGTGTGTAACGAGGAATTTCGTCATCTCACGGATGACGTCGAGTTTCAAAGAAATAAATTCGAAGTTTACCATTCTTAGTTACCATTTCTATTGGAATGGCTGTTAAGTCAGGCAAACTCGACTGACACATTTCTCATCAAGGATGCAACAAATACGAAGGCTTCTTCTGGTTTATGAAGTGTTAAGGTTCGGGTTAACCTATGTATGTCTATACTGTACTATGGGCTAGACTTGAATCTGAACCCCTACTTACTTAGACCTACACACGTACGTACGTGCAGGCATGCATGTTTAAATACACACGGGTTTCCAATTTCCTTGATGCGCTTATCGGCATTTCGTCTGGCTTTATGTCCTAAGTTCAAATTCAGCCAAAGTCGACATTGCTTTTCCTCCTTTCGGGGTCGATTAAAAAGCACCAGTTTGAATATTAGAGTCGATGTAATCTACTTACCCGCTCTCATAAAAAATTGCTAGAGCCAAGATTTGAGAATAATATTAATTTATAATAATAATAATAATAATAATGACATTAATAATGATAATAATAATAATATTAATGATAATAATTATGATATTAATAATGATAATAATAATAATATTAATGTTAATAATAATAATATTAATAATAATGATAATAATAATAATAATAATGATAATAATAATAATAATGATGATGATAATAATAATAATATTGATGATGATAATAATAATAATATTGATGATGATAATAATAATAATATTAATAATGATAATGATAATAATAATATTAATAATAATTATGATATTAATAATGATAATAATATTAATGTTAATAATAATAATATTAATAATAATGATAATAATAATAATAATAAAAATAATAATGAAATTATTGTATACTGTGCTCAGGTGCACCACAATCAGAATGTTGATTGTATATAGTCTGCAGATCTTTAGAAATTCGATCAACACATATTTCCTACAAACAAACCCTAACAAGGCTTGGAGACGAGTATTTATAACTCACTGAGAACTGCCATGCCTGTATTTAGTTAACTTAAGGGACATTCAGCAAAAGACACCGAACGTTGCTGGAACGTTTTTCTGTTGGGAACATCAACATATTGTCACCGTTGCTAAGTTGTTGTAATGGCGGCTCCCGGCAAGCATCGATCGAATGCAACAGATTCTGAGACTGTTGCGAAAAAGAAACGTTTTCCTGGTCATTGGAGCCAGGGATTATTGTCTTCCATGGAAAACCCAGAGTTACGTGTAGACAGCGATGACCAGGCTGTAGTTATAAAAGATAAATACCCAAAGGTATCATTTGGCCTTCCCACTCTTGTGTGTCCCGCACCGAGTTTCTTGCCGCATGGCTTACACAAAAAGGGATATTTTTTTAATGAAATATTCTACAAATACGTTTCAGATAGTGTAGATTCCAATATAATCGGAATCTGTTTAACATCTGTGTTTTCGTCACCAAAAACATGACTTCAGAGTAATTGAGGGTTCAAAGAGGATGAAGTGTGTTACGAATCTTCTAAAGGAAAATGATGATGATCATCATCATCATCGTTTAGCATTCAGCTTCCTATTAAAAAGGGAGTGGTTCCAAGGAGAGGAGGAGATAACTAATAGCGCAAAAGAGGGTAAAATGCCTGCAGGTTCTGCTCATAATTACAATTGCTTAGAAGTGCTGTAGTTAAAAGAGTGATGGAGTGTTTAGGAGAGTGAGAGGTGGGGAAGGTTTGACAGGAACAGGGCTTAATGAGTGTAGAGACATAATGCTTTTAGGACCTCACATTTGCCATGATGGATGCCTCTTCTCAAGCATAGTACATTGTTGAATCATCTCGTCCTTTGTCATCTCTCTGAGGCTCAGCATCTTGAAATCAGCCTCCACTACTTTGTCCAATGTCTGTTTTTGAAAATCAGATCACACAAATATAGTATAGATGTTGTAGACATAACAACAAACAGAAACTTTGTTTTTCGTATTAAATATCATTTCTATAATTAATAAAACTACATTTTTAAGGGTTTTTTTCCTTCATTTTTTTTCTTATATGGGTTTGCTAGTTTCTATCCTCATTTTATTTCCTTCTAGGCTAAATATCATTTCCTAGTTCTTCCAAAAATGAAGATTTCAAATTTGAAGTCTGTTACCGGAGATCATGTCAGTCTTCTCAAACATATGCATAAAATGGGAAGTAAGATAGCCAAAAGGTAAGCCTTAATTTTACTTAAGTTAATTACGATTAAGAAATAAACAAATATTTAGCAATCCTAAAGATTTAATGTCACTTACTTTAGACTTTCCATGATTATTGAAATCTACAAATGAGTGAGCTGTCCATATAAATCCAGAGAGAAACATCATCATCATCATCATCGTTTAACGTCCGTTTTCCATGCTAGCATGGGTTGGACTGTTTGACCTGGATCTGGGAAGCCAGGAGGCTGCACCAGGCTCCAATCTGATCTGGCAGTGTTTCTATGGCTGGATGCCCTTCCTAATGCCAACCACTCCGTGAGTGTAGTGGGTGCTTTTTATGTGCCACTGGCATAGGTGCCAGGGGAGGCTGGCAATGACCACAAACCGTTGGTGCTTTTTACGTGCCACCGGCACAGAAGCCCATCAATGTGGTGCTGGCATCGACCACGTATGGATGGTGCTATTTACATGCCACTGGCACAGGTGCCAGAGGAGGCTAGCAAGGGCCACGATCGGTTGGTGGTTTTTGTGTGCCACCGACACGGAAGCCAGTCAAGGTGGCACTGGCATGGAAATATTAATAAAAGCAAAAGCCTTATAAATTACATATAAGTGCAACTTGAAATGAAACAGATGATACTGGCTTCATTTACCAGGAACTTAAACCTGGCACTCCATTGGTTATGATGAAGAGGGTTCCAGTTGATGCAATCAATGGAAAATCCTGTTTGTGTAATTAACGTGCAAGTGATTGAGTACTTCACAGACACTCATACCCTTAACTTAGATCTCGGGGAGATTCAGTGTGATACAGGATGTGACAAGGCCGGTCCTTTGGAAGACGGGTGAAACTCATTTTTGCCAGCTGAGTGGACTGGAGCAATGAGAAATAAAGTGTCTTGCTCAAGGACACAACACATTGATGGGAATTGAACTCACCACTTTACGATTGTGAGCTGAATGCCCTAACTGCTAAGTGCTGCACCTTTGCAGGAACTTATTTCCGATGTGACAACATTCCACTTGCATCACAGAATATATATTGACACTTTATTATGGAAATTTTAAATCTGTCGCATTTTATAAGCAAAGGAAACAAATGTCTGTGTACAATTTTCACAGGTGATTTCAGAATATAAGAATGATGTCCCTGAAAACTAAATATTCCACAGGTGATCTCAGAATATTTTGAAAGACTGCACAATAGGAATGATGTCCCTGAAAACTAAATTTTCATTTTTTTACATCCATTTTTTCATGCTTGGAAAGCTGAGATCCTTTAGTACACCCAATTTTTTAAAAAATATAATTGGTGACCCTTCTCACCTTTATCCACTCAACCCAGGAGTAAGAGTGTTACCTCACTGATCAGTTTATTTGATCAAGGGATCTGATATATTTTCTTTATTTGATCTATTTCAGGAGTGATGAAAATCTCAAGTTTAAGATGGGATACCACAGCATCCCTAGCATGGGGTATGGTACTATCAAACTTTTTTATTTCTATTTTAAATTTTTTGAAGATTATAGTTTATTGTATTATATAATAGTATATTCGAGCAAGGTCATTGCCAGTACTGCCTGACTGGCCCCCGTGCCGGTGGCATGTAAAAAGGCACCTACTACACTCTCGGAGTAGTTGGCATTAGGAAGGGCATCCAGCTGTAGAAACTCTGCCAGATCAAGACTGGAGCCTGGTGCAGCCATCTGGTTCACCAGCCCTCAGTCAAAATCATCCAACCCTTGCTAGCATGGAAAGCGGACGTTAAACAATGATGCTGTATTTTATAATAATAGTATGTAAAATGGCACAATCCCAGCAAACTAATAAACATTTCCTATGAGCTACTCTGAGTTACTTTTCTCATAACATAGTGTCAGTGAAATCTGAAACCCCTGTTATTTTAATGCGTACTCTCTGTTGGCAAAAACTTGGAGTACATCTTCCGAGTTTCCTTCACAACAGGAAATAACAAGTAAAAAGGATGCAGTGGTGAGGAAGACCTTGCCAACCTGTGCAACCGGGGGAAAAAAAAGAAAAATTAGTGTAAAATAATGAGGAGAAGGATGGCGTTGGTGATGGCAACAGTAGCAGTGGTGACAATGACGATGTAACATGGCAACCACTCTAGGGCTGGTGCCATGGTAAAATGCAGTTTGCACACTCAGTGAAGTGGTTAGCTTTAAGGAACATCATCCAGCCTAGAAGTGAAGTCAAATGACATATGACCTCTGAGGTCAGTGACTCCCAAATAAGAACTGATTCAGAGTGTAATGACCCATCCAACCCATGCCAGCATGGGAAACAAACATAAAATGATGGTGATTTATATGTGGCTGTGTGCTAAGACACTTGCTTCCCAACCACATGGTTCCAGGTTCAGTCCCGCTGCGTGGCATCTTGGGCAAGTGTCTTCTACTATAGCCTTGGGCCAACCAAAGTCTTGTGAATGGGTTTCGTAGATGGAAACTGAAAGAAGCTCATCATATATATATATATATTTGTGTGTCTGTGTCACTTGACAACCAATGGTGTGATTATGTCCCAGTAACTTAGCAGTTCAGCAAAAGATACTGATGGAATAAGTTCTAGGCTTACAAAGTATAACTCCTGGAGTTGATTTATTCGACTAAAAGCAGTGCTCCAACATGGCCATAGTGAAAATGCCTGAAACAAGTAAAAAAATAAATAAAAGAATGTACTCAAAGGAAATCTACAAGTTTTAAGTTCCCAAGATATTGTAAAAGTGATTTTCAATGATCCTTTATCCTGGCAGAGGAAATAAAGATAACCCCGTTGATAAATGCTCAAGGATTACTTCTGTTTGGTGTAATAATTTATTATTCTGTCTCTGAATACACAAATGTAAGAAATTCCTCAATCAGTCTCATATTTAACTCTATCAACATTGTTAATAAAAAGTACCAACCATGACCATTCTTCATTTTTCCAGCCAGCTCCATCTTCATGTGATCAGTGAAGACTTTTGCAGTCCATGTTTAAAAACTAAGAAACATTGGAATTCTTTCACAACAAGTTATTTCATAGACTCAACCGGTGAGTATATCTATTGTACTAAATCTATATTTTATTACTTTAAAAAGCATATTCTGTTGTGTCTGGGGAGAGTCATTTTCTTTTTGTACCTTATTATGTAACACACTCACAGGTAAAATTTCCACTTTTTTCTTATTTTTATTTTCCTAAAATTTTCGTTGCGTCTTGCAACCTTTTCAATAGTCTTGACTCTTGCAACCTTCAATAGTCTTGACTCTTGCAACCTTTTCAAGAGTCAAGACTATTGAAAAGGTTGCAAGACGCAACAAAAATTTTAGGAAAATAAAAATAAGAAATAAGTGGAAATTTTACCTGTGAGTGTGTTACATTATAAGGCACAAAAAGAAAATGACTCTCCCCAGACACAACAGAATATGCTTCAACACACCTAAAGACATTATTATTATTCCTCACCACTCTGCATCAAAGAATTAAATCCAGCTACAATCTGAAACTCGTATTTATATTTTAAAGGTTCAAGTAGCCTCCCCTCTTTCACAATTGCTCACCATCCTTGGTCTCACCATCAAACAAAGAAAAAGATCAGCATTTTTTCATCTCATCCTGTTTTTTTTTCCAAATGTATTTTCAGAGGTTATCGAAACAGTTGAGAAAGAAGGCAAGCTCTCAGTTGATGAAACATTAAACCAGAAATTACTGAAAGAAAATCTAAGGTAAATTCACGTCTAACACACTCCAATTCTTAATTAGAAATCCTATTTATTTGATATTAATTAAGGTTATCCTAATGTTGTATAATAGTATTTTTATTTGTGTTGGTTGTTTTTTAATTAAAATTCAAATTCAAAATTATATTCTCTGAATATATTTCTCTAATTACAAATAATTGTTATAGATTGAGCTGTAGTATTAGAAAGCTTTATTCAAATTGCTGGTGTCTGGTAATGTAACAATGCCAGCCCAGGGCTATATTTAGTGGGATAAATTAATATAAAGCTTTTGTTGTTAAATTAAAATTCTCATTTCAAATTGTCAATTTCTCAACAAATCATTTATTGGATAAGAAATAACCCCAAATGGAAAATTTTAAATAATTTTCCTTGTTACCAGCTAGATAGAGCCTTTAACATAAAAAAGGGTGCTGGGTGAGCATTTATTTTCAAACACTGTCACAAAATTATGACTGAAACCCAGAATTAAGGCGGTGGGGAGCTGGCAGAAACGTTAGCACGCCGGGTGAAATGCGTAGCCGTATTTCGTCTGCCGCTAAGTTCTGAGTTCAAATTCCGCCGAGGTCAACTTTGCCTTTCATCCTTTCGGGGTTGATAAATTAAGTACCAGTAAACAACTGGGGTCGGTATAATCGACTTAATCCGTTTGTCTGTCCTTGTTTAGTCCCTTGTGGGTAATAAAGAAATAGGCATTTCGTCTGTCTTTACGTTCTGAGTTCGAATCCTGTCGAGGTCAACTTTGCATTTCATCCTTTCGGGGTCGATAAATTAAGTACCAGTAAACAACTGGGGTTGATATGATCGACTTAATCCGTTTGTCTGTCTTTGTTTGTCCCTCTATGTTTAGCCCCTTGTGGGCAATAAAGAAATATGAAACTCAGAATTTAGAATAAAAAAATGTATGTTCTTCCTGAAACATAAGAATAGGAACCTTTTCATTAAAAACATGACAAATATTTAGACCTTTCAGAATCCAGAGGGAAATGAGATCTAATTACTGTTTTTATCTAACATTGTATAGTTCCTGAAATATTATAGTTTCCTACCAATATTTTGTTAATAAAAGCAATACTTTATCTGTTATGGTATTGCCTGAAACATTGCCAGAACTATCCAAAAGCTAAGATTCTTCTTCAGTGCCAGAAAATATTTTGCCCTTGAACCTTTGCTGTCTTTGCATGTTCTAAAAACATTCAACTAATACCCTCATTAAAATATTGCTGAGATGGTGCTGCTACATGTAGACAGACATCCTATACAACATCAGAAGTTTATTGAGCCAATAAAGCAAATATCTATCCATCCACAAGCTCCAACAGCCTCTGGCTCACAAAGGCTTTTGTTCTTAAAATAATAATAATAATAATAATTGTGTACAGTGCTCAGGTGCACTACAACTCATCTAAAGTGTATATATAATCAGGTGTAGTTTCGGTGGATTTCGGAAAGCATGAGGGCCTTAAAAGATGCAGTGTCATGGCAGTCAACAACTGACGCAGGCAGTTTATTCCATGCTTCAGCAACTCTGAGCGTGAAAAAATGTTTCCGAAAGTCATGAGAGCTGTATTGTTTTCTGACTTTGTAGGCATGTCCACGTGTGTTAGACACATGGAGATCAAAAAGGTGTTCAGTGTTGTTGTTGGTGAGGTGGTTGATAACTTTGTGGTGTTTACCAAGTCCGTCGCCAGACGCCGGAGCTTCAGTGAATCCATGCCCAGGGAAACAAGGCGCTCAGAATATGGTAGGTGTCTGATGGAGGGTATGCGTTTGGTTGCACGTCTCTGGACAGATTCCAGGAGGTCAATGTTCTGTGCAAGATAGGGGTCCAAACTGATGATGCAAATTCCAAGTGTGGTCGTACCATAGCTGTATACAGTTTTAAATAGATGGCTGGAGAGCGGCTAACAAAAGACCTGCTGAGTGATGCCAAGACACCCTCGGCCTTCCTGACAATCTTAGAGATATGCTTTGTCCAACGCAAATCACTGCTGACAGTGATGCCTAGGTCACGCTCGCAAGAGGATTTCTTGATATCAGTGTTGTGGAGGGAGTATGTGAACGCAGGGTTTTTTCTCCCAAAATGCATGGTGGTACACTTGTCCACAGCCAGTTTCAGTTGCCAGTCTGTGATCCATTGCTGCATTGTGTCTAGGTCTGATTGCAGGAAAGAGTTGTAGACATCAGGATCTGTCCTCTTGATTTCAAGGTACAGCTTGATGTCGTCTGCATATTTCAATACTGTGGCATTCTTTAAATTGGCATCTATGTCGTTAATGTATGCCACAAACAAGAGGGGACCAAGGACAGATCCCTGTGGTACACCCGATGACATCTCATATGGTGTAGAGTGCTGTCCTAGAACTGTGACAACCTCCTTTCGGCTGAGGATGAAGGATTTCAACCAGTTAAAAAGGTCATCCCCCACCCCATTGCAGAGAGTTTCACCATAAGCCTTTTGTGTGGCACAGAGTTGAAAGCCTTAGCAAAGTCAAGGTAGACAACATCCACCCATGAGCCACTGTCAGTAATCTGAGTAATGTCCTCAAGGAACTCGACAAGCTGGTCACTGCAGCTGGAGTTAGGGACAAATCCATATTGTGAGGGTCGGATGAGACTGTGAGAGCTCCAGAAGTTCCAGAGTGTTTCTCTGACACACGATTCCATCAGTTTTGCAATACAGCTAGTGAGACTGACTGGGCGATAGTTGACAGGTGATGTGCGGTCGCCCTTTTTGAACAGAGGAATGCCACTTCTATGGCTACGACGTAGCTTAACTTCTCTCAACAATCAAATTACGTATCAAAGCTTTCCCTTCTGTTCCTTGCCTTCAAACCACAAAATACAATCTTTGTTGAGTCCTCTGCTCCAGAATTGCTACTCTTGGAATTCCCTTTCTGCCACTGTAGAATTTCAAACTAAAAACCAAACTTACCGATTTGAGAGGACCTTCTAAAATAATAGGTATTACTCCATCTCTAACTAATTAAAAAATAATTATGGTTTGGACATTTGCATTGAATATAGTCTTTGTTTTTTGTTAAGCATGCGTATTACTCTCGTTCTTTAATATGTGTTTTTCTAATTTCAGATGTCATGTATGTCACAAGGAGTTCACAACAATGCCAGCTCTCAAACAACATATCACTCAACATGATTATTCCAGCAAATAAATCTAGCTTCATATATTTACGTAATAAAGTATATAAATGTGTTCTTTTGTTTGATTTTTTTTTGAGGAGGAAATCTGAAATACTTTCTGACATTTCCCATGTTACTTTATACCAACACTCTCTCCTAAGGAGTGTTCCTTAGTCTGCATTGCTTTATATTCACAATGGATTATGTCATGGTTGGTATTAACATATAACAGACATAATGGAATCCCACACTGAACAAAGTTAATATTTCATTATGTGTGTGTGGGTCAAAGTGCTCAATGCACGTTTGTGATGGAAGGGGACAGATTCTGATGTATAACCCTCTATACACGTGATTTAATCCATAAGTGGTTTCGTATAAGTAATCTAAACCGATAAAGCTGACAAAGAAATGTCTATTTTTCCAAAGTTATATAAACAGACCACTGCGTCTCCAGTTGATTATCGTACAACTGGGGATTACTGTTGTCTTTTCATGAAAGCATCATAAAGATTTAATTAAATATTTGATTGGTCATGTGATGCAGATGGATGCCAACAGCTTCATAAAGAAGTGCCTTATGGAAGACAGAGACCCAGGAATATATGGGACAAACTACAGGAAGGATGACTTCAGAATGTTGAACCTTTCAGATAATATGACAAAGGACTGGGATTAACTGGTAATAATTGAGATAACTCAAGAAGAACCAATTCTGCTAAAGGCATCCAACAGCCTGGCAGTGTTGCCACAGATCAAATCCAATAATCCCAAATCCTTGATTCAGCTAAGTATTTCCATAGTTGCCATTTTTGATTAGAAAAATTTGGAAACTACTATCTCTGCAACAGAACACTAAGTCACAATATTTGTTTTTACCAAATGAAACTCCAAAGTATTGAAAAAAATTCTTCATCTTGACGAACGAGAAGTTATTAAAAATGACTCACTTTATTATTGCATTATCGGTACATAATTGTTTTCAGCAGGTCACTAAAATATTTATACAACATTGTTGTTGATCGCATGACTACTGACTGAAGTTGTACCAAGTTCTGAAAATAGAAATTAAGTTGAACGTTTTCAAATTGTAATTGATAAGTTTCAACTTTGAACTTTCTACATCACAAAGAAAAGACAAAAACTGAAGAGAAGATTGCTGTTAAGGAATTGAATGCTCTCACAAGAGCAGCAGAGACTGTTGCACTTGTGCTTATTGATCTTGCACAATGGAGACAGCTGTTCTCAAAGAATCACCAACCACAATAATAAGACAACAATATCATTTTTTTAAGGTTTAAAGTTATTTATTTGAAATAAATAGAAATATAGATATTCCAGAATCATATTTGTTTGGCAAATGATTTGTACTGGATATTATACACTTCTGTGGTACAATACTAAGACAGGTAACTGAATCAGTGTACATATGACAGTACAAACAGTTTCAATCATAAGTTTAAATGGGATAACACCAATGTACTGTATTTAAAAGTGTGTGTATATTCCCTCTACATCTCTCATCAAGTCTATATACATATGAGGCAAGTGCTGAAAAGTCCTTGGCTTTGGGTAAAAGAAAATATGGTAGGGTCAGTTAATTATGATATTATTCAACATTTTCCCCTCAGATTCACACATTGCAACAGTCTTTCAAGTTTTCTAAGCTCTGTAAAAGAACTTGGAACTTTGGGCCTCCAATCAGGCCTTTCCTGATACCTTTGAAACCAGGAACTTTTCAGTACCCTCTTGTACACTGTAACACCAGAGCTTATCCGAACAGAAAACAATGAAAATTAAATGACAGATCTTTAAGTCAGATTAGCAACTGCAGAGTCTTAAGTTTAGATCTTACTTATCCATGTTGCTGTCTATTTTTTTTTATAAAAGATAATATTTCTTTTAGCCATGCTAACAATAAATGTTTGATGCCAATTATTTTCTTAGCAAAACATTAAACACTTTTACTTTCTTTATTATTAATTGAATGAAAGATATCTCTCTCGAGTTTTAAGTGAGCATTGCTGAATCTAAATATCACAGTTGAGATTAGCAAAATACCTATTTCTTTACTACCCACAAGGGGCTAAACACAGAGGGGACACACAAGGACAGACAAACAGATTAAGTTGATTATATCGACCCTAGTGTGTAACTGGTACTTATTTAATCGATCCCGAAAGGATGAAAGGTAAAGTCAACCTCGGTGGAATTTAAACTCAGAACGTAGCAGCAGATGAAATACTGCTAAGCATTTCTCCCAGCGTGCTAACATATCTACCAGCCCTTCCATGTAAAAATAAATCCAATAGTTTTAAAAGACTAGACAATAAGTATATTCTCTTTTACTTGTTTCAGTCATGTGACTGTGGCCATTCTGGAGCACTGCCTTTAGTCAAGCAAATCGACCCCAGGACTTATTCTTTGTAACCTAGTACTTATTCTATTGGCCTCTTTTGCCAAACTGCTAAGTTACGGGGACGTAAACACACCAGCATTGGCTGTCAAGCGATGTTGGGGCTGGGGGACAAACATAGACACACAAACATATACACACACATATATATATACATATATATGATGGGCTTCTTTCAGTTTCCGTCTACCAAATGCACTCACAAGGCTTTGGTCAGCCCGAGGCTATAGTAGAAGACAGTTGCCCAAGGTGTCACACAGTGGGACTGAACCCGGAACCATGTGGTTGGTAAGCAAGCTACTTTCCACACAGCCACTCCTATGCCTATTCTGTTTATAAATGTTTCAGAACTTATACTTAAAAGGCAATATTCCTGTAATATTTTGCAATTCAATTTTATCTATTTGGAGTTAAATGGAAATAATTACAAAAACTTAATTAATACCTTACAACCATGAAGTTGCAAATAAAATCTGTTTAATGAAATAAATGACAAATACATTCTCACCACAAATACTTGTGCCTGATTTTGTTGTCCCAATAAACTTCCAATCTTTTATATATCTGAAATGAAAAGTGTTATAAATGGAGTGAAGAGTACTCAATCATTTTGTACAACATAACTTTCGTCCTTATCATCCTGTGCCGTACTGTCCAGGGCCTTGCTGACTACATTTTCACTCTGTGATGGATAGATAGATATGTTTCTTTATTAGCCACACAGACGGGACAGATTACAAAGTAGAGCTTTTCTTTTGGGGGAGAGGAAAAAAAAAAGTGGGGTAGGTTTTCGATCAAAAGGGATCGTAAAAGGCAAAGAAAAAAAAACAAAAAATGATCAATAGGGATCATGTATCACAGAAATGTTATGATGTAAAGTGTAAAGGGGGAAGCAGATAAGGTTTATCCCCTTTGAGAAACACTGATTTAACCTAAATTTGAGACACCAGCAAAAGAAGAAATACAGATAGACTTTTTTTCTATTCCAAAGAAAAACGATTTTATTCACTTTATCGATCGCATTCTCACCTGGAATTGACTTTTGTAATTTTTTCAAGACTTATACACGCCCTGATACCATCGGTATCGACACATCAAATTTGAGTGCAATCGGATGGAGGATGCCTAAGATCCTAGAAGACATACACACAGACAGACAGAACGGATTTTATATAAGAGATAAGGAAATAATTTACCCTTCAAAATCCAATGCCTCAACCCAATCAAGCAGATTATTCGCTTCACAGTGGTCTTCCTCGGAAGATAATTTCTCAAAGTCACCTCTGTACCTGAAATAGATGCTTTAATTAAAACGTTACCAGGTAAACCTTTAAAAGGAATAGCAACCAACTTATTTCTAGAATGGTTATTGGTGCAACAAAAAACAGGAAAATATCTGTACATGGGGAAATTCATGCATGTGTGTGTATGTATGTATGTATCTATGTATGTGTGTATGTATGTATGTGTGTATCCATATATATATATATATATATATATATATATATATACTTTATTTAAAAGCAGCAGAAATATAACAAAAGCTGTTACTCGGAGTTTCACGTTCCCATTCGTCGGACTTATTTCATGAAACTCCGAGTAACAGCTTTTGTTAAATTTCTGCTGCTTTTAAATAAAGCATATTACTCTACCCCTGGTATTTGAGTACTCTTTTTTCCACCTTATTCACATTTATGTGTTTACTCTGGTATATATATATATAGTTGGAATTTACAAAAAATACAAAAGATGAAGACAGGTGTGTAAACAACAAACAGGTGTATTAGTTTAATACTTGGGAAAGTGAGAAAGTCTTTTACATTTCGAGCCTACGCTCTTCAACAGAAAGGAACATGAGAAAATAAACAGAGAGAGAATTAAAGAAAGCTTTAGAGGCTAGTGGTCGATCATGGCGATATATACACACACACACATTTTTCTTAGTTTCAAATTCAAATTTCTTATGAAGAAATGTGATTATATTATGAAGAAATTATCTTTTTCGTAATTAACTAAGACCATTAAGGCAAAGACAAGTTTGAATGAACATTAAAATATTAATAGTACATTAGAATTATGTCAATAGTTTATATCTGATGCAAAAATATTTTGTATAAATTTTACTTACAATTTTTTCTTCCATTCTATTTGAAGTAATTTCTTCCTTTGTTCAGCATTTTGTTTTCTCTTGAGCTACATTAAAAGATTTTCGTTTTAGTAAGTGTCTTTCATTAAAATGCTTTTGGTTTTTCTTGAAACTGGAGACAGACTACAAAGATATTCATCAAATAATCTCATATTTTAAAATTTGATGCAAAAGTTGCACTATCATAAACAAGCCACTTCCACCCCACTCTCAGGCTTTTTGAGAGGATACTGATGAGCTGTGGGCCCTCAAGCTGTTGCAATATCTGGTCCCATATCCTGACAGCAATGTTGGGATCTTTGACACTATGTGGTGGTTCTCTGTTCTGCTGTTTGTGTAACTTTCAATGCCAAAGTTAGGTACAAATCCTTCCAGGATTTTCCATGTGTGTATCAAAGCACACATGTATCTTTCCTGCCTTCATTCAAGGGAATAGTCTCCACTTTTTTCGGTCTTTTTTAGTAGCTGACCAGTTGCACTGAGATGATCTTCTTTGTGTAGCTTCACTGAATTGATTCAAGTTCTGTCATTAATTTTACACTGTGTGGTAACCATAGTTGGGAATAACAGCTGTGGACAAATGTCCTCCAGAGGACCATCAAATTTTCCTGTTCTCTCATTCTCAAAGTTCTATGGATCCACCTGGCCAGCTGCCTGCATTTTATTGCCAACTTAGTAATATACACCTGGAAGGCTGCATCATTGCTCATGTCGATGCCAAATGATGCTCTGATGTTGATTCAGGGATTGCAATCCCTCCTGGCCGAGTGTATCCTCTTTGCATTTCATTCAGCTTCATGTGCTGGTAGTGTAGAGCTCGGAATTTTCCAGTATTGAACTGTGTGTTACTGTCCTCAGCCCACCTGTACATTGTCCACCTAGATATACGTTGCAGGTGTGCAACATCTTCATCAGTGTCGTTTTCAGATGGCATTTTTCATTTCTTTTGAGATGTTTCTTTAGGCAATTTGCAATATTTACCTATCATCTCATAAGAATTCTCCTCTCCCCAGGAAGAGGAAAATATTTGTGTGTTGGCCTCTTGCTCTGGAATAGACTTGATGTATATAGTAGGCCTCGAAACCGGTTTTATAAAACTGGTTAAAACCGGTTTTATATTATGATCCGTAAAACCGAAACCGATTTGCCAAAACCGATTATAAGGTTTGCTGTTTCGGATCTTTTCAATAAAAGATGTTTTATATAACACACTCTACCAGTATACGAAGTTTAAAAGTGTTTAGTTACAAATAACTATTTTTTAAACGTGCCCGTCAAAGTGAAAAGCTCCGCTGTTTCTTTTTTTTTTTTTTTTTTGTTAGTCTTTAGTCGAGTGATCTTTCCCGTTGAGCATATGTAATAACCAGTTCCAGATTCGTTTCAAGGAAGTAACACTAAATTTTTTGATAAAAAAAGTGAAGAGATCGCCATAACAGACGACAGTGATCGCCTTAACAGACGGTAGTGATGATGAAGCTGACATAAGCCAACAAGACATACTTTGTCAAACAGATTTGGCTCACGAAAATGCTTGTTTTCCCCAGCTAAAACCTGAATTTAACAAAGTTTTAAATAAGGTAAGAAAAATTTCAAAACTTTTCCGTAAATCTCCTACAAAAAAAAAATGAAATTTTGCAAGATTTTGTAGGAGCGAACTTTGATAACAGAGAATATAAACTTTTACTGGATTGCAGAACTCGGTGGAATGGCACATTCCATATAATTGAGAGATTTTTGGGAATTGAAAAGCTGCATTCCAAATGCTCTACGAGCAGAACTTTCCACAGATGCCCATCGCTGACGAAGAATGGAAAACTCTCGATTTACTATATGAAATTCTGCATCCAGTAGAAATTATTTTATGATACGGGTTTACTGAAAGAAGAATATTCTTTACAATTTTTATTGAATAAACTTAATAATTTCGGCAACCCTTTGGCTCTAAATCTTCGTGAAAGACTTATGCATAGATATAATAAGAGAAGAAATGTCGAAAGCTTGACTCTCTTGAGGTATTTTTACATAACCCAAGGAAGTTTAAAGGTGAGTCAATTTCTGGACCTTTTCTTTTTTTTAACGAAACAACATTTCAGGAAGTATGCTGACCAAACATATAGGAGATTATTTCCTGAACATGATGCTGGGAACACAACAGAATTATACAAAGAAAATGAAATAGGAGGGAACCTAAAAACAAGTGTTACTGTTGTCCCATCTACTTATGAAGGTAATGGACTCGTTCGTGAATACACAAGCGCAAGGAAGAATATGAATGAAGAGCCCAAGATGGTAACAGATGCATTTGAAATCTCTAAAGAATTCGGGTACTATTTAAGAAGAGTGGTCCCGGTGCGCGCACTCGCGTACTTACGCATCCGCGCTAGCTAGTCGTGACTAGTCGATCTTACAACGACTACCTAACAAAAGTAAATAAAACACAAAATGAATAATTTTTTTTACACAAAGTAAATAATTTTTTTAAAACAAATAAAACACAAAGTAAGGCTCGACTAGTCACGACTAGCTAGCACGGATGCGCGAGTGCGCGCACCGGGACCACTCTTCTTAAGTAGTACCCGCGAAAACTGGATTTTAACCGGTTTTGAGAATTACTTATACTTGAACTCAGTTTTGGGAATTATCGATTTTTTGCGAGCCCTAGTATATAGCTTGCATTATGGGTTTGTCAGAGTTAGGGGTGGAGCGACATTTAGGCCAACCCTGTTTGAGGATCTCTTTCTCAATCAATTTCTAGTCTGCTTTGAAAGTTCAGACTGGGTTTAAATATGACAGCAGGGCCTCTGGTGTAAAGTACACACAGATGTAGACAGCAATTTCATAGTAACTCCTTTCTTTTCTGTCTGTTCATAATACAACATACTTCAGTATGTATATTTCTGCATCCACTTTATCAAGTCTAAAATATGTTTCCCCGAGTGCTATACACAGAACTTGATGGCATGCAGCAAGATCTCTCAAGAAAGAGATTTTTTGGTGGCGAGCTGGCAGAATCATTAGCATGACAGGCAAAATGCTTAGCGGTATTTCGTCTGCCGCTACAATCTGAGTTCAAATTCTGCCAGCTCGACTTCGCCTTTCATCCTTTCAGAGTCGATTAAATAAGTACCAGTTTTTTGGTTCTGTTGTTGAAGTGCAACAGACCTCTGGAATTTAATTTTTTAAAAATGACTGTGATGCCTGTGTTGGTGTTAGGGGTGGTCATCCTGTATCTGTTGACTGTGGTTGCCTCGTGTGATAGTGATTGCAATTCCAAGCCTGAGCTCCATGTGGCCAGGTCAGCTGCTCCACAATCTTTTGTGCCGTGCACAAAAAGCTTTTGTTCAATTACTGCTTTTTTCACATCTGGGTGAAGCTGGTTGTTTGGGTTCCAGTATGTGGTGTTGTTTGCCAAATAAAATGTATTGCCAAATCTTTTTGAAATTTATTTTATCTAAACAGGGAACCGGAGACATTTTTGGAAAAATTTGGATTCAGAAATATATAAGACCATAAAATAGATGCAGTAAAATATCCCAAGCACTGAATAGGATTCAATAATTGGCGTTTAAATATTCATTCTTACATAACAACAATACAAGCAACAAAATCCAGCTAAATGTTAGATTAAAAGACTAATCTGGTTATAATGAAGATGGGAAGGTGAATGTTAAATTATGCTGAAGTCAGTCAATGAAGATACACTTTTGTAAGATGTCTACATTCTAAGAGAATGGAAACAAAGGAATCAGAAATATTGATTTTAACCCTTTCATTATCAACCCGGCTGAAACCGGCTCTGGCTCTGAGTACAAATGTCTTGTTTTCATAAGTTTTGAATTAACATCTTCCACCAAACCTTAGTCACAATTTATGTTCCTAACACTAGCTCAATGATAACGAAGTTATTTTACTAAATTCTTTTGTTATATTTAAAATAATTAAAAGAAACACACAGCATCTCAAAATAAATTTAGTAACGAAAGGGTTCAGCATAAACTGGCAAGCATATCTACCTTACTGGGGTGAAATAAATACTTTGTTTGCGACGATTCCAAAGTCAGTCGATCGTTTTTGTAATGGTAAAGGATGCGCCCAGACACCAGTCTCCAGCCGTTGTTTTCAGTACGCCGATACCAGTCACTCATATCTAAAAAATAAAAGGAAAACTAGGATTCCTTTAATGTTAAAACAAAACTGTTCAGTAATTGTCTGGGATATGTTACTTTTATCAAGATTATCATTATTTTTAATATTAACCTTATTATTCCTCATTTTTAGAGATGATACATTTAATATTTATAACTTTACAAAATTTTAATCAATTTGATCTCTTGTAATTAGAACAGAATTCGAACCAGGAACCTTCATTTTGAATTATGGGCAGCCTTGATACTCTCATCTTCACTGTGACACTGGTATATGTATCTTTATTGTTACATTCTTAGAGTGAAGATTTTGGTGTCATATAAGTGTTAAAGCAGAAATATTAAACTATTAAATACCGTTTTTTGGAGCAAGAAAAATGTCATATTGTTTATTATTAGAATATAGTGCGAGAGGTAATTTCATGTTGTTGGTACAATAGTTTTTTGGACTGATAGCACAGACGTCAATAATATTCCTTTCCGTATATATCTTGTAGTAAACATTTGGAGGGAAACTACTCTATAAAATAATTAAAAAACAAAAAACAATTAATAACATCAAAAGAACTCATAAACATTCTCAGAAAACAACTTCATTAATGTGGGGTCCACTTAAAAACAATTACTCTTTTATTAATTAATCAATGGATAAGTAATATCACAGATGTTTTTAGAGTGAAATTCTTCTATTTGGGATAAATATAAATGTTTATAAAGAGAAGTCTATAATCACTTATCATATTATATATATTGGTTCTTCCAATAGGATGACAGTCAAACTCTTCTCTAATAACATTTAAATTCGTAACGTACAAATATATAATACACACACACACACACACACAATGGGCTTCTTTCAGTTTTCATTAATTAAATTTATTCATAAAGCTTTGATTAGCCTGAGTCTATAGTGGAAGACACTTTCCTAAAGCCATTTGGTTGGGCAGCCAACTTCTTAACCACGCAGCCATACCTGCACCTACAAAATTGCTTCATTTAAGAAAACCTTTTAAATAAATCAGATTTTGCTGACAATTTTATCAAGAGAACATCAGTTATATAATACACATTTGTAACTGATGCATGGAGGTGCAATGGCCCAGTGGTTAGGGCAGTGGAATCATGGTCATAGGATTGCGGTTTCAATTCCCAGCTTGCTGCCTTTGTGTGTAACAATATATCACAATACCAAATATAACCGTATAACAATAAGCAATGTAACAACAAGAGTTGGTGATCTTATTATAACTGTTCGCACAGTAGCAATCCAATACTTCAACGCAGAGTTAACAACGAGGCTAACCCTCTCTCAGTTCCACCTCAGCTGTCTACTGGCTGATCTATTTGCAAGACTTGTCCAGTTCACTGACAGTCATGTGTCAGGGAGTTCACTCCACAACAGGTTTACAACTAAAAAAGGAATAACACCTTGGTATAGAGAACTGGTGAGCTGGCAGAATTGTTAGCATGCCGGGTGAAATTTGTAGCGGTATTTCATCTGCCGCTACGTTCTGAGTTCAAATTCCACCGGGGTCGACTTTGCTTTTCATCATCCTTTCGGGGTTGATTAAATAAGTACCAGTTATGCACTGGGGTTGATATAATTGACTTAATCCGTTTGTCTGTCCTTGTTTGTCCCCTCTATGTTTAGCCCCTTGTGGGTAGTAAAGAAATAGGTATAGGAAATTTTATATAAAAAATGTCAAGAGTGAAAGTAATTTTACTTACCCCACCTAACCTGAATCGGACTTTGTTACCTGACGCAGCATCCAATAAATCTGCTTCAATGGGGTTAATGCACTGGAGCATGAGAGCAGGATTTCCACAGTTTTTAAAATTTAGTATATCTTTATAGTATTTAAAAATTTGCTGATCCTGAATAACAAACAGTAAATAGATTATTAGTTTTCAGTTCTTTATTAGTATTTTTATCCTTTTATAGGATTAGAAATAACAAATTACTCAAATTAAAGCATTAAAATCTGATAAAAATGGGATTTTAATCAGTAAAATGATACATATAAAAGTCAAAATTAAAATATTGAACAAGCTAAATTGAACTTTCAGCTGAAATAATATTGACTAATGGAGATACCAGAGGTACTAGAAATTCAGCATTACACCTGTATTAATGAATTTAACACAGAATACCTGAAGTTAAGTCAAGGTTTCTCTAAATTACTAAAATAATGTATTCATTGGTCAGTTGAAGCAGATGTACAAGTGAGCATGTAATGAATGCCTACAAGGATGATGGAGAGTCGAAGTACAATGTCCAAATCTTTACATCAGTAGAAAGAGAAGTGATAATAAGGTGTAGGAGTGGCTGTGTGGTAAGTAGCTTGCTTACCAACCAGATGGTTCCGGGTTCAGTCCCACTGTGTGACACCTTGGGCAAGTGTCTTCTACTATAGCCTCGGGCTGACCAAAGCCTTGTGAGTGGATTTGGTAGACGGAAACTGAAAGAAGCCCATCATATATATGTGTGTGTATGTGTGTGTGTGTATATGTTTGTCCCCCCAACATCGCTTGACAACCGATGCTGGTGTGTTTACGTCCCTGTAACTTAGCGGTTCGGCAAAAGATACCGATAAAATAAGTACCAGGCTTACAAAGAATAAGTCCTGGGGTCGATTTGCTCAACTAAAGGCGGTGTTCCAGCATGGCCACAATCAAATGACCCAAACAAGTAAAAGAGTAAAAGACATGCATGTGGCTAAGACGTCTCCCTGCTGGTTCAAGAGGGACAGACTTAAGCATAAGAAACAGTTTCATATTTTGGTCCTACATTGTCATATTTGAGAAGCCAAATGTCTTAAGTTTTGACAATCCATTTACTCTATCACTGCTTTTTTAATGTCAGCTCACAGAACCTTTTCTTTTCACCAAGCATTCCTCATCCAACTTGTTCTCACTTATTACAAAATAAAGCATTAATGCTAAAATTTCAGTCCATTTTCTATTGCAACACTTAAAATCTCAGTGTTATTATATACAAAAAAAGTACAAAACTTACAATAAAAGAACGCCATTTTCTCTGTATCTTAGTTGCCGCTTCATCTAAATCGGGAAATGAATTCATTTTGTGTCATAACCACAATACGGTGGTTAGACTTGAAATTGTGAAAATGTCTACAAAAGAACATTTACAGATCTTAAATCACTCAGTCAAATACAAGGAGCAAACATCTCTGAATTTTACTTCATGGTAGAATGGTTACTTGAAGAAATAAGCAAATGAAAATATCTAAAGCATCTTATTTAGGTGAGTTAATTATCAAATGAGCTGATTGTTCCAAAAGCATATTAACCAGGGTAAAAATGGAATTGACAAAGTTCAGGGAGGATTCTTTATCCAAGTGAAGGGCAGATTATATGATGCTTGTGCCTGGGGAGCGATTATTGTATGGCAACGAAACACAAGCCTTGAGTGTGGTGGACGTGGTTGGAAAGACATGAAGCAAACATGTTCAAGTGGTTACGTAATGTCAGTGAATGAATGACAAGCTGGAAGGGAAGTTTGGGGTAAGAGGAATCGTCTGAAGTGTGCAATAGAAGAGACTGAGATAGTTGTGGACATGATCAAACCTCTCCCCACCCCGATCCCATTTTCCAAACACCTCCCCTCCCCCCCACATGTGCTCACTATCCCCTGTACTCCCCCTCCACATCCATCTCCCAATCTTTCCTGTTGAACCTCTTCGCCACACATCCCCCTAATAGCCCCTCCCCTTCACCTCCCACTCTCCTTTCGCAATCTTACTCTCATCTTCTCTCTCCTTTCTCTCCCTCTCCTGCTGAAGTTGCCGTGTATCTTCTTTACTGTAAGATGTCCGTTTCTGTTCCCCTGCCCCCTCATACGCCATTCATCAGGCACAAACCCACCTTCCTCAATACTAGACCCTCTTTCAGTTGAGGGGGTCTTGTCTTGTAAATTATTCTGTAACTTCCCTGCTGCTGGTGCCACATAAAAAAACTTCACAGAAGAGGAGACTTCCTAGGGCTGCTCCACATGGAAACCCCATAAAACCACGACCACCCTGACCACTAGGGCAAGTGTCCTCTCCACATCGTCTACAGGCACATGTTTAGAGTAGGCCTGTTCACTCGCACCATTCTTGTCACATTCACCCACCTTTCAACAAAATTGCTGGGAGGCAGCACTTCTCTCTCGACCCTTACTTTCCTTTTCAAATGAAACTTGTAAAAGTTGATGAGGATTTGTCCAAAGAGGAAAGCTATCTCCTCAGCCCTTTCACTCTAGACTACCATACAACTCTTTTTGCTAAGGCCACCAGACAAAGAAACATTGTCTACCCTTAATAATTTTTTCTGTTATAGGCACAAGGCCTGAAATTTGGGGGAGGGGGATAGTCTATTACATCGACCCCAGTGCGTAACTGGTACTTATTTAATCGACTCCGAAAGGATGAAAGGCAAAGTCGACCTCGGCGGAATTTGAACTCAGAACGTAGCGACGGTCGAAATACCTATTTCTTTACTACCCACAAGGGGCTAAACACAGAGGGGACAAATGGATTAAGTCGATTATATCGATCCCAGTGCGTAACTGGTACTTATTTAATCGATCCCGAAAGGATGAAAGGCAAAGTCGACCTCGGCGGAATTTGAACTCAGAACGTAGCAGCAGATGAAATACCGCTAAGCATTTCGTCCAGCGTGCTAACGATTCTGGCCACAGAATGAAGATGATGAGCTTGTTGTGTGCAGTGTTCAGGTGCACTCGTGGCGGTTAATTTAATGCGTGGATTCCATAATACGAAAGCACTTTGATTTACTGTAAATCATGCATATGAGTTTGGTGGTGGCCGATCTTTAGCCAAAAATTCTCTTTGCTAAACGTGCAATACAGCCTTCATTTGTTTCAAATTATTATTGCTATAACAATATCGTTGCATTTATTAATGATTAATATTGCTAGAGCTGAGCATTGTTATCATTGATATCATTTATCTATTTTCAAAAATGCAAGAAACTCTTACGTTTGCAATAAAGTGTAAATGGTACGCCATAGTCCATGATCGCCCACAGAACGCGAAATGACGTAAAATGCCTGAATGGAAAATCTATCGCCAACATGTCTCAATAAAAACAGTCACCGTCTTAAGTAGTAACAACGGTAGCTGTGTTGTTATTAAGAGTTTGGGTCTACTGGACAGTCGACTGGGGATTCCGAGGCTAATTTTCATGCTGTGGTTTTCTTTCGATAAATACTATAACCCCCCCCCCCCCCACCGTGCTTTGCTTCGTCTGAGGTGGAATCGGGGTTTAATGCTGTTAAGTAGCCGCAGCCCAGTTGAGAACATTCTGCCTTTCCAAGGATATGAAGGACTAATTGATCAAATAAGTACTCTCGATATTCAAAACGGTAAGCTGAAAGAGATTTGGCTGCTATTTCTAGCTGGTCGAACAGCAAGGTAGACACTTCCTCCTTGAAAGAGAACATTCACGCCAACAGGACTTCGTGCCATCGCCTGTTTACATTTATTTTATAAGGGTAATTAAACGTGGCTGTAAGTACCATATCAAAGTGTTTCGGCTGGTTTTATGGTATCAAGTTGACAGGAGGAAACGAGGAGCCTCTAAGTGGTCGATCGACCTAGAAGAAATAACGGTTGTAGGGACATATTGCCCTCAAAACCTCACCCACCCTCGTAAAACGATACAGCAGTTTTATCTATATATATATACAAAAGGGTGGTATTATTACGGGTGGAACACCTTTCGCCATACTTATGCTCGACCAGAACTCAGCTCGTCTAAACCGAAGTTCACCTCTCTAAATAATTATTTTCGATCGATATTTTATCATTAGTAAAATGATTGGACATAAACTTCAAAAATTCCTTTCATTACCTGAGATTCTCTGGATTTGATGGAAATGGCAAAATTGTTACGTATATTTAGATGTCATTGAAGTAAAAGGTGAACGAGCTGTTAGTGTTTTTGTTGGCCGAAAACACTTGGCAACCAGAGTGATAGAATATTTACTAATCCGTTAGCAACACCAAACTACACTCATTGATAAAACCAGAAGCCGGGAAAAGAAAAAGAAAAAAAAATAAAGACGAATTCTTTCACGAGAAATGAGTAAGGCATCTCGTGCAGACAGGAAAATATATTAGTTTTTCTTTATTAAAGTACAAAATACTAATGCTTTTGGGAAAGAAAAGAACTGGATGACGTCCATGTCATTCTCAAATGGATTATTAGCAAGTCAAGTGGAGGCGCAAAGGCCCAGTGGTTAGGGTAGCGGACTCGCGGTCATAGGATCGCGGTTTCGATTCCCAGAGCGGGCGTTGTGAGTGTTTATTGAGCGAAAACACCTAAAAGCTCCACGTGGCTCCGGCAGGGGATGGTGGTGATCCCTGCAGTACTCTTTCACCACAACTTTCTCTCACTCTTACTTCCTGTTTCTGTTGTACCTGTATTTCAAAGGGCCGGCCTTGTCACTCTCTGTGTCACGCTGAATATCCCCGGGAACTACGTTAAGGGTACACGTGTCTGTGGAGTGCTCAGCCACTTACACGTTAATTTCACGAGCAGGCTGTTCTGTTGATTCGGATCAACCGGAACCCTCGTCGTCGTAACCGACGGAGTGCTTCTATTAGCAAGTCAAATAAAGTGAAATATCTTCGGGTAGGTATTGAAACCCGGACGCGATCTTAGCATACCGGAATATTACCTTTTCAGCTTTTCATACTGACTGAGCAAATATTGGTTCTCAACCTTGACTCAAGAGCTCGAATCGATTGCCGTGTATGGCCACAGAAGCGGGTAGAATTTGAAGCTCAACTAAATTCACGTTTGGTATTCGTCTAGAGTACTAGCACTTTTGTTTTCCTGCGCCCTCCACTGAACAATTAACATTGTTTATTATTAATTGTGTATTCTTAAATGAACCCGGAAAGGTGTTCCCATTAACATGCGTGGTCGTTGCCAGAGAAGCTTCCGTGTGTGGCACGTAAAAAGCACCATTCGAACGTGATTGTTACCAGCATCGCCTTACCGGCGGCACAAGAGTCAGTGGCACGTGAAAAAATATTCGAGCGAGGTCGTTGCCAGGGCAGCTGGACTGGCTCCTGTGCAGGTGGAAGGTTAAAAAAACAACCATTTGAGCAGAAACAAGAAGATAAAAGATATATATTCTGACAACCAATGCTGGCGTGTTTATGTCTCCGTAACTTAGCAGTTCGGCAAAGTAGATTGATAGAATATGTACTAGGCTTGCAAAGAATAAATCTCGGGGTTGATTTCTTTAACTAAAACCCTTTAAGGTGGTGTTCCAGCCCAGCTGCAGCCAAATGGCTGAAAAAATTAACAGAATAACTGAATATATATAATTCTGTTGGTACTTATTCTATCAGTCTCTTTTGCCGAATCACTAAGTTACGGGGACATAAACACACCAGCATCAGTTGCCAGGCAGCAGAAGGGGGACAAATGCAGAGACATAAATATATACATATATATATGTGTGTGTTTATGTCTCTGTAACTTAGTGGTTCAGCAAAGTAGATTGATAAAATAAGTATTAGGCTTACAAAGAATAAGTCCTGGGGTTGATTTCTTCATCTAAAACCCCTTTAAGGCAGTGCTCCAGCATGACTGAAACAAAAAAAAAAATGAATGAAAGAAGAACCATTTGATGTCCAGCTTCCATGCTGGCAAAGGCTGGATGGTTTCACAGGACCTGGTGACTTAAAGGACTGCACCACACTCTACTTTTGTATGGTTTCCACAGCTGGGTGCCTTTCCTTATGCCAACCAGTTTATAGAGTACTGGATGCTTTTTTTTTCTGTGACACTGATTCAGTGATTGCCTCATAATTTGCAAGGCTGAGGGCGTAAAGTAGCCCCTGTAACCAAGAGAAGGTACAAGAGTGTGGGCTATCATTCAAGGTGGAGGAATGGGGTTAGTAAGAAGAGGGGATGGAGAGGTATGGCACAGATGATGAAAGGGAAGGGATTAGTGACAGGGGCTATAGAAAAATAAAAAAACGAAAGGGGATGGACTGAGCGGAATGATGATATGTTGGGTTGTGCAAGGAGGGTATCTAGAGCAATCCAATATTAGAAGGGTGGGTATGAACAGATGGGGGAAAGGAAGAGAGATAGGAAGAAAGCAATAACCAAGAGTAGAGAGAGAGATCCTGTGGGAGTCATTGAAGGAAAATAAGTTGTGGGGGATTTATGGGGATACATCAGAGGGGGAAAGCTGAAGAGAAAGGTGAGGCTGTTGAAGGGGAAGAGAAGTTATGGAGAAGCGGAGAGTGAGAGAAAAGGAGGCACAAGATGAGGAGCAAGAAGATGTTGGAGAGTATTGTAGATGTAGGAGGAAGAGGAAGAGGAGAATCTCAATGCTGCAAAGGCATTCTAAATGGGGGAGGCAGTGGAGGGGATGGAGAAAGAGAGAGAGAGGGGGAGAAAGACAAACAGACAGAGTATGATAGAGAGAAACAGCAGATGAGTGAGTGAAGGAAATGATAGAAGGCATCCTAGAGGTGTAAGAGCTGGTAGTAAGAATAAGATAAGAGGAGGTATTGAGTGACAGTAGAGGTAACCTGAGAGAGAGAGAGAGTGTGTGTGTGAGTGATGAAGAGATGGGAGACTTGGGTGAAGGAAGATGTAAGGTTCGGGTTAGGGATAAGAAATGAAAGAACAACAAGTCTGTGTGTTTGTGCTTTTTGATTGAGAGATAAACAAAACTCTGTGTGAAGTTCCAAATACAAAATATTTATTAATCATAAACAAAATAATGTGTTGTTATGGTGAATGACAGAAAAGAAAATATTTAAGACAAGTGAATCAATTTGTGTTTGTCAGCAGCCATGAGTGGACTGAATTCATTCTGTGGTTGTTGTCGAGTGCCATAAATTTCTGTAGTGTCATAAATTTCTTGGCTGCTTTATGGTCACTGGAAAATTAGCAGATAAACAAACTATGCATAATGTCTTTCAACGAAAAGGAGCCAAAGACAAAATTGTTAATGACATTTCAGTATGTCATTTGTCCAAAATTATGATTGTATACAACATAAGGATTCAAAGGGTAAAACATCTGTTGGATTTATTGTATTTTGTTGGTCACTTCAGCTATTGATTAAAAGCATGTTCATGAGGGTTCTACTTGAGATTTGAGTGGTCAGCTTTTTGTTGATGTTATCAATCCATGACAGAATTCTGTTATTTATCATTTTTTTTCTTCTGAACAGTGATTCAGGTTTGATTTCTAGTCAATGAGTTGGTGTTTAGGACTCTATCAAACATTCTTGCCGTATGTATATATGTCTGTGTCACAGCTTTTTAATTGCTCCCCTTGTGTTTTTCTTTTTCTTGGGTGGACAAGTATTCTATAACATCACGTACTGGCAATCTGTAGAGTCTTTTGTCTTCAGATCAGCTTTCACCATTTTGGTCCTAAGTTTTCTTTGGCCCTCCTCTTCCACAGACTGCAACAGTCATCTTCAAACACATCTCATGCTTGTATCAACATAGTCTCTCATCTTCTGCACACTACACCTGATTCCACTTATATCCATTTCTCCTCTTGGCTCATTTCTATTCTGGCAACCAAGTACACTGACATACCACATCCATCAGAGCAAGACAGCTTCATTTTTTTCAAGTTTCCACAAATTTTCTGATTGCAAGACTCATGTCAAGTTACCACGCAGCATCGCAGTTCTAGCACACCACTTTCATTCTGAGAGAAAAACTTGGTGCCACCACAGTGATGTAACTAGAGTGTGTGCTGCCAGGGCAGTCTCTGAGTTTGCCGCTTCCCTCTCCCAAATATTCCTGCTATACATACGTATGTATGCATGTATGTACATATGTTTATACAGCAGACCCAAAAATGCCATCTGAGGTGGACCCTGCCAACACCCAGTTACACCCTAGTCAGCAATGGTAGTAGCTCCCTGAACTTTTTCCAACCTGTTCGTAACCCGGCTACTACACTTTCCAAGTAACCATCTCCCCGTCCCACCCTAACTATGTCTTCTAGGTAACAGAAACTATCAACTACTTGTGGTGAGCCACCTGGGCGTTTAAGAGAATCTATGCAAAATCACCCAAAAGTAGAGAAAGAACGGTAAAACAGGTGACATACATTAGTCACTGTTTGCATAAAATTACAGGTAGTTTGTAATCAGCCACGGTACCATGGTACCAAGACGCATTCTGCTTTCACTGTCTCATCAGAATGCTCTTTCCGTTAGCTTTGTCAGGGGACAACGACTTTATTAGTATCGTATAATTGACATATGTTGTTGAGTCTCAGAGTTGGAAAGCTTTGGTTAACTGAAATTATCCATGCAATTAGTAAACAAAGTTTCCTAAAGAGGCATTCAAAAACTTAAAAGAAAAAAAAATCAACACAAGCAAGGGAGATAAATCCAATAATATGAACTAATTTAATGGAAAATGAAAATGATAGATCAGAGTGGACCTTGTGTTTAAAAAAGCAAGACATGATTCATTTGTATCAAATCTCCTCAGTGAATTTTTATCCAACTCAGTTGGCAAGGCATAGAAGTGATTAGTATTTGTAAATGGGAATAGAAAGGATTTCATTTTATTATATCAGTGCATCCTATACATGTTGACTGCATGTCTGAATTAATGCACATATACATACATACACATTCATTCATTGTGTATAAATGTGTCTACATACAAATATGCATGTCTATGAGGATTTGTGCACACACACACACATTCATATATCACAGAACACTGAAGGCACTTGAACGGAGAGAGCACATCTGAAGGAATAAGGATCTCCCTTGGCACAACCACTCATAATGATGGCTTCAATCTCACGAGGCATAAGAACTTTGCAGCCTTTTGCTATTACAGGGTTTTGATGCATCCAAACTTCGTAGGTACTCCTACTTTTAGTTGCAGATTGTAAGGAGATGCAACAGATGGCTGAATGGGGATAAACTCAGAAGCATTTCTTGAGATGTGTTCATTACTCTACATTTTTTTTTAATATTTAGACACGTCCATTCCTTACAACTGAAGTAAAACTTTTGCAAAGTGGGCTGCAACGAAAGTGCTATTAAGTGTGATTCTCTAATTGGAAGAAAGAAATATTTGAGGCCTTCTCTCAAACTCATCAGCCTGAGTATCCTTTAGAATGATTGGCAGAGTTTGCCTGAAATCACCAGAGAAAAAAACTGACTTCAGCTGAGTTGTAGGTTGTGATAGGGAGCTGCCAATGCAGTCTTTGAGACATTGTGCAGTCGCCTGATACTTTCAGTTTGGACTGCTTCGAAACCTCTAAATTGTTAACATTGCACACAAGACTGTCACTGTAGGTTGAGTGGCAGCTTAAAAAGACAGAATGACATAAGTGCTGCCACCTGTGAACAAAGCTGATAAAACTCCAAATGAGGACTCTGCAATAATATTTGAGAGATTAAACTTTGGTCCAAATTAGGTTGAGCAAAAATTCTTTACCAATTCCACAAGAAGCATCAAGGGAAAGGACCCCTCTTGACCGAGATATCATTAATTGTTCGATCTTTGCATTAGTTTATATATAAATATCATCATCATTGTTTAACGTCCGTTGTTTTATGCTAGCATGGGTTGGACAGTTCGATCGGGGTCTGGGAAGCCAGGAGGCTGCACCATGCTCCAATATATATATATATATATATATATATATATATATATATAAAATTGGAACCACACACACACATTAATATAATGATACCAACTGTAGAAGCACTCATGTAAAATTTTTTCTTAAGTATATGAAAATTTAAATTGGATTCTATACATAAACAGACTCAAGATTGTGTTCTGAGAGTATAGGAATGAACTTAAGGTCAACAACAGAGTAAATACAAATTAACTGTAATAATCAGTTCAATTATTCTGGTAGCCTAATGTTTTTTTACCTAATGAAGATTCCATCACAAAAGCAGGATTTCCTTTCCAGAACCAGAAAATACTTCAGTCCTTAACAGCTACTAACCCTTTCCAGACATTATGCCTTTCACACATGAAACAGTTCACCAATCACACACACATATATATATATTCTTGGTCATATCTAAAAGCTGTATCTGGTGGTGAGCTGGTAGAATCGGTTCCACGCCAGGCAAAATGCTTAGTAGCATTCCATCAGTCATTATGTTCTGAGCTCAAATTCGACCAAGGTTGGCGTTTCCTTTCATGGTTGATAAAATAAGTCCCAGTTGAGCATTGGGGTCAATGTAATTGACTAGCCCCCGACTCCCACACCTGAAATTGCTGGCCTTGTGCCAAAACTGGAAACCAATATTTAAAAGCTGTAAAGTTAACCTTCATTCCTTTATACTCCCGAACTGCTGTGTCCTTCCTGTCTTCTACAACAATCTCTGCTCCTCTTATTTCACCTTTCTACACATTCAACACAGCCTGGTCCTTTTCTAGAACTAATTCCTCTAAAACACCACTAACTTTCAATATTTTAAATTGATATCTTTATCCTCATCTTTATTACAGACAATATAATTTAAAATTTGAGTAACATTTCAAAAAGCAACTTGTGAAAAAAAAACAATGGTTGACAAAAAATTCTTAAGAATGAAGAATTTTCCCTATGACAGAGTTCTTCCAAGAAGTATGTTCCAGAAAAAAAAAAGGATTCTCTAATATCTATTCTATTTCTGTGATTATCATTAAAAAAGCAGTATAGCCTGAACAGATAAATTTAAGGGTGTTTTACCTTAATATAGCCATGTAATATTTCTGTTTTGATAACCAGACAAAAGAAACCGTTCTTATTTTCATCAGGATAGAATAAGTAATAAATTTGGAATTATACAAACGTACACACTTCCCTTTTCACAGAACAGGCTCTTATAATTACTAAAGAGAAATCATAAACGGAAAAAAAATAAAAGAAATAAAATAAATGGAAAAACTGCAATTTGCAATGTCATTTTCATTATAGAATAAAATTCTTTATTAAAACAAGTTGTCTAGTCAAAGACTATAAAGTTCAGTGTTAGACTTTTTCAATATTACAAAAGCTCAATTGAAGCAATTTAAATACTGAACATAATTGTTTTTATTAAAAAAAAAAACTAATAAATAATAATAATAATGAGCCAAGCAGTAGTTAACCATTAACTGGAAAGTTTGGTGAAATTGAACCATAATTTGGAATCCAAAGAATTTTGTATGTAACAAGAATAATAGCTAAGGATCTACTAAAGATATTCTGTTAAAAATATAGAATTGAAATGGAGACAGTTTTTAATGTACAAGTCAGCTTCAGCTTTTGAGCTATACACCTCTCTCAGGGCCAGGCTATTTGAGTGCAATCAAACATACAATCAGCATAGAATTTGGTCCCTTGTTGAGTGAAAACAGCTGTTGTAGTTGGAAAGGTCACCAAACTAATCTCTAGTAAAGAGGAACAAGTATTGTGAAGAACAATACTTTATTTAGTGGAAGACAAACAAACATCAGAAAAAAAAAAGGGGGGGAAAAAATATAAGCATTACAGAAAAACTCTTTCAATGAAAAGGTGTAGAGGTGCCAGAAATAAGTAGAAAATGGTGCAGAGCTGAATACGAGAGATTTGATAAATGGGAAAATGTAACTGTGGTGCTATTTGTACCATTTCCATTGCTAGTGATCTTGGAAAAGGTAAATGCTATTCCTTGTCATTTTCTGCATCCTAAATCTCTCAGGTGTTTTCCCTATTTACAAAATTTGATAATTCTGAAGAAATAATATTTAAGGTAAATAAAATAAAAAATGGAGGAAGTAAATTAGAAAAAACTCAAATCTAGAAACTGTATCAAACAATTTTATCATCCTTATTTGTAGCTCAAGCAAATGGTTTCCTAACCATTTCATGAAAGCTTACAGATGTGATATGCTCATAGTTCACTAAGTGGGTGAAATTAATTTTATATTAAAATAAAACATTTTTGTTTAAGACAATGTGATGAAGTAATTTATTTTCACATTTTAATATATTTAAATAAATTTTATCAAAGGACACATGTCTTTAGAAAATAAAGTTGTAAACGAGAAAAAAAATATATTATATGGTATGAAATGATTTCTGGAACAGCCTATAGAGAACATCGTTTTTGAGGAGATGCTCTGGAAGGAATATACTTTTCTTCGCTTTCAAAATAAGCTGCCCAGCAGAATCAAAATCCATATGGCATCCTTTCAAACAGATTGGTCAAATATCTTCATTGATTTATTACGTCATCCGAATACTCTGAATTATTTGAAAGACAGCTGTAAAAGAAGAAGAAGAAAAAAGAGAAAAACCTTTCATTGAATTTGTACTCAACAATTAACACATCAAAAATAAACACTGAATTGATTGTATTTGTTGTTTTAAAATGTTTTTTTTTTCTTTCTACTGATTTCCATTTTTGAAAAGAGAGTAAGCAAACGATTTGATAAGACATTTCAAACAAAGTCAGTAAGTAAGTCTGCTTATTAGTAATTGCTGTTTTAACAAAATAGAAATTCACTAAGACTCAGAGTGGAATGTCTAAAGTGGATAGGTTTTAGTGAAGAGAGTATAATAAAGCTACTAAAGTTACAAGAACAAAGGCTGTTTATGGCTTTATTTCAATCATATTGTATAATAATGTAAACAAAAAAGGTCACTGATATAGTTGAAGATAAATAATCTAATCTGTGAAAAATCTAACATCTGCCAGTCGAGTTTATGACGACTGATCATATCTGATAAATAAAGAAGACATGAGAAAAACAAACACTGATCAATATATATAACCAGTTCAACTACCGAGATAACATTAGGATTCTTAAATACTATAAACTAAATGAAAATACTTGGTCTTTCATCGCAGTTTGAGTGGAACTAACCAAAGCTATTAAACCAAAACTACTACAAAAATAGCTAATTAAAATTATGCATTTTTCTTTAAATAACCAGCTAAATGGGTTTTTTTATTCCATGCTAAATCCGATCTCTAACTTTTTGTAATGCAATCCCTCCATTCACTCACACTGCATCTTACTCAAACCGAAGATGTTATTACTGCAGAATTATCAACTGATGGATTGCCACTACCAACAGCTGGACGCCTTTCAGATAGCTTCCTTCATATGTTGTGCTCCTCCAATATCTGAACGTCTGTGAGTCTGTGGCTAAATGCCATCTTTCACTGCAGCTGACCAAAGTATCATACACAGCCTTCCACATCTGACAACCGCTTCAATATCAAACAGTACAAGACAGTCTTACGATAACTTTTTAAATGGTTTGCAGAACAGACTGCTATTTCTGACAATATATAATAACCATTTACAAGTTATATAATATATTTCAGAGAAATGATGTAATCAGCAGTGATTCATTTAATTTATTTTGTCTTTAAAAACATATATAGATTTATGTCTCCATATTAAATTCCACATTTATAAAGATTTTCTTCCTTTTCATCAGAAATTACAAAATTTCTATTCTCAACAGATTTACAAAAATAAGGATGTTCCGTTTGTCATAATATTAGTTGAGATTAGTTTTGTGCACATAAAGTATAAATATGCACTAAGGACCGAGAAGAAACCAATATCTTATTCCCTTAATGTAAAACCAACTTTGCAGCACAACACACACACATAGGTGATGTACTAATATACCAAGTGAATACTAGTGTAAGAGTTTGTTGAAGATGTCCCTAGATAAGTGTTTTGTGGATTATATAAAATAAAAGATTGGTAAATCTCACTGTCCCAATTAGTTTAATGACTAATTTGTATATATTTAGTTATATATATATATATAAACAGCAATTCTAAATAGATATTTCTTATAAATCTGGTGAAATCATTTATGGTGCTTCTTCCTGTCTACAAAATCACTGAAAGTAAAAGCTCGTTGGACATCAATCAAAAATGAATCAAGAAGCTAGTTTCAAGTCTGTATCTTTATATTTGAAATTTCTATGTGCTGTTTAGCCCCAGGTCAGCTCTGATGAAACAGACCTGTGATTAAAAGCATTCCAGCATTTATCATCACACCTTGCCACCAGACATACTGTAGGCTGTGTTTTTAGCTGTCGTTTCGAGGAGCTCAAAGGCCATGTAGAGGCTCTGCTCTCGTGTATCCTCTTAGTTTTGCTTCTCAGAGCAATTTGAGATTATAATGGCCAGGATAAGCAAACATTTCCATATTTAACATCCAAGCATTAATGAAATAAAATTAAAACTGCTGAAGAGATAAAATAGTCCTCGTTAAGGAATGAGATCTGTCATTGATTTAAAGTAGAAAGTGGTTGTACGTACCTGAACCACAGACAACAAAGATAAACAGGGCCAAAAGCCAGGGTCCAACAGGGTATTTGTCATCAGCCACCTTCTGTAGGAACAAACATAATAATTGAGGTTGGTTATAATTCAGAATAAACAAATGACTAAGGAATATAGAGATTCATAAAAATGTAGGAAATCAAGTTGAAATCATCATCGTTTTGACATCCAATTTCCCATGCTTGCACAGGTATTCACTATAGACATATAGTTTGTGTGAGTCAGTCCTCCACTGCTCTTTGACAACCAGTGTCGGTGTGTTTATGTCCCCATAACTTAACAGTTTGGCAAAAGAAAGTACTGGGATCAGTTCATTCAACTAAAATTCAAGGCAGTGCCCCAGCATGGTCACAATTATGACTGAAACAAGATATAAGGACACACACACACACATATGGCCAAAGTTAAGGTGTTCAAAGTTCTTCCTAGGGGCATAGAGAGGAATGTATATGCTTAGGTTCCAGATTAATAACAATTCATATATATCATCATCATCATTTAACGTCCGCTTTCCCTGCTGGCATGGCTTGGATAGTTTGATCGAGGACTGGCAAGCCAGAAGGCTGTACCAGACTCCAATCTGATCTGGCAGTTTGTACAGTTGGATGCCCTTCCTAATGCCAACCACTCAGAGAGTGTAGTGGGTGCTTTTTATGTGCCACCAGCATGAGGGCCTGTCAGGCAGTAGTGCATCAACCACGCCTGAATGGTGGTTTTTACGTACCACTGGCACAGGTAATGACCATGCTTTTTACATGCCACTGGCATGGGAGCCAGTCATATATATATGAATGTGTGTGCCTTGTTTCATGAACATGTCACCAAGATGGAATCTGAGAACTTTCAGATCGAGGGACCAGGAAACTTTGCTGGTCCTATGGAGTATATCTGTCCACAGCCATCTGGACTATGGTCAATCCACAGAGCCAATTCAACAGCAGAACTTGAGGTAGTTCAGCAAGGTTACACCGAGAAGACAACATCAATGGAATAGTTGATCCACTGGGAAAGACTGAAAGAATTTTGACTATATTCCCAGGAGCAAAGACAGGAGAGATTTGTGGTGATATACATTACTGAAGACCCCCAGAAGGGCTGGCACCAAACTTTGGCATTAAGGGCAATACCAGCCACTGGACAGGATGCTGCTGTACTGCTCCAAAGGATCAAGTACTTCAAATGCTTGGGACTCAAAGGCCCACAGCTATTTAATATCCTGCCAAAATACCTGAGAGATCCACATGAAGTGGGGATAGATGTTAGCAAAAAGCACCTTGACCCTCTGCTGTCCAAGATCCCAGATGACCCTACATCACGGCAAGAAACTAAAACACGGGCAGCAACACTGAACTCCTTTATTCACTAAAGGTCAGTCACATGACAGTGGCCACTGAAAAGGTGATCATACTGGTAGTGCCCTAGCATGGTCACAGCCATTGGGCTGAAACACAAAAGAATATGCATACATATATACAAACATAAAGACAAGTATATAAACATATAACTACACAGGAACAGGCATGACTGAATCCTCAACCACATGTTCTGGGTTCAGTCCCACTGTATGGCACCATGGGCAAGTGTCTTCTAAAGCCTTGTGAATGGATTTGGTAGACAGAAACTGAAAGAAGCCTGTCATATATGTGTGTGTGCTGTTACTGCCTCTCGGCCTTGACACAGTGTGATACTTGTGAACGAATGTCTTTCATTTCTAGTCTTCTGTGAAACTGCGTATAGTCAGGGGGAAATATTACCTTACTTGGAAACATGTGAGGGTTGTTGATTAGAAGGGCATCTGGTCATACAAAATCCACTGCCACAAATTCCTTCAGATGCATGCAAGCATGGAAAAGTGTACATTAAAAACGATGATATATTAGACACGTGGAAGAAAATTTAGCTGCTGTTTCTAACAAGTCCAGAACCACAGTCCTCTATTCGTGTAGATGCTGTCAACACACATGCTATTATATAATACACTTGACCAATATGGCACAACTATTCAATACCTATCATAGTTAAGCAACACCCCAACACACACACACAAACTAAAATACAAAATTTCCAAAATATATCACATTGTGTAATCTTGTAAACGGTGCCAAATTCATTGCAGTGAGATGGGGGAAATGCCTTAGGCCTCCCGCCAGACCCTGACATGTTGCCTGGAGTAAGCTTGATTAGAACGTGAAGTAATACATTTTTTTTTTAGCTGTCGTATATCTGCTAAACACGTTGTGGAAGCCTTGCCACATGTCAGTCTTAGAACCAACGTTTTGTATTAAATGCATTTAGCACCGTGTAGTAAGAAGTCTACTTCCCAAACACACGGAGTCCAGTTCATTCCCTCAGCATGGCACCTAGGGCAAGTGTCGTCTTCTATAGCCTCAGGACGACCAAAGCCTTGTGAGTGGGTTTGGTAGACGGAAACAATTGGTTCGGCAAAAGAGACCGATACAAAAAGTAACAGGATTAGAAATATGAAAAGGTACTAAGGTCGATGCGTTCGACTAAAATTTTTCTTTTAAGCATGTTATCTTTTTATGAATGTACAATTTGTATCAATTAAGTACAATAAAGACTTTGAGGTGTAAATCTGGTTATCTGCCGTATATTTCAATTTTTGTGTATCCGGAGACCCCCGCCACACTCTCATTAAAATCACGCAATACGTCAACCCCACAAACCACGTAATCCTCCCAAAGCACTACAAAAGTACACGACCATATGCCATGACAAGCAGTGAGCCTCTCGTTCCGCTAGAAACAGCAGTTAGATCTCCCTCTCATCATTTCACCGTTAAAAAAAAAAGGGGAGAATAGACTATATAATAATGTAACGGTAGATACCACCTAAAAGATGGTCAAGTTCGGAGTACTTTTGAATAAGGTTTACTCGAAGCCAAACAACAAAATTTTCTAGGCCAGCACCTATCACCTGCCATATGTCAAAATCAAGCTGGAAACATTTTACTTTCTTGAAAACCTCAGGAACTGTTTGTAAAATTAGTAATTAGTGAAGATCCAACTCAAATTAGATATTCGAATTATTCTGATAATAATATTTGGTGGTTTATACTTAATAAGGTTCCGTCAACAGAAACAGGTTTTGGCGTGTGACGTGTAATTCTCTGCTTCACACACAAATCGTGTAACAAGGTTTCCGCTTCCAAATCCGGATCAGAGATTTTTCCATTTATATACATCTAATATTCTTGAGAAAAAAGCATGAACGTCACAATTCTTCATCTGTCGAAAATATCAAACTATTTCCATGTAAGTTTCGACAAATACCAATGGACAACCGGATTCTAAAATACAATACGAAGAAGAAGTCCCAGCCTTCCTGCTAATCAGTCCAAACTCTGTCTAGTTTTTCACTTGGTCTATATTTCTTCCAGGGTCTCATTATTTTAAACAATATTAAACGCTTTCCGTCAATATGTCTCTTCCGAAAGCTTCCAGCATTCATGACAAACACACACACACACACACACACATTGTTCCTCTCTTCTATAAATAGGTGTTGTATATAGGAAAGAAATGAGGTTACCAAATGTCCCGAATGAATATATTTACCTGGGAATCAATGATTTGAAATTCTGACGTTTTTTCAGTTTAAAAACAGAACGATTAGGAAGCAATTTAGAGGTTTAGTTAAAATACACAGAACCACAGAATCTAAATAGAATTTAATGAGAGGGAACATAGAAATCAAAACCTGATGTGGCACATTTTTGAAAAATAATGGCTTTTTAAATTATTATTAATATTTTTGTGTGTGTCTGTGATAAACAGGATTCAAAGAAGGAATACATCTGGAAGCAGTGGAACCATTTATACAAATGCTGAGGGCATTCAACAATATGTTGCGTACGGTGAAGCGAAAAAAGTCTACAAGTTGGTTTTGTTGTCGACATATGGTACCAGGACTGAGGATTAAGGCCAACTTTAAAGACATGTGGGTTCGTCTGCGTATATATATGTATATATATATATATATATATATATATATGTAAGTTCAGCAAAAATTTAGATTCAGATGAATATGGTACTTGGGTTAAAGGCACCAGAATTTGGTATGGTGTTATCCATATAAAACACCTACATTGTTTAATTAAATGAAGTAGTATGAAACGATTGTACTACTCTACCTAGGATATCCTTGTTGCTTATTTTGATCACATCTATATATACATACATCCACATCTATATATACACATACATCTATATATACATACATATATACATCTATATATATATACATCTCTCTCTATATATATACATACATATACATATATATAATGTACATTTCATACACATATATATAATGTACATTTCATACACATATATATAATGTACATTTCATACACATCTATATATACACATATATATATACATCTATATATACATACATATATACATACATATATACATCTATATATACATGCATATATAGTGTACATTTCATACACTAATAATCAGTGTCTAAGGCCAAAATTAAACAAAGGAAATACCAGTAGAATAGTAAAATAGTGAAGTAGTTGTTACCAGTGTTTTGGGGACGTTCCCCCTGTTGGCCACATTCTGGCTGTGTTTCTGGTTGGCGATTCTCATTCGTTGCTTCGCAGCCATATTCTCTGCTCAACCAACTCCAAACGTCGACAAAACAGAAGAACACAAGAGAGAGAGATGTTCCGATGCGAGGAAATAAGAGTGGCAGGCTTTTCTTTTCGCTGCTCGGTTGACGGGGGTCAGTATTTGGGAAAATCAAACGGAATTGGTGAAAGCCAGGCTAAGTTTGGCGAATGTTGTCCAAGACTTGGCAGAAAACCGCAGCCGAACGACGTCGTGGATGGTTTTAGTGAGAGAGGGGCAGAGAGAGAGGGAAGAGGCAGAGAGAGATGTGGTAAGGGAAATGAGAGAGGAGCGAGGAGAAAGTGTGACGTTGTAGAGACGTGCGGAGGATGGAGGACTGAGGAACAGAGAAAGAGGAAGAGTGAGAGAGAAGTGGTAAGAGAAATGAGAGAGGAGCGAGGAGAAAGTGTGACGTTGTAGAGACGTGCGGAGGGTTGAGGACTGGGGGAAGAGAGAAAGAGGAAGAGTGAGAGAGATAGAGCAGAGAAAGAAAGAAAGCTGAAGCTGAGGGAAATATAGATAGAGTAAGAGGAAAACAAGTGGGGAGGCGAGAGAGAGTGCCACGTCACAATATTTGGCAAAGCAAAACAACAAATCCTTTCTAACCGACATTTATTTATTTACTTATTCTTTACTGGACACTGTTGAATGCTTTATATATATGTATGTATATATATATATATATATATATATATAATATATATATATATACGTAAAGATATATATATATATATATATATATACACATACATACATATTAGAGAGGAAACCACTATGTGGACACCCTTATACTAGAAATAGATATCCGGATCTATTTCTAGCATAAGGGGGTGTCCACATAGTGGTTCCCCCTCTAATATGTATATAATACAATTTTACTGAACCTTCAGTTTTTTTTATATGCCAGACCACTGGTGTGAAATCGATGTTAATTAAATTAATATCTAATTTCTCACCCTCATTTTAAATTTATACACACACACACACACACCACACACACACACACACACAATATATATATATATATATAATATATATATATATATAATATATATATATATACATACATACATGTGTACATATATGTATTCATACATACATTCATACATACATACATGTGTACATATATGTATTCATTTTAAGATCGATTTGAATCAAAGTATTTTAACATTCAGGACACCAAGAAAGGTGCCAGCTCAGCACATAGGTGTATATATCGTACAAATACATCTATATATATACACGATCATATCCATAGATTTACATATATATTGTACACGCACATACATACATACATACATATATATATATGTAAATATATAATATACATGCAAGTGTCTACAAATGCACGACCCGATGTAAGTTCCAGATCCAACATAGGGAAGGTTTCATGTATATTGTTTGCGTAAAATAATAACACAAATGGGTTTAAAGTCCACTAAGGCTGTTTCAGACGCAATTTTTATTGATTAATACTTCGAGTAGATCAGATAAAAAAAACGTCTTCTTCAGGTGATTAAAAAAAAATAATGCTTCTCAGTTAGGCATCATTGAAGAAAGCCTCTTTTATGTCTTCTGTGATGCTGAACTGAGAGGATCGATCCACATGTATTTTTTTTCTCAGAACCATCATCATCATCATCGTTTAACGTCCGTTTTCCATGCTAGCATGGGTTCGACGGTTCGACCGGGGTCTGGGAAGCCAGGAGGCTGCACCAGGCTCCAGTCTGATCTGGCAGTGTTTCTACTGCTGGATGCCCTTCCTAACGCCAACCACTCCGTGAGTGTAGTGGGTGCTTTTTACGTGCCACTGGCACAGGTGCCAGGGGAGGCTGGCAACGGCCACAATTGGTTGGTGCTTTTTACGTGCCTCCAGCATGTAAGCCTGTCAACGCGGCACTGACATCGGCCACATTCAGATAGTGCCACTGGCACAGGTATCACAACTACAATTTCTAAGGAAGACATGGGATGAGGTAGTAAAGCATGACCTTCGAATGTTGGGCCTCACAGAGGCAATGCTGAGAGACCAAGACCTCTAGAGATATGCCGTAACTGCAAAGACCCATCAAGCCAAGTGAAATCACAGTCATGGCTGATGTAACCGACACCTTTTGAGTGTTGAGCCTCATGGAGCAAAGTGGTTGAGCTGCTTTCAAATGTTGGGCCTCACAGAAGTAATGGCTGAGACCTTTGACATTATGTCGGGCTTGAGAAGACCCATCAAGCCATGTAAAATCACAGTCATGGCAGATACTGGTGTCATGCAAATGGCACCCGTGCCAGTGGCACGTAAAAAGCACCCACTACACTCTTGGCATGATTGGCATTATTAAGGGCATCCAGCTGTAGAAACCATGCAAAAACAGACTGGTGTCTGGTGCAGCCTTTCAACTTACTAGTCCTGGTCAAACCGTCCAACCCCACCAGCATGGACAATGGACATTAGATGATGATGATGATGATACATACACACACACATATATATATGTATATATATATGATTGATTTCTTTCCATTTCTGTCCACCCAATCCACTCTCAGGGCTTTGGTCAGTCCAAGGCCATAGTTGAAGGCACTTGCCCATGGTAACATACAGAGGGACCGAACCAAGAATCATATAGTTGAAAAGCTAACCTATGGGTTCAATCCCACAGCTTGGTATCCCGAACAGCTGCCTTTTACTACAGCCTCAAATCAACCAAAGTCCTCTGAGTTAAATTAGGGGGAGAGGAAACTGTATAGAAGCCTGCCAGGTAGATTGTAACTGTAATTTAAAAAGTACTACCTCATTACATTTGATTTTATTTGTTTCACTCATTGGACTGTGGCCATGCTGGGGCACTTAGAAGGATTTTAGCTGACCAAATCGACCCCAGGAATTATTTTTTTTAAAGCTTGGTACTTATTCTATCAGTCTCTTTTGCCGAACAACTGATGTATAGGGGTGTAAACGAACCAACACTGGTTGTTAAGCAATGGTGGGGTGACAAACACAGACACGTGGTTACCACATAGTGTAATATCAATGGTGGAACACAGAGCAATCCAGTGATGCCGCACAAAGAAAATTGTCTCAATTCAACAGGTCAACTACTGGGAGAGGCTGAGAATATTTAGACTCTACTCCCTGGAACGGAGACAGGAAAGATATGCATTGATAGACATCTGGAAAATCCTAGAAGGACTTGCACCAAACTTTGGCATTAAAAGTTATACAAACACCAGAACAGCACACAACTGCATAGTGCCAAGAATTGCAACATCGACATTAAGATACGGACCAGATACTGCAACAGCTTGGCTTTCAAGAGCCCACAGCACTTCAATATCCTCCCAAAAAGCCTGAGAGACCTATGTGGGGTAAATGCAGGTGGATCTACTCATGTCATGAGTTGTGGATGAACCTACCTTGTGGCAAGAAATGCAAATGAGGGCAGCAGTATCAGACTCCCTCATTCACCAAAATGCTACACATCACAAGAGATTTCCATCTACCAAATCTACTCACACAGCTTTGGTCAGTCCAGAACTACAGAAGACACTGGCCCTAGGTGCCACACAGTGGGACTGAACTTGGAACTATGTGTTTGGCAAGTAAACTTCTTACCATACAGCCAACCCTGAAGAATGACTTCTAGCTAAATGAGAAGCTAGCTAAAGTAAAGATGTAATCATGGCCTGTCCACCTAGCTAGTGAGGTGGCTTCACTTGAAAGCTACAGACTTAACCTTTTAGCATTTAAACTGACCATATCTGGCCGAAATATTCTCCCTCTTTTATGGTCAAAGAAGCCAGATCCAACGTCTCACACCTACCCTACGATGCCATTCTAAATATATACAATTACATCACTGAAATCTCAAAGCTACAAGATAATGCATGATTAATTCAAAATAATATAAATAAGTAAGCAATACATTTGACAGAGTAACCTGAATGCTAAAAGGGTTAATCGCTTTAAGTTTTGAGTCAAAAAGATGTAATGCTCCACATTTTTGGTTTCAATTACATATATTGAATAACAGTTTGACTGAGCTTCACATAGTTTTGATGATGTGTAAAACATCCACATCATCAAATGTTCGGAAAGATTTCGAAGCATGCATATATGTGTGCCATCATCATTCTGCATCCATTTCCATGCTTTCGTGTGTTGGACATTTCAGTAGGATCCAAACAGATGGGAGAGACATGTCAGACTCTGTCTAACGTCTCACTGATCAAATCTTTTCTCTTCTCAAGGATGGCATGGTAAGGTAAGGAGAAGAGATGACAGGGGGGGATGAGAGGATGAGAGCAAATAAGATATTTACAGAGGAAAGAAAGGGACTGAGCATACGGCACAGATTGGATGCTTTATTCTCGTCAATGGGTTGCTTGGTACAATGAGTAAAAGAAATGTGGGGCGGAGATAAGAGGGTATAAAATTGGTGGGGTGAATAGAAGGGATGGCGGAGTGGAGAGTGGAGGCAGAGAATAGGCAAGAGGCAATATGGGGTGTACATTACTCCATTACTTTGACAAATATTTCACCAAACTGGCACAGAAATTTGGGTCTTCTGCAGCTCTGTATATCAGCAGCTGACACCTTGTATGTGTCTATGTGTGAATCTCTCTCTCTCTCTCTTACTCTACCTATCCCTCTCTCTCACTCCATCTATCCATCTCTCTCTCTCTCTCACTCCATCTATCCATCTCTCTCTCTCTCTCACTCCATCCATCCACCCCTCTCTCTCTCTCACTCCATCCATCCACCCCGCCTCTCTCTTTATTTTATGTATATATGTATGTGTGTAAATATATAGTGGAGAAGTATATATATATCACATAAAGTGCAGCTGAGGCTGTGTGGTAAGAAGCTTGCTTCTGAACCATGGGGTTCTGGGTTCAGTCCCACTGCATGGCACCTTGGGCAGGTGTGTTTTCTACTATAGCTTTGGGCTAACCAAAGCTTTGTGAGTGGATTTGGCAGACGGAAACTGAAAGAAGCCTATCAGATATATGTATATATCTATGCGTGTATGTCTTTGTGTTCCTGTTTCTCCCTGACAACCGCTTGACAATCAGTACTGATGTATATATGTCCCTGTAACTTAGCAGTTCAGCAAAAGAGATTGATAGAATAAGGACCAGGCATTTAAAAAAAAACTGGAGTCGATTCATTCAACTAAAAAAAAGAAAAATACTTCAAGGCAATGCTCCAGCATGGCCACAGTCTAATGACTGAAACAAGTAAAAGATAAAAGATGTATATGTCAATCTCTTTTGCTGAACTGCTAAGTTACAGGGACTTAGATACACCAGCACTACTTTTCAATAAAGTTTATATATACATGTGTGTGCGTGTGTGTGTGAGTTCCCAAAACACTTGATGCTTTGGGAACCAGACAAAAATTGCTGCAGCTCGGCTGGGATGTGGTACCCCACCCTCCATATTCACCAGATATTGTTCCTTCGGATTTCCACTTATTTAGGTCCCTGCAGAATAGTCTTAATGGTAAAAATCTCAATTCCTTGGATGACGTCAAAAGATACCTTGATGAATTCTTTGCCATGAAACCACCTCAATTCTGGGAAGAGGGTAATTTCAAGTTAAAGGAAAGATGGAGACACATTGTGCAACAAAATGGTTCATATTTGGTTGATTAAAAATGTAATCGCAAGTATTTATTGACCTTTGACTTTCCTTTAAAAATCGGCATGAACTTTCCGGACAACCCAATAGCATCAATAGTGTTTCTTCCTGGCACAAAACCAAACTGCATCTCATCTGGGCTAATTTGGCTAATTCCTTTTTTAATTAGTAGACCTGTTTCCTTCTTACCTCATAATCTCCTTCGTTTTGGCTGTGTCTTGTGACCATTTGGTTGGGAAGCAGGCTTTTTTAACCACACAGCCATTCATGTTCCTATTCTGTCAATCAATTTGGCATGAAATTCCAGAAACTGTCATTGAAATCATTTCCAGTTTATATTAATCTCGTCTGTGGACAGAAAGTATTGAAAACATTTATGTTACACTTTGATTTGTTTTGACTTTTGTGTGGCACTATCTTTTGTTTTTTTTTACTTGTTTCAGTCATTGAACTGTGGCCATGCTGGGGCATTGTCTTGAAGGGTTTTAGTTGAATGAATTGACCCCCAGTACTTACCTTTTTAAACCCTGATACTTCTTCTATTGGTTTCTTTTACCAAACCACTAAGTTATGTGGACATAAACAACCAACACCTGGTTGTCAAGCAGTAGTGGAGGACAAAGACACACAAAAAAAAAAAAAAACACACACACACAAGAGGAACAAAAGTCATGCCTTTTTGAAGTGGTCAGCTGCCCAGCAGATGTGATTGTACAATTAAAAGTTCAGGATAAAGAGAACATCATCATCATCATCCTTATCATCATCATCGTGTAACGTCTGTTTTCCATGCTTGCATGGGTAACATTTATGGCAAATAAATGTGGAACTTACAGTACTTGTACCCTGACTATAAATTCCCATTTGTACCTATAATCTTAGGTGTATTAGCTTATGTTCCAATAATTTTACACAAAAGCCTAAAAGTGCTAGATTTTTTCAGAGAAAGAGCAAGAGAAACTGACATAGATTCTTGTAATCCAATCTGTTAGTGGCAAAGTGAAGGTTTGTAAGACATTCCAAAGATTCTCCATCTGAGATTCTTTTGGTGAATAGAGGCACACACTTGGATGTGTGCATCGACAGCTCAACCAACGCACCAACTCCACCACAAATCAGGAATTCTCTCAACTCAACGAGTCTTGTCACTTTGTTAGCATCCGGCTCAAACTGTTTTAAGAACTTAAATAAAACTCAAGAAAAAACATACATATAAAACAGGCTTCCCCCTCTACTAAAACAGCTTACAAGACTTTGGTCAGCCTGAGACTATAGCAGAAGATATTTGCCCAAGATGCCACACCATGAAATTGAACCCAGGGCCATGTGGTTGGGAAGCAAACTTCTCACTACATGCTCACACTCGTGCCTATATATATATATATATATATATATAATACAAAATAAGAAAATGGAGGAATACACTTTAATCAATAATCAACTACCAGATAATACCCATTCACATAATTTATTAAACCACTACATATGAACATTAAGGTCAAACACAATAATACAGAACAAAACAGTGCACATCAATGAGTAATATGATACAATAAGTACAATACGTATAAATAAATATAAATATAAACTAGATATATGTTATCCCATAGAGGGTTACACTCACAACCCCTATCTCAATTTATATATATATATAATATATATATATATATATATACATATTGAGGAATTAAAAGAAAAAACTAATAACGACTGGAGACGAAGCTGATGTAGCTATAGAATATGTTTGACCCCTTAAGATGAGGTTCCAAGAAAATTATAATTCTATTAGCAAGAATTCATGTCAGACATTGTATTTTGAGTTAATCCCTTGACACTAAATGCAGTTTATATATTAAATTAAATCTTTTTATTCTCTAAACGATTATATTTTCCTGTGCCAATAAATGTGCAATGCTGGATATGTATTCTTTGAGTTATTTCAGGCTTTGAACTGAAGCAGTGCCGATGTACCACCTTGAAGGGTTCAGTAAATGAAATTAGCTCCTGTGCGTAATGTCAGTCTCTCTCTCTCTCTCTTTCCTTTTGAACTTAGTAGTATTTGTGCCATTACCTTGGTAAGGCGAAGGCTGAATTTTAGAGATGAGGTTAGAATAAGATCAAAACTTTGTCAGAGTTGTCCCCCTTAGAGGCAGGAAAACTGAAAATTCAATTAGTTGCGGACCGATATCGATTTTAATTTTTTTCATCACACACAACATATATATATTCCTAGTTAGCTTTTTAATTCTCATTGCATTAAATACGTAATTAAGAACATATCTACGACTTCAAGAATTTAACACACGACAAACTGCAAACCTAATTCCTTTGCCAGCCTTTTAGAGTCAAGTCAGGTAAGAAGCGACTCTGAAGGAAGATTCCAAGTCACGTGAATTCTCGTTTCTTTTTCACGTTACGTGGGAACAAGATGGCGATGCCCATACCGAACCTGGCATGTGAGTCCAACTTTTCAGTTTTCCCTTCGATATTTATTTATATATATGCATACAGCTTGTAAATTTAACCTTTAAACGTATTTCTTAATATGCTGGCCATTGATGGAATTTTTTTCGAAAAATTTTTTCCTATATTAGATGTAAATTTAAATATGTATGTGTGTGTAATATACATACACACACATGTATATATATACACATGTATATATATATATATATATATATATATATATATACACGCACATATATATGTGTGTTTCTGTGTGTGTAGTGTTGAGTATAATTCCTTGTTTAAAATTTTGTCAATCAATCGTGAATAATTAAATCGGCGCACTTTGGCCAATAATTCTTGTAATTGTTGGAGAATTTATTGGTTTATGTTCTATTGTTACCTTCATAATTATAGTTAAATAATTGGTGTATAATATTTACCCCATATCTGGTAAATAATTACATATCGGTGATAAGACTAGTTTAGGCCTTCTTTTTTTGTGTGTGTATTCTATCGATTTCTAAGATGCAAATTCTTCCACAAGAGAAAAATTGAGATTATATGACATTGGTGTCATCTGTGCTTTTAGCTGCTTAATTGAACTTAAATGTCTACAGAGGCGAAGAGAAATTGGTTCGTCTTTGCATATGTATATATACATATGCATGTGTGTGTGATGTAGAGAACAAATTTCCTGTTTATAGTTTTCTCATAAATCAAATTATACTCATTCATTATTGTGTAATTATATTCCGCTGATGCAGAACCACAGATTTCTGCCCCCGCCCTCCCCCACCGACTTTGGATGATTATAACTTTCAGAAAAATGGATATTTATTTTTAATGATTCGAGATTTTACTGAAATATCTCAATTTTGATTAGAAACGTGGTCAAGTTGTCGAATTTGTACCTAAATAACCACCTCCAGTACAAAACGGTTAGGGACCACGTAAGAACGATTTGTCACATTCTAATAATGACATGCATTTTTCTAATAAATCACCATTTTTCTAATAAATTTCCAAATAAATCACCATTTTTCATAAGTGAACTAAAATTAATTCAACTGAGTCAATTCCCAACATAAGACATTTTTTCAGCCATAAAGTTTTGCACTTGAGAATTTTTGTAGTCATTCGGTGATTCGACACGTGTTTTACATAATACTTTATGCGCTAATAAGGAACCTGTGGTTACTAATTACACCGAATAAATTATTGTTTAATGGTATATTTTATTAACAACGTAGCACCACACTTAAGAATTTTTGCAGGCATTGAGTAACTGCAGCATGTCATTCATTCCGGTACTACTTGAGAACAGTGGTCCCGGTGTGCGCACTCGCGCATCCGCGCTAGCTAGTCGTGACTAGTCGATCCTACAACGACTACCTAGCAAAGTAAATAATTTTTGTTAAACAAAGTAAATAAAACAAAAACACAAAGTAAATAATTTTTTAAACAAAGTAAATAACACAAAAACACAAAGTAAGGATCGACTAGTCATGACTAGCTTGCGCGACTACGCGAGTGCGCGCACCGGGACCACTGTTCTCAAGTAATACCACCATTCCTATAATGGTCCTCTACGTTTTATGCTGGAGGTCGTCGTTAATCGAATGACACATGTCTAGTAAGATTCAAATTAGTTGATTACACGATCAGCTGGTATCAGCGCCATATGTTCCTTGCAGCTAAAAGTATTCTCGTAAGTTTTAAACCTTTTAAGTTAGCAACGTGTAGAATTGGTAAATGGGTCGTAAAACTAAGATATGATTTATATCTAACCCACGTTAGATATTTGGCCTTGCGTGGAACATACTCTTGCATCTCATATTAAATCAACTTTTGGTGAATGGATTAGTTACTGGGATTATAATCTCAGAGGATGTATATTCAGACTATTCAACTGGATTTGTGTGCCCCGAGGTCTCATGCTCATCATTATCTTTGCTCAAAACAACCTGTTTTTTTAACTCTAGATCAGCTTTGATTATTCCTGTGGTATGTAGTTAGCTAAATGTCCTGATGACTGGGAATGTAGAGATAGTTACATGCTGATAGACTGAAGATGTAATTGATCTATTTGATTAAATGCATCTGAGCACACAGACACATCTTCACAATTTTACGTCTGCTTTCTAAGTTGGCATGGGTCGGATGAGTTGTCATGGACTGAGTTGTCTCCCATTTGGTGCTTGTGTATGTCATTTGGTTTGGATTCATTTGCCAACCACTTAACAGAATGGTTGACAATTGAATGATTGTTATTGGCTGTTGAATGATAACTAGTTTGTTTGGTAGGTTGTGATGGAGATGTGTTATGGAAAATTTCCCACGAAATTTTCTAAAAATAAGTGCAAACATTTACATTGTATATGTGAGGATGATAGAGGAATAACCTGGCTTAGAATTTTCTGCACACATTTTTGCCTATATTCATAAATCAAAAATAATATATTATATGGCTATGTACATGTAGCGTTGTAGAGGTGAGGAAGTGTGGTCACTTACAAGAGAGAGAGAGTAAAGGAAGAGTGTGTATGTGTGTGAGACGTTAGAAAAATTGTGAAATTTAGCCCAAACACCTTTTATCTATCTATCTATCTGTCTGTCTATCTATTTACCTGTCTGTCTGTCTCTCCCCAAATTGAGAGAGTGAAACAGGTAAACTGCAGGCTACGTATGTTTCTTAGCTAGTTGAATCTCTTGACTTAATAGTTATGCAATGAGCTGCCTTCCAGATGGCGAATCGTCAGGCTGAGATCACCTTGATTAAATGAATGTTTCATTGTCTCTTGGAATTTCCAAGTCAGCTTCACCACAGTGGTGTGTTGAACTGAATGGGGGAAGCCAGGAGTAGAAAATATATAAAAAAAATAAAACCCAACAAAATGGTCAAGATTTCATGGAAAAGGGTGAGATTGAAATATGCAAAAGTTGGAGTGGGTTACAGTTGAGGATTAGGAAGAAAAAATGAGAGAGAGAGAAGGGAAGAGAGAATAACTGACATGCTGGATATGAATAATGATTGACCAGTAACTTTCAGACTGGAATAACCGTGTTTGGTATTCACAAATTCTTTCATTTCATTTTCGTAACTTAAACCAATGTCTTAAAAAACAGTTATGAGTTTAGAACGATAACATAAATGAAATTTCATTTTGCAGTGCGTGGATCAGATGGCGTCTGGGTCCTTCAGGGTTCCCCTAACAAAACCAAAGAAGTGTTTCGAGGGTAAGTTTTAATTTTACCCTTTTTTTTTTATTTAACAGTTGTCGCATACATTAACATTTATAGTGTTCAAGCATGTTTGTAGTTTAAATATTTTATAGGGACACACATATCTGAAATTAAGGTACCAGCTCTGCTGAAGATAAGATTGGAAGTTAAAATCTTGTTGTGGCAATAATACAGGGGTGGGGCTTAAAGATCTCTCACATTGTGAATGAACATAAAAAGAAAACACAACCGTCCAGGAAAAAAATTATTGTTTCTGAAAAGTATATAAAAAAACAGTATATGTATGTATGTATGTATATATGTATATATATACATGTATATATATCAAATGGAAATTGTAGTTGTGATACCTGTGCTGGTGGCATGTAAAAGGCACCATCCAAATGTGGCTGATGCCAGTGCCGCCTTGATTGGCTTCCATGCCGGTGGCACGTAAAAAGCACCAACCGATCGAGGTCGCTGCCAGCCTCCTCTGGCACCTGTGCCGGTGGCACGTAAAAAGCACCCACTACACTCACGGAGTGGTTGGCGTTAGGAAGGGCATCCACTTGTAGAAACACTGCCAGATCAGACTGGAGCCTGGTGCAGCCTCCTGGCTTTCCAGATCCCTGGTCGAACTGTCCAACCCATGCTAGCATGAAAAACAGACGTTAAACAATGATGATAAGCATTACATTTGACAGAATAATCTGAATGCTAAATGGTTGGGGTATATTGCTTTGTTTGCAGTCTTAATTCATCATCACCATTGTCTAATCACCCAGCAGAGTGGACTTGATTAACTGAATTTAAATGAAACTTGCTGTTTTCAGTGGAATGGTTACATACAGGAATGGAAATCAAGCAGAAAAACAGATTTCTGCCTCATTTTATAAGCATTGGGTGTAAAACTTTGACTTTATTATTTGTAAAATAGATTTAAATCAAAATGAAATACAAATTCAATTTGAAGAATTTTCTAGAGTGCACATATCAACACCAGTTTGTTACGATGGAAATTTACTCTTTTATGTCTTTGATTCCATTGCTGAAAATTTGGATAAGATTTTTCCCCTCTATAAATGCTTATTTTTTATTCAGGGATTACAAAACAGAATGTCGTGCCATGGCCTTCTCTATGAATGGGCAATATTTTGCCTGGAGTGATGAAGATGGGTAAGAATTCAACCATTTATTTATTGGCTTTGGATAAATTTATTTCTATCAAATCTTATGTAACTATTTTGCAATTTAAGATAGATTTCAATATTTTATTCTACCTGTTTAAGGGACTAAGAATAAAGAAGCAATTTCTTCTTTCCATTCTAACCTGATGATAATGTGAACTTGTTCCTATATATATTCTTCACTACAAATCCTGTAAATTATTCCTCGTTTTTGTCTCTCGTTTTTGCTAACCATGTGACTGCAGTTAATGGAAGTGACTGTCTCACTTACTCCAGCTCCCTCTCTCCTCTCTCATACTCCCTTTCTTTCACTCTCTCCTTCCCCCAATAACCTAAAGTGTAATGTGTTAACGAACAACCAAGCGGAATTATAATGTGGATTATTTTAATTTCAGTATCAAAGTTATGAAAACAAGCAACTATGAAAAAGTGATAGCAATTGAGAAGTCCAGGATATCTGGACTTGCGTTTTCCCCTCTTGGAACATACCTCATTTCTGCTGATATCTCAAGTAAGCATACATTGGTTTGTGCGTCTATATTCACCCATGTACATACATCATCATCATCATCATCTTTTAACGTCCGCTTTTCATGCTAGCATGGGTTGGACGATTTTGACTGAGGGCTGTCGAACCAGATGGCCGCACCAGAGTTTCTACAGCTGGATGCCCTTCCTAACGCCAACCACTCCGAGAGTGTAGTGGATGCTTTTACGTGCCACCGACACAGGGGCCAGTAAGGTGACGTTGGTAACGATCACGCTTGAATGGTGCTCTTTTACGTGCCACCGGCTGCTTTGGTAACGATCACGCTCGGATGGTGCTCTTGGCACCCTACTCGCACGGGCGCTCGGATGGTGCTCTTGGTACCCTACTAGCACGGGTGGCACCCTACATTTGCAAATAATAATTTAAAGTATCTTGTTTTTAACAATGCTTTTGATTGATATGGATTCCTTTTAACAGCCAGTTTTTGACTTTATTATTTCAGGTCAAAAGAAAGATGTTCCCAACCTGTGTATTTGGGAAACAGCCACAGGGAAATTGTTGAAAGGATTCTTCCATAAAAGGATGTCTGATTGGTAAGTTTGAATTGCATTAATACTCATCATCATCATCACCATTGTCTAATGTCTGTTTTCTATGCTGGCATGGGTTTGACGGTTTGACAGGAGCTTTTAAGGCAGAGAACTGGCAGGGACATTAGCACACCGGGCAAAATGCGTAGCCGTATTTTGTCTGCAACTACGTTCTGAGTTCAAATTTCTGCTGAGGTCGACTTCGCCTTTCATCCTTTCCTCTCTTCTTCCATCACCAATCACTTTATACAATCTCATGATGATGATGATGCTGTGCTTCCTCTCTCTTGACATCTGGTAAATCCACCATTACTTCTATTATTAACATCAGTACTTCTCATTAGCCATCCATTTCTTCTTTTATCTTATATCTCCTGGAGTCTGACAATCTGGTAGTATTTAATGGCGCCAATATATCATACTCTCTGCTAAGCTTTACTTTGCCTTTCATCCTTTCGGGGTCGATTAGATAAGTACCAGTTACGCACTGGGGTCGATATAATCAATTTAATCTCTTTGTCCTTGTTTGTCCCCTCTATGTTTAGCCTCCTGTGAACAATAAAGAAATAAATATATCATACCCTCCCACATAGACAACTTCAGACTAACACACGAGTTCACTACATCACTACGGACTTGTAGAAATAATTATTTTAGATTGTTAATGAGATTTTAGCAATTAATGATTATTTCTGTTGTATCTGTTAATGCTGGATATTTTTAAATAACCATTTTCTTTTTAGCCTGGGAGAGAATCATTCTGTTATATGCTAGACATAAACATTGCAAAAATACAAGTCTTTGATAAAAGACTCAATCTATGAATTTATGTTTAAAAAAAAGATAATCTACCTGGCAAAGCTTTGTTTTTTTGAAAGACAATGTACTGAAAACTTCGTTTTATTCTTTAATCCTCGTATTTTCTTTTCAAGGAAGCCCAGTTGGACTCCTGATGATAAACTGATGGTCCGTCTACACAACAATGATGTTGAGTTTTACGAAAATGGAGATTTTGGTATGTTGACATAATGTTTTATTGTAGAACTTAAATTTATGAAATAAAGAAAGAGTTAGTGTATTAATGCCATTATTGGCTCAACATTTATTCAGTGCTCATCAAGTATTTTAATTATTTTTACAATCTGATTAATTACAATACTTCAAATGAAATGTTGAGAAAAATTTAAATTTCAACACACTTTATATTTTATTTCAAATATTTTCCAGATTATAATGAAATAAAAAAAAAATTATTAATAATGTAACGAGCATAGTTTTACTTTGTTTATTTCTCTCGCTACTCTGAATTTATTAAGTATCATTCTGCTGGATAGAAGCTTTTCTCTCCACCATTCTAACACAGGATTCATTATGAAGAAACGATGTTGATTAGACTTATTACACATCTTTTGAATGAAACAATAATTTGACATTTTGATTTTTGTTGTAGATAATCCAAAGACACGTCTTCATGCTGCAAAGATTTCTGAATATGCTTTTTCTAAGAGCGACCACGTTGCCATCTATATTCCTGGGAGCAAAGTGAGATTTTATCTTTATGCCATGTTTGATATTTTACGACCATTATATTTGAAATAGTTCTTTTTATTTTACATCTGTGTGTGAAACCTGACATTGTTGAGTCTGTTTGAATAACAGCTTGTAAGATAGTTGAACAGCAGACTTATGCTGGGAGAGCAGTGAAAAGTACGGTTATGTTAGAGGGACGTTAAGACAAATGTTAAATTGGAGGGTCAGGTTCAGCCAGGTGTTAAATTGGAGGGTTAGGTTCAGACAGGTGTTAAATTGGAGGGTCAGGTAGATTGCAGTTGAGATAAATATTACTGGTATTAAACAACTGGTATTAAACAATGTTTTTGAGACTATCATTGATGCCGGATTGTTCTGATTAACAAAATAATTTTCATTATTGGCTCTGTCCAATTAACTCTTTAATAGGTTCTTTAATTAAAATTATGAGAATTTGTGTAATTGAATGTTGGATTATACAAGAAAACTGTAGTCAGTGCTGTCTGTTGCAGCATGGCACCTTCCAGTAACACTGGTAGTTACTCAAAACAAAACAAAAAAACTCATTGATTATATTTCTTTTTTAAGCAAAATATATTTTCTAAATGGTTTAAGATGTAAATTGTAACAAGATTTGTAAAATGGTTCATTGAACCATCTTTAAATTTGGATGTAGTTGTTAGTTGGAGAATTTCTTTTATGATTTCATCAAATCGTTATTTAATCTTCTTTGATTTTTAGGGTCAGCCATCAAATATTCGAATCTTCAAGCATCCCAACTTCAATGGGTGCCCCTTGGCGAATAAGAGCTTTTTCAAAGCTGACAAAATTACAATGTTTTGGAATAAAGCTGGTGAGTGTAGATGTTTGTATGTGTGAGTATATATAAATAAACTGTTTTAAAATATTTTATTTTCACCATTTAATGCCTTTATATTTTTGTACAGCTTAGACGAGTCTTCAGGTCTTCTCCAGCACAGAATCTTTGCTGTGATCACATCATCATCATCATCATTTAACGTCCGCTTTCCATGCTAGCATGGGTTGGACGATTTGACTGAGGTCTGGCAAACCAAACTCCAATCTGATCTGGCAATGTTTCTACAGCTGGATGCCCTTCCTAATGCCAACCACTCCGAGAGTGTAGTGGGTGCTTTTACGTGCCATTGGCATGAGGGCCAGTGTGGTGGTACTGGCAACGGCCATGCCCAAATGGTGCTTTTTACGTGCCACCTGCAAAGGAGCCAGTCCAGTGGCACTGGCGACGACCTCGCTCGAATGTTTCACGTGCCACCAATACAACTGCTAGTAAGGTCATGCGGTAACGATCACACTCGAATAGTGTGTTTAACGTGCCATCGGCACGAAGGCCAGCTTGTTGCTCTGGCAACGATCTCACTCGTATGGTACTCTTAGTGCTTCACTAGCAATGGATGCCAGTCACCGAGTTTGATTCCGACTTCGATTTCACTTACCTCAACTGGTCTTCGCAAGCAGAGTTTAGTGTCCAATGAAGAAAAGGCATGCATAAGTGGACTGGTTACACCCCTGGCATAGGCCACAAGGTTATGGTCACACTTGTGCTTGCTGAGTCTTCTCAAGCACAGCATATTTCCAGAGGTCCCAGTCACATTCCATCTTTTTCATGAGATTCAGTTTCTTCAGATCAGTCTTCACATGTCTCCCATTATTTTTTTTTTGTGTAGATCCATTCCTCTTTGTTTTTCTTCACCCGTTGGTCATCCTGCATTTCAACACCTCTCATGTCCAGCCTTTCTCTGTCCACTGGTCGTCCATTGTTTATGCACACAAACAATGTATACAGCAGAGCATGTTTGCCGTCCCTTTTTTTCCCCAACCTGCACACATTCTCTGCATTCTACACCTGTTTCACTACCATGCAACATTGTACTTCCTACACAACCTTGCCCAGCACGATTTGGTCCTCCATAACAAAATGCAAGAAGCTGTGCTGGAAAAGCTTCATCCAGTCTGAGTTAAAAATCTCGAATCTTCTCAAGAATTCTGGTTTAATTCTTGTTTCTAATTTCATTATTTTCAAGTGGTCATCTTCAGTTTTTATTTTGTTTTTATTGCTTTTACTCTTTTACTTGTTTCAGTCATTTGAGTGTGGCCATGCTGGAGCACCGCCTTTAGTTGAGCAAATCGACTCCAGGGCTTATTCTTTGTAAGCCTAGTACTTATTCTATTGGTCTCTTTTGCCAAACTGCTAAGTTACGGAAACGTAAACACACCAGCATTGGTTGTCAAACGATGCTGGGTGGACAAACACAGACACACATACACACACATATATATACACAGACATATATACTACAGGCTTCTTTCAGTTTCCATCTACCAAATCCACTCACAAGGCTTTGGTCGTCCTGAGGCTATAGTAGAAGACATTTGCCCAAAGTGCCATGCAGTGGGACTGAACACAGAACCATGTGGTTCCTAAGCAAGCTACCTACCACACAGCCACTCCTATGCCTACTCATTCATATATTTTGCTCACCCATATTACTTTTTCTGTCTTTCTTGCCACTATTTTCTTAAATCTATTTTGAAGAACTAAAAGTAATTTTAGAACCATTAATCCATATTTCCTCTGTTTTACCCTTCTTCTCAGGAACCGGTTTGCTTGTGATTACATCAACAGAAACTTCAGACAAGTCATATTATGGAGAAACTGGCCTTCATTACCTGAGTATAAAAGGTGAAGGTTGCCTTGTACCCAGAGGTAAATATTTTCATTGAAAAATATTCTTTCCAGTATAACACACAGGTTAATGCTTGCTTTAATTTAATTCTTTGTCCTGCATGACTTCCTACGGGATTTATTGAGGAATGAGACATTCAGTAAAGGGGTTGGTGACAGGAGGGGCCTCCAACCATAGAAACTATGTCCAAAAATGGAACTCACCTGCAAGGCATGGAATCCATCAGCAGTGTCATAAGTCATCCATCTAGCAGGGTAACAGCTCTAAATTACAGAGTGGAGATGGATCTACAGTCCTTGTCACATTGAACAAGTTATCCTTCCAATCCGTTATGGAAAAATGGACGTAAAAATGAGGAAGATTGGAGTAACTTTAATGAATTAACCACAAAACCTTGATATTTTAAAATAAATAAATTACTTTACTTTCAGCCAAAGATGGTCCTGTCTACTGTGTGGAGTGGCATCCCAATTCTACCCAATTCTGCGTGGTTTATGGTTGTATCCTTTCATTCACTTCTATTTTCAATTGCCATTAAATAAACTTTTATCAAATTATTTTCTCTTCTTTTGTACTGGTTGTGTATGACCCCTACCTAAATCTTGTATCCCTTCTCATTTCTTTAATGTTTATTCCCCAAGTCCCCACTCAAGGCTTTCTCTAATACTTTTTCTTCAAACCAACATCCTTTGGGAAACATTCTCCTTTATGATTTTCTCTCAACACCTGACCTTCAAAAGCTCAACTTGATATTAATCCTAATAACTATTTCCATTTTCTTCAGGTGGGCATTCAAAATCAATGGAGGATTTCTCTTTAGACTAAATTATAGATGAAAAATGTACATTGATATAGTTTTTCTTTTGCTGTAGGACACTATTTGGTATAGTTGAAATTTTGAAGATATTTAATAATCTTTTCTCCTCTAGGCACAAGGCCCGAAATTTTTTGGGGGCGGGGCAGTCGATTAGATCAACCCCAGTATGTAACTGGTACTTAATTTATCGACTTCAAAAGGACAAAAGGCAAATTCGACCTCGGCGGAATTTGAACTCAGAACGTAACGGCAGACGAAATACGGCTACGCATTTCGCCCGGCGTGCTAACGTTTCTGCCAGCTCGCCGCCTTAATACATGAAATACTGTTGGTCATTTCACCTGGTGTACCAGCTCACCACTTTAAAGATGTTTGATAATAGTGTTTAAAATGTTATTGCCTTGGCCATCATAAAAATAACGGAGCTGCTTTACCATATTTGGAATTACAGATTTAAACGAAAATGTATTTTTAAATATAAAAAAATAAATTGTAACATCATGCAGCAGATGTAAATGAATTTCACTGTCACACTGTTGGAAATTCTCTTTATTAAGATGCTGCTTATTGGATAAGCTACAACTTTTTTTTTACCTTTTCAAGCCATGCCTGGCTCATTAGGGCCGGTTTCCCGATTTCCTTGGCATATAGGTTATCCACCTGGATGGGACGCCGGTCCGTTGCAGGTGAGCTGCAGGAGGAAAGAGTGAGAGAAAGTTGTGGCGAAAGAGTCAGCAGAAGTTTTGCCATTACTTCCTGCCAGAGCTGCGTGGAGCTTAGGTGTTTCGCTCATAAACACACACATCGCCCAGTCTGAAATTCGAACCCGCGATCCCTCGACCGTGAGTCCGCTGCTCTAACCACTAGGCCATGTGCCTTCACTACAACTGTAGGTGTACAAGACTTAAATATCTTGTCTGTATCACAATATTGGGACAGTTTGTTCCTATCTCCTTATTTGTATGTTTCCAAATATCCCAGAGAATCATGTTTTAATTCTTTTCAACTATTTCTGGGACGTACTTGTTTAATATTTCAACTTACAAAAGGTTCATTTCATTAATTATTTCCTGTTAGAAGTAGTTGTCTACTCTGTCATGTTGTATCATGACGTGGTCAGTATGAAGTGTCCAAAAAGAATGAGGCTAATGTCCTCATCAACTTTACTACCATACTTACACCATTCAGATTTGATATTTCACCTCTGTGTTTTTCCTGTAAAAACTGGTTGATAGATACTTTGCCTGATTTAGCAATTATCGGATCTTTATTTTCTCATTTTTGTTGAGTTCTTTGGAACCAGATGTAGCTCTATCATGTATTTGAGTTAAAGATTGTTCATGAAGAGGTTTTCTTCTTTTTTTTTAACTTGATTGTATTTTTGTTTGTTATAGTTTCTTGAAGTTTTTTTTCACATTCTAGGGTTTTCTTTTAAAGAATATATCGTTAGATTGCCTTTTTATGTATTTTCTTTCTCTATTGGATGCAGTATTTTTTGTCATGTTTTGCCTGTCATAATTTTGTTTCTCTTTTGTCTAAGTTTTTCTCTTAATCCCAGGCAAATTGTTTTTAAATAAGTTATTTGATAAGACTCTATCTTTGTATGCACTTCTATTTAAATGTTTTGCTGTGATCCAAAGTTCTTCCTTAACCAGACATTCCAGTTATGCCAGCCAAAGCTACCCTCTACAACTTAAAATGTGATCCTGTATTTGACTATGGAACTGCTCCACGGAATTCAGCCTTTTATAACCCACAGGGAAACAATATCCTTTTGCGCTATACTTCACCTTTCTGGAGAATGTCTTTCCTTAGAGATATGTGATGATAATTATTAGAGCCCTGTCAATTAGAGAGGTTCTCTATGTAGATTAGATATCTTAAATATCTAGTTGAGTGTTTTGTTGTTTTGGAGATTTCCTGTTTGAGTCAACATTGTATTTCATCTGAGAGAGAGAGAGATGTTAAGTAAGAGTAATCCGCTCGCAAAACTTTGGCCGTCCTGAGGCTATTCCAGAGTGCCATGCAGTGGGACTGAACCCGGAACCATGTGGTTGGGGAGCAAGCTTCTTACCACACAGCCACGCCTTTACCAAAATAATTTTTATATTAATTACATAGACTCTGGATTACTTCTAAAACTGATGGAGTTACAAGCTTTGCCTAATTATAATTATATTCAGTTTGGGAGAGTGTTAGACTGAAGATCTAAAGGCCCCCGGTTCAATCCTGGGTTTCGGCATCTGGCGGCTGATAATATTTTTGACCGTTGCCAGCGCCGCCCCGACTGGCCTCGTGCTGGTGGCACGTAAAAAGCACCACCCGTTCGTGTCCATTGCTAGCCTCGCCTGGCCCCCGTGCTGGTGGCATGTAAAAAGCACCACCCGTTCGTGTCCGTTGCCAGCCTCGTCTGGCCCCCGTGCCGGTGGCACATAAAAAGCACCATCTGTTCGTGGCCGTTTGCCAGCTCTGTCTGGCACCTGTGCGGGTGGCACGTAAAAAGCACCCACTACACTCACGGAGTGGTTGTCGTTAGGAAGGGCATCCAGCCGTAGAAACACTGCCAGATCTGACTGGGCCTGATGAAGCCTTCCGGCTTCACAGACCCCAGTTGAACCGTCCAACCCATGCTAGCATGGAAAGCGGACGCTAAATGATGATGATGATGATGATGATGGATGGTTATAATAGTCAACCTCCATTTCATTATTCCTTTAAAATTAATAGATATTTGATAACTTTATTTTTAATTTAATTAGTGAATTTTATTGCTGAAGTTTTAAATAATTTCTGAAAATTCATCTTCATCATCATCATTTAACGTCTGCTTTCCATGCCGGCCTGGGTTGGACAGTTTGACTGGGGACGGGCAAGCCAGGTGGCGGCACCAGGCTCCAATCTGATCTGGCAATGTTTCTATAGCTGGATGCCCTTCATAATGTCAACCACCCCGAGAGCATCAAAATTATTTTTCCTTTACTTGTTAACTTTTGTGTTTGGCTGGATTTGGTAATTTGCAAGGTGATTTGGAATTCTGGGATCTTCAGCAACAGAAACTGATCAGCTCCACTAAAGCAATGGATACGACACATTTTGCTTGGTGCCCTGATGGTGTTCACTTTATCACAGCTACTATGGCTCCTCGACTCCGTGTTGGTAACGGGTAAATACTTTATCATTATTATTATTTTGTTTTGTATTTGCATTGGCAAGATGTCCCTTCAATTTGCATGAAAGTTCATCCCAATTATTTTATCAAAATTCTTCATCTAAAAAAAAAAAACAATGGCAGCAAAAACGAAAGGATGGATGGTGATGGTGACTGATTCTTACCTACGTCACCAATGATGACAAAAGTAAAGGCACAGCTACAGCAGTGGAGGTGCAATGGCCCAGTAGTTAGGGCAGCGGACTCGCGGTTTCAATTCCCAGACCGGACATTGTGTGTGTTTATTAAGCGAAAACACCTAAAGCTCCACGAGGCTCCAGCAGGGGGTGGTGGCGACCCCTATTGTACTCTTTCGCTCCAACTTTCTTTCACACTCTTTCTTCCTGTTTCTTGTCCCCCGACTTCCTACACAACCGCTGAGCCTGGATGCACATTCGTCCGTCCGTCAATGCTCTCGGTGTCGGAGGTTGACCTGCTTTCTCTTCTGCGGGTCTTACGAATAGCAAAGGACCATGTTTCGGACTTCTCCCATCTTGCAAGCTCTGGGACAAAGACCGTTCGCTCAACAGCAACAACAACATGGCAGATAAAGAGAACAAAGCAAAACTTGTCGACCATCTCCTCCACACACCTTTACATCATTTCAGCCGCTGACAACAACATCAACAGAAATAGCACCACTGATTAATACAAAACCCAGCTGTCTCACTTTGACCAATATGCCTGCTCAGAGCAGGTTTGTTGTTGGTTATGATGTCTTTGTTAAAGCAATGACTGCTATGCCTAAACTGCTGAAACTGAGTCTTTTGCTAATTCAGGCAAAGGTATGCGGAAAATATGATAAGGTAACTAAGGGAGGATGAAGAGGAAACTGTTGCTCTACCAGAACCCATTAACAACAAACCAGGAGGTGTGTAGCAACCTACACTTACATAGGATGAAAGAAAAAGTAGATGGGTGGAAAGGCCAAATCCGGCTCAAATAGAATTCTGTTCTGACACAAAGGACTCTAAAAATTGAAGAATTAATTCTGATAATCTCATATCTTGGCTGATGTGTGGCAAAGGTAAGGATGGCAAACATATTGGTTGATAGCAGTTGGCTGGCATTGAAGAGGAGACCCAGATATTTGACATTTGTAAGTTTTGCAATGAGAATTAGAGGAGTAAAGGAATGGTGTTCTTGACCCAAACAGAACAGGACAGAACTGAAGCCATTCCTGACCTAATTCACTTGTCAGAGATAAAACCCATTTGTATATGCTGGTAGAAGACTGAAGGCCAAGGTGTCACATGTATGGCTTTTTGTCCACAGCAGAGGCCAAACGAAAGGTCCCCCCCCCCCCCACTGCTGTCATTATCACAACTTGAATAATATGAATGATAGCAGGCAACTACAATGACAGCAACAATTGCGAAAGTAAAATCAGTCCCAGCTGTGAAAGCAAGAGCAACCGTAAAGAGCTGGGCTGACTAAAATGGAGAACAGAACCCTTATGACACAAAAATCCTCCATTTCTACAAAATACCATAAAACATTTAGATTACTTGGGTTTGTCCTGCAATGAGGGAAATAAAGATGGAAATTAGCAAACTGTCCCTGTAAGAAGGGAGAAAGAAACGGGAAAGGGACAAAACAAATCTACACTCACAAAAAGGTGAGAGATTGAGAGGGAGGAAATATCTAATTTTAAATTGATGTGATCCCTAATAATTACTGGAAACTCCTATGGTTGGCCCCCTTTTACTACAGCAGAAAAAATATTTATTCAATTTATGAAAAAAAAAAATTAAGTTTAGAAAATGACTAATTTTTGATATTTGAATTTGGCCAACCTTTGGATATTTCTTTTTTATTTCCTTTCAGGTATAAATTGTGGCATTATACTGGAAGTGTTTTGGCTCAGTTGGAAGTAGCGTCTGGGAAAGAATTATGGGAGTCACTATGGATGCCAGATATGGATGGCAAATTCCCTTCGAAGCCTATTGTGTATAAGAAGGTACCATCTTCAATACCAGGACAGACAGGTGTTTGTACATTTTATTACTAATTCATTAGCAGGGCATACAAATTTCTTTTTTAAATATTACTTTTAATATTTATAGCCATTTTCTCGTTACAGTAATAACTTGAAATGGCTTCCATGTAAAACTCTCTCAAAACATTGCATATTTTTTTCCATTCTACCATGGCTTTCTCTTTTGAGAGAACCTCTACAATCTTTTTTATCTTTTACTTGTTTTAGTCATTTGACTGTGGCCATGCTGGAGCATTACCTTTAGTCAAACAAATCAACCCCAGGACTTATTCTTTGTAAGCCTAGTACCTATTCTATCGGTCTCTTTTGCTGAACTGCTAATTTACAGGGACGTAAACACACCAATATCAGTTGTCAAGCAATGGTGGGAAGACAAGGGCTTCTTTCAGTTTCCGCCTACCAAATCTACTCACAAGGCTTAGGTCAGCCTGAGGCTGTAGTGGAAGGCACTTGCCCAAAGTACCATGCAGTGGGACTGAACCTGGAACCATGTGGTTCGTAAGCAAGCTATTTACCATATAGCCACACCTGCAAACTCCTTCACATCAACCCTTCCATCGTAGAAAAGAACACATTGGGTAAAACGTGGCCTCAGGTTCCATTACACAACCTGGTGAAAAGAGGGATTGTTTATGACCGAAATTCCTGTCATCACAAGTCTGCTCAGTCAGTGCTGACATCAGCCTAAACACCCATCACCAACTTAGACGATATTATATCTCGTATTTTACTTTTAATATATTTCTGTTTTTTAGGTCGAAGGGGGTCATTTAGATCGTATGTTTCTTGTAGGGTACCTTTTGAAGCCTTTCTTGTCCAATATTTTATGAGGACCCTTTAAGACTTGACAGGGTTTTATATTTCTTTACTTTTGTAGGACTTGAATTCTTTTGCTAGTTTGGCAGAAGAAAGTCTTCTGCTCAAGGATTCTGTTTAGCTATTCACACATTCAACTTATAATTATTAAACACATTGGCTGCTTTCTCATTCGTTGGAGAGTCTCTGGCTTTTGTTGTGCTACTCTGAGAAACAATTACATACTTTAATAATTGAAACTAAAATTTCTTACGTTATAAATTTGAAATTTATTTTAAATATATTTGCAGTGAAGCCTGTTGCTGCCTATCGCCCTCCACACGCTCGCGGTCAGCCGGCTTCGGATTTTAAGCTACATGAATTTGAACCTCCTTCCAATAAAAAAATTCCAGGTCTTAGTGAGTAACGTGTTTTTTCCTTAATATTTCTGATTTGTTTGAACAAAATGTAGGAAGATGAAAGTTTCTAACTCAGATTTGAAATAAGTTACTAGGAATAAACTTCTCAGTGTAGTTTGCCGAGTCAAATTCTTCTGCAGCTATTGGCTGTGACATATTAGCCAATGGATAAGATATTTATTTTAGCCATTGTCTTGTTGTGCTGTTGCTGTCAACCTGGCTACAAATATAGTGAGTTCATGGCTCGCAGGACGGCCTGCTGTGCTTACCTTGGATTGTAGGGTGACCTGCTGTGCTTGAGGAGACCTATTGAGTCAAGTACATCAACATCAAAATAAAAATCAAATGGTGCCGGTGACACGTAAAAAGCACTGTCTGAACGTGGCAGATGCCAGCGCCATCTGACTGGTGTCAGTGACACGTAAAAGCACCAACCGATCGTGGCCGTTTGCCAGCCTCCTCTGGCCCCTGTGCCGGTGGCATGTAAAAAGCACTGTCCGAATGTGGCAGATGCCAGCGCCACCTGCCTGATGTCCGTGTCGGTGGCACGTAAAAAGCACCAACCAATCGTGGGCGTTGCCAGCCTTCTCTGGCCCCTGTGCCGGTGGCACGTAAAAAAAACATCCACTACACTCACGGAGTGGTTGGCATTAGGAAGGGCATCCAGCTGTAGAAACATTGCCAAATCAGACTGGAGCCTGGTGCAGCCTCCTGGCTTCCAAGACCCCGGTTGAACTGTCCAACCCATGGAAAACGGACATTAAATGATGATGATGATAGCTGACATGTCTTAGAAAAGCTGCCCAAATCTCTTATAATCTCTTGTGTAATTGTAAGCTGTGAAGTTTTAAGGCATTGTTTTGCAAAACTACTTTACATCAGTTTGAAATATTTGGATAATGACCTGTGTTATGTTTCTGTACTTTAACTTTGAAATTTAAAGACTCAAAGACAAAATTATCATTTTAGTAACATGCAGCATTTAAAGTGGATTATTTATTTTGTTTCTAAGATACTTTCATGAGTGAAAGTTTAGCAGTGTGGCCCAAACGTGCACTGTATTGGGTAATTATCGAACATGTGCAGACGTTTATCATGACCTCCTCAACCAACACTAAGTATGGAGAGCAGATGTGGAATGACAGTCATGGCTCTCTATCAACTCAGAGACAACAATTTTCAGAAAAAAAAAATATATAATTTTGAAGTGTAATGTTCAATGATAATTTAAACTAAATTTGGCATAAATGAAGTTTTTGAAATCTTCTTTACAGATTTTGTAGACACAGGAAAAAAAGGTAATAAGAAGGCTAAAGCTCAGAAACAGGTAAATTATTTTTTTTCTCTAAACACTCCATATTTTAATATAATGATTTCTGGTAGTGGGAAAAGGAATATATAATTATGCAGTTTCTAATTAGTGCAACTCATTATGGTTTTGAAATGAAGAATGATATTGTTTAACCCTTTCGTTACTGTATTTTGAGATGCTCTGTGTTTCTTTCATTTAATTTTAAATATAAAAAAATATTTAGTAAAATAACTTAGTTATCATTCAGCTAGTGTTAGGAACATTAATTGTGACTAAGGTTTGGTGGAAGACTTTGATTCAGAACTTATGAAAACAAGACATTTGTACTCAGAGGCAGAAACGGTTTCAGCCGGGTTGGTAATGAAAGGGTTAAAGTTCTACACAGCTCTGAGTTGAGATCTGGTTCATCATGGTTTTTTTCCCCCCATATTCTCCAGTTGTCTGGAAGTAGTAAATTCCAACTTATGCAAATTAACCACTAAGTAATTGCCTGTAACAAAACTGAAAGTCAAAAATGGTGATAAACAACAACAATATTTTCTTTTATTTTTTTTTATTAGATTCAACAAGCTAACATCCCTGGATTAGCACCGATCACTGTTGAAAAGAAAACAAATTCTGAATCTGGCGATTTTGATAAAGATAAGAAAATAAGGAATTTAAAGAAGGTAATCACAAAACTTCATTTTTATTTTCTAGTTTTATTTTCCTCTGTGAGTCTTTGAAATTGGTTGGGGGGTGGGTGATGTATTTTGTTATGAGATCCTTTAAGATTAACGCTAGAGCTAAAGAAAAGCCATTTATGCCAAGTAAAATATTCAGTCATTGGGTTGTAGAGATGTCTGCCCAGAGGCACCGGTTTGTAGAATGGAGAAAGAAAGTTTAAGTGGTGAACTTTCTTTGCATGCTTTTACGTCGTGTGGAATTGGAAGCAATGCAGAATATGAGTTGCAGAGCCTCGGTTCTGGAGAGGTGGGTAGATTTCTACAAGGTTAGCAGTAACGGTCTTGATAAATAACCAGAACACCCATTTGCCATTTGGGAAGTGAGAGAGAGAGAGAGAGAGAGAGAAAGATAGCAGACCATGCAATGCATCTCAGCATACTTTACTTTCCTATTGAATGTTCCATTTGGTGAGGAGTGCCTTTATCCAGATGTTATAATCAGAATGATGCCAGTGCCGCCTTGACTGGCATCTGTGTGGGTGGCACATAAAAAGCACCAACAGATTGTGGACGTTGCTAGCCTCATGCCGGTGGCACGTAAAAAGCACCCACTACACTCACGGAGTGGTTGGCATTAGGAAGGGCATTCAGCTGTAGAAACACTGCCAGATCAGACTGGAGCCTGGTGCAGCCTCCTGGCTTCCCAGATCCCCGGTCGAACCGTCCAACCCATGCTAGCATGGAAAATGGATGTTAAATGATGATGATTTCACTTGTACATGAGTAACAACTGCAAGTGAACCATTTTTGGAGGGTCACAAGTGGCTCGTCCCATCCTTCAAGCTGTCTTGGATTACTCAGGGGAAGCACATTTGCTGGTAAAGTTACTTACCGTAAAATCATCAGAACTGCAACTAAGAGGAAGACTTGAAGTATCAGAATGTGTGTGTTTTTGAGAGGGTAATGTATTGTGGGTTGCAATGAGTGGGCAACATGCAATATTGTTGAAATGGGTTAACTTTTTTTTTTGTTGGAAACCTTGTTTTGTAATTTTTTTTGTTTTTTTGTAGAAAATTACTCAGATAAACAAGCTGAAAGAGCAACAGAAAACTGGCAAAAAACTCGATGACACTCAGGTAAGAATGATTTCATTGTTTAGAGTTGGTATTGAAATGACTTGGAGAATCACTACCCCCACCCAGCTGGGGTTTTTTTTTCCTCTAGCAGTAGGCAGATCAGACAACACTTTTGATTTTTCTATTTCATTCCTTTGGAGAGATGGTTTCTTTAAGAGGCAGTGTAAGGAGATGCTTAAGGGAGGTTGAGAGTAATTCAGTTATGAACGTAGAAACCCTTACACAAACTCCATTTTAATAAGGATATTTCAGTGTACTTTATTGTTTTTGCTATCATCTTCAGCTTCCTACTTACTTTTTCCCAGATGCCTGGATGCACCAGTTTCAATCTCTCCCCACCATTCTTCACATTCATGTTTTCCTGCCACATAACAAATGCATTTCATACAATCTGCCCTTCAGTAGGGGGAGATCTTGTTGGTAGAGCTAACAGCTACCTCAACTTTTTCCCCACTATTTTAACTGTGGTTGCTATACTTTAGCTAATCAGGTTATTCCAGTATCAGGCGAGCTGGCAGAAACGTTAGCACACCGGACAGTGGTATTTCGTCTACCTTTACGTTCTGAGTTCAAATTCCGCAGAGTTCGACTTTGCCTTTCATCCTTTCGGGGTTGATAAATTAAGTACCAGTTATGCACTGGAGTTGATATAATCGACAATCTGTTTGTTTGTCCTTGTTTGTCCTCTCTGTGTTTAGCCCCTTGTGGGTAGTAAAGAAATAGGTTATTCCAGTATCAGAAGTAATCAACTACTTCCAAAGAGTCTTTCAAGCATTTGCAAGAATTTATTTCATGCCTGCCCCTATTGTTGTTAACTGTTGCTTCATTCTAAGAAGTCTGATTATTGATTTTTTTCCTTTTTTTCCAGTTACAAAAAATATCTAAGTATGATGAAATTGTGAAAGAGATTGATGAATTGAAACTGCAATAACTGTCCAGGCCTTCATCCAGTAGAAACGGTTGAAGAACTTACAGTGAAACTCCAAGTGTTCCAATCCATTGAAGTAAAGAAAAACAACAAATCTGAACTTTAATAAACCAAAAAACAAATCTACTTTGATTATAGATAAAGACTTGCTTTCATTGTTTTTTTATCTTACGTTCTTTTCATGCAACATCAAACTATCATGATCGCATTTTAATATTAGCTAAACTCCTGCAATCTATAAGTGATAAGAAGTCAATTATTTTACTTTTCATCATCAGAATCGTTAGATGAGAAATTAACTCTTGATTTCTGGAAGTAAAGGAACGGTAAATACATACTTGTTGCATCTTGGTCGCAGATTGCTGCTTTGTTTACCATTCACACTTTGGGGTGTTGCCAGAATTTACTAATGGGAAATATGAAGGAGAACCAGAGATTCACACAAACACATTAAAAAATATACCTATTTCTTTACTACCCACAAGGGGCTAAACACAGAGGGGACAAACAAAGAGATTAAGTTGATTATATCGACCCCAAAAGGATGAAAGGCAAAGTCGACCCTGGTGGAATTTGAACTCAGAACGTAACGGCAGACGAAATACGGCTATGCATTTTGCCTGGCATGCTAACATTAAAAAATATACCGGAGCAAATATGCATCAAGCTTGGCACCAAAAGTGGCCCGGTTTCTAGAGTTTCTGGTTCTCTGGAGACAATCTAAATATATACTCAAAATATAAAATAAATCATGAAAAGTAAACAAGTAAATTGCATTTAACAGATTTAAATTATTACATTGCTAAAACAGAATCTGGTATTTAGGAATCCATTTAAAATATGACATTACTATATGATGCTTATAGGATAAAAATTAAATGAAGAAAAGTAAAGGTGAGATTATTTAGCAGATCCAGGAGTGGCTGTGCGGTAAGTAGCTTGCTTACCAACCACATGGTCCTGGGTTCAGTCCCACTGCATGGCACTTTGGGCAAGTGTCTTCTACTATAGCCTCGGGCCGACCAAAGCCTTGAGTGGATTTGGTAGATGGAAACTGAAAGAAGCCCGTCGTATATATGTGTCTGTGTTTGTCCCCCCAACATTGCTTGACAACCGATGCTGGTGTATTTACGTCCCCATCACTCAGCGGGTCGGCAAAAGTGACCGATAGAATAAGTACTAGGCTTACAAAGATTAAGTCCTGGGGTCGATTTGCTCGACTAAAGGCGGTGCTTCAGCATGGCCACAGTCGAATGACTGAAACCAGTAAAAGAGAAAAGGAGTACAAATTGATAGATCTATATTTGATATCAAACGTAGACGTGTCAAACTCTTCACTCAAGAGTCACATTCAATACTTTTTTTTTTTTTTTGAGTCTCATCAGTAACTTTACTTTCTTCATTGTATTGTTTCCTTTCTACTTTTCAATTAACAGAAAGACCCAGTATTGCTTGGAGTGGTCAAGACAGTTCTACCTAAGCGCCGCTCGTGTTAAGGTAGTGTATGGTGCGTCTTGTTAGAGTTGAAACGTATGCTATTGGGGCTGGACATTATCGTCGTCATGTCAACTTTGACAGACTGACAAAAGGAAAACAAAACACATCCCAGAAACTTGCTTTGGCAGAATGGAAAAATGAAACCAATACAGTTCTTGGAATGTCTCAGCTCTTGATCACGTAAAGCACTGGTCAATACTGAAAGGATATCTCCAAGGATTATGGCAGCAAATTCCAAAGACAACTCTCAGACTGCATAAACTGCTACGGCTGTACATGGAAGGTTGAAAGGAAAGTCTGTTTGAGGATCTTTCTGCTGTTACACAAAAAGTTCCAAAGGTGACTTTAATCCTGTAGCATTTAAACCGGTTATGTCCGGCCAAAAGTATTCAGCCTGTTTTATGTTCAAACTGGCCATATCTGACCTCTCACACTAACCCTACAATATCGTTTAAAAAATTAACAGCTACCTCATCAAAATCTCATGGCTACAAGATAATGCATGATTAGTTCAAAACAAAGTGGATGAAGAATTAATTTTGGTAGAATAATGTGAACACTAAAGGGTTAAGGCTCAACTCATTCTGAAACCAATAAAAATGGTACAATATTTAAGGGCTTTCTTGGAGAAAATCTCCTTTTATGTCTGATTTTCTTCTGGAATGTTGTATCCAATCGAATCTGGATATTTCCAGACCCAATGGAAGCAAATCACAGTGATTGCATGATTATTGTAAAAAAAATCTTTAGAACTTACACATCATTTCATAAGTATCAATTCTGATCATCACATTTGTGTCTGCGAGATTCTGACCGAGTCTTCATATCACCGAAAGTGATTGGTTCTGAAGAAAGACTCTGAAATTCAGAATAACTTTTGTCATCTTTGTTCAGACTAAATTCTTCAAGAGGGAAACAAGACAAACTCACCAACCAACACTTCCGACAACTTCAAATTTTGAGCAAACAACATCAGAGACGATCCCTCATAAATCCAAAGTACAAAAGAAAAAGCCATAGGAAACGGCTCAGATTTGTCAGTGTTGTAAACAGCTAGAGCATGCAACCAGATTAACGAGGCCTACAAAAAGAGCGAAACGAGCTTATGAGAAAGATGGAGTTGAATATCTGCAAAGGAAGATTGAAGAAATCAGAAATGCAGCTAAAAGCAAGAAGCCAGAAGTTACATGCAAGACATGAAATAAAATCAGGGGAAGAAAGAAGTCAAATATTTCCAGACTAAGGAATCAAATCATGGGAGAAGTTCTTTGGAAAGTCAAGGTAAACCTCCAGAAATTGCTGAGGGCAATGTTGATGCAGTCTTTCCTGAAGAATTTGACATAAAGAAGGATTCTTTGGCCATTGATGATCTGCAAAATGCTTTTGAATTGATCCAGGGTGGTAACGTTTGCAGTCTGGATGGTATCCTTGCAGAAGTTTGGGAACTGGAAGAATACAACAATGTGCTTCTGGAGATCAGACAAGGGCAAAAGATAGCTGGAGAGAAGGTTGTATAAAACCTGCATCCAAGAAAGGAGAGTTGGACTTTATGAAGTGCTTCTCGAGGTTGAACAGCTCTAAGTCATAGCAGCCCTTGTTTATAAATAGGCTGAGTTCCACCAACACAAATTCTCCATCCGGTTTGTGTGACATTTTAGACTTGGGGGAATCTTTAACAGTCATCGCTTTTTCTTTGCTTTTCATTGGGATCCAACAAATGTTTGGTGTTAATACAGAAGAATTCCTTTAGCTTCCTTGTGAAGAGAGAAAGATTAAGTTCATATGGCAAATAGCTTGCTCAGTTTCTGAGACAGGGAGATCAATTGGAATGATAATCACAATTTGTGATGGAACAAGAGGCATGGATGGAGTAGGAGGCTGGCAGATAAGTTGGCAAAGCTTCCAGGCTTTGTTTGTGTCCAGTAAACTGACATTTAATTGGTCATTTGCAATTCATAAATCGAGGGAGAAGAGCAAAGTTTAAGATTGTGGTTAAAAACTATATTGCATGGAATAGACATTTTTGTTAATCTTATGTAAATTTTCCAATTTGCTTACAATTGGAGAGAATCAACCTAGCACTCCAAAAGGTTTTGGTTCTTACAGCAGTTGTGATGTTGAAACGGTGGAGCAGTGGCATTGTTCTTTGAAAAGTTGGAAAATAAATATAAATATGAATTGCAAAGAAGTATTCATCACAAGAGAACCGTCCACCGAATGATGCAAACTACTTCCAGTTTCCTTGAATTCTGTTGCTTATTCACAACAGTTGTCAATTGTTTTTAGGAAAAGAATTTTAGATAAAATTTTTTTAGCCAAACGAGAAAACAAATCCATTGAATAAAAATACTTTTGAATTTCTGCTACAGTTTGGCACTCATTTGCATTCTGTTGGTCATATTTATTGGAATCAGGATTTCCAGATAACACAAAAGCATCTCAGGGGATTTAGAAATGATATATTTCTAAATCTCTAAGAGAGCTTTATGCAGTAGCAGCGCGATAAAGTGATAAATGTGACAATCCCATAAAAGGGAAGAATGCTAGTATTATTTAGCCCAAGGAAACACCGTTTCCTGTTGGACTTGACACATTTACTGTGTCCTTATGTTTTCAAAGTGGAGACACAGGATAATGACACAGGAAATGTGTCAAGTCCAACAGGAAACAGTGTTTCCTAGAGCTAAATAACACTAGCATTCCTCCCTTTTATGAAACTGTCATATTAAGTTGATAACATATGATTGCTTTATCATCCTGCTACTGCATAAAGCTCTCTGATAGATTTAGAAATATATTATTTCTAAATCTGGAAATCTTGGTTCTAATAAATATGACCAACAGAATGCTCTGGAGATTTGTTACAAAGAACGATGGAAGAGTTATCACAGAATTTGTCTTGGTAGAATTAAAATTCATAAAATAAACGAGTATTGTTTCAGGTCACTTGAGAGTTTTTTTTTTGGTTTTTTTTTTGTAAAAAAAGTAGGAAAATTTTTTAGTTTTAGCTTTTAATTATGAAAGGATGATCTTAAATGAGCTGAGAAGGTAAGAGGGTTTGTAACAGATTAGCTTAATACGAACAGAAGCAGGGGCTACACTGCTTTGTGTATGGACGGTATGTATTGGATGAGAAGGCACCAGAAGTTGAATAATGGAAAGTAGACTTGTTCGAATGACAACAGAGAATAGCTTGAGGACAAATCAGAGAATATTGCAGGATGCAAGCATAGAAGATAAACAGTGGAGATTAATCCATCCCATGTCAGCAGCAGAGAAAAACACATGTTAAAATGGTGATCAAAATTTTGGTTTATACAATCCAAAGACTGTCTTGTTTTCATTTGTTTTAAAAGATAATCAAAGCTCATCATGGGTATTTTGTTGATGGGGTACCGTACTGCTGTCAGGGTGAGTGCATTTTCCCACATGCAGAATCATGAAAGAAGTTTTGTCAACAATAAAGAATAAAAATGGATGATTAACAGTGAAAGAGGTTTCATGTTTTGCTTTTTTTTCAATCAAATGACTGGATTTTCGGACAGTAGCAGGACTGCTTGTTGTTCCCAGTTCATTGAAATTGAGAAAACCTTGGTGAAGAATGTCAATTAAGTGAACGTGGGTATTCGTTAAGTTGTTATTTTCCAAATTGAAGAGATGGTCAGTCGTTTCTTTGAATAAAATATCTTGAAAAGTAAAGTTAGATTTCATTTGAAACTTGGGCAAAATCAAAGCAACATTTCTCGGAGAAGCCTTATTGGCGATAATTTGCCACAAGAGTCGTGATGTCAGCTGTTTTTCTATTGATGTAATTCCTTCAATATCATCCGGAAGAATGATGTAGAAGCTAAACCTGTTGCCAGCCAAAGGTATTTCTAGACTCCTAAAACTAAAACGTTCATCTGACTTTATAGCAAAATAGTTTTCTGTATACATCATTTCAACAACTTCTGTTTGCTTTTCTGTCACATAAAAGGTTTCTCTCATGGTAAACTTTCGGTTAAATTGATTTTCCCAAAATCCTTGGAAATGCAAGCTGTTCACCAATACAGCAAATATTTCTTCATTTGAGTTGCCAAATGACATAAAATTGCTGATTCTATTTTTATGGAATTTATCACTTAATTTACCAATAGTTCTTGGATTAATTTCATCTATTTCCAAAAAGTAATATTTGCTAATATTAATGTTGATGTTTGGAAGAAGAACCGGATCAATATATAATTTATTGGATAACTGGAAATTTGATAAATCTTGAACAGTTTTCAAATATTCTGTGAAACTATGATGGAATAATTCCCATGAAACAGATGGATAAAGCAGAGATTGGATTTTCTCTGTAGAGTTCATTTTATCAGCCATTTGAATGAACGACAGACTGATACTAACAAGAAATGGTGACCAGAGTATGTTTCCTGTCTTTGAATCAAGAAGTTGTTTGAATATTTTCAAAGTAAAATCATTAATTGGGACAGAAATGTCATGTTTGTATTGTTGTAGTTTGTCATAGTTTGCTGACGGTGGGTCAGCTGAGGCCAGAAAATTATTAGTTAATAAAAATATGATATACGTACGTACTATGAGATCATTGAATGCATACATGTTGGACACTGGAAAATATAAACATTACTGAATTTTATTAAAAGAAACAAAACATTTGATCTTATAAGCACAAATATGAGGAAGAATAGAGAAACAAGCCCCCACGAATATGCTTCTAATGTCAGGTAATCATCATCATCATTTAACGTCTGCTTTCCATGCTGGCATGGGTTGGATGGTCCGACTGGGGTCTGGGAAGGCAGGAGGCTGCACCAGGCTCCAGTCTGGTCTGGCAGTGTTTCTACAGCTGGATGCCCTTCCTAACGCCAACCACTCAGTGAGTGTAGTGGGTGCTTTTTACATGCCACCGACACAGGTGCCAGGGGAGGCTGGCATCGGCCACGTTCGGATGGTGCTTTTTTACGTGCCACCGGCACAGGTATCACAACTACAATTTCCATTTGATATTTATTTTGATGTTGATGTACTTCACTCAACAGGTCTCCTCAAGTAATGTAGTTAATGAGCAAGTGACAGATACAGGGTTTGAGTCAGCCTATTTCAATGGTTCAGATGGGAGGAGGGACAGTGCCCATAACCACTGGGAAATTGATATGGCTGGTGTGCAGTGTAGGATGGTTGGGAATGGAATTCCAGAAGGATGACAGTCCAGGGAGGAAAGATTGGATGAAGTGGTAAATGTAGGCTCCAAGGAGAAGTTACAAGAGAGTAATGACAAGTGGAGAGACAGGTACATGGGATAAACGTCCCAGGTGTGGAATCAATACTCCACTGTTGGGCTTTCTAGACGATCAGCAAATAATTAGAACTGAAATATTTTCTAGCATTGAAGAGGAATTTAGTTTGGAACGTAGTTTTCGCTGTTATGAATGAGAAACCGTCAGTAAAGATTGGTATTTGAGCAGTTTAGTATTTGTAGTGACTTTGAGGGATTTGGTTGTATATAGTCCACCAAATCACATCCTTACCATCACTATCTTCAAGTAGAAAGAAGGACAGATGAGAACTGGATGCATCTTTGCTCAAAGCGCCGGAATATCCAAGACTGTATCATAATTAGGCAACAGGGCAGGTGTGATGTACACATTACACAGGTAATTTGAGGGGGCAAACTGTAGCATCGACTACTAATAAAGATAGCCTTCGAGGTGGTCACCAAAAGATACAGGACCTGATCTCACAAAGTCATTAAACAAGCAGCAGTGAAGTTGGTGAACAAGTTTGTAAAAGCCATCCTAGAAAAAAATACGAACGAAGCTCTGGAACGATGGAAAAAACAACAAAGGCCTCGAATAAACAAGATTTTGTCCTATAGTATACGACACAGCAAAACAGAGCTTGGAAAAGTTAACACCAAGATGGCTTTGAATGCGAGGTTATTACTCTTGCTTCATTTTTAGAACATTGAATTCAAGCTCAATAGAAATGTCTCTAGGCTTCAAATTCAATCAAAATCCTGCTAAATTCAGAGAAGCCAAGAATGAACCGCCCCTTGTTACTATTTTCAATTACAGAATGGAACTTCAATAATGTCTGTGAGATTTATAGGCCCACACACCCCAGCGGTTTACTCAGTAAGTGCTAGGAGATGGATTAACAGAGTTTCACAGGGAAAGAGAAACACACGACTGCTTTGAAGAATATTTCCAGCAAAGTTTGATTTGAGAAAACTAAGTTTCCTAGGATGAAAGAGATTTTTAGACAGTGAAACCTCCGCGAAGTCTTTTCGGTACGGGAAATTAGAGTAGACCTCCGACTAAAATATAAAGAGAACGACTAAAACACAAAGAGAAGGCTTCCCACAATTTGGAACTTAAACAATGACACTCCCCGTTGTTCAGTTATTCACTTTTAATACTACGAATCGTGACTAATTAAGAGCAGACATCGTGACTATAATTAAGAGCAAAGAATTATAGTCTTTGGACTATAATTCTTGTTTGTGTATTAAGTAATTGAAACATGGTAGTCTAACTGAATTTAATGGTAAATAGACAAAAGAATTTCTATGAAATACTTACATAAATGAAGAGGAAACCCAGGAACTGTGAAGAGTTTGTAAGAAATTCTGTAATTGAAGAAAGTCGGTGCTTGTTTGCAAGGGGAGGTAATTCGTTTGAAGAGTCGCAACTCTTCTCTTCAAGTTGTACTCCACTCTAACAGCCACACTCAGCTCTTCTCTTCAAGTTGTACTCCACTCTTTGAGTCGTACTCAACCGAATTATATGTCAGAAAAATTAACTGGATGTGGTTTATTCCATCCTTATGTCTTGACATAAAGCATTGATAATTTTTTTTTGTTAATCAGATTTCAGTATGTTACAATAAAAATTCAGTGAAAAAGAATAGAATTTACAAAAGTTAAGAAAAAAAAATGCAAAAAAGCAGTAAAGAAAATGATTTGAAATGAATAAATACATAAACAAGAAAAAGTTATGTACACTGTTTCAGTTTTTCGTCGGTCCTGAGAAGTTGTCTCAAAATAAATTATTGCCACAGCCCAAAGTAGAGTGTGATTGTAGTAAAGTCAAAAAATGTTGCCAGCGGCCTTGCATCGGCGAATGTCTCAAAAGCTACAGGTTTTAGGATTAAAGAAATCAAAGTTGGTTTCAGTAGAATTGGATCCTTGAGGTGCGAGGCGCCGAACATCTGTTGGGAAACATCTAATATGCCTCTTTCTCCATTTTAGCAATAGTCCAGAAAATACTTTTAATACAAATTAAGTCTGATCAAATCAAACAGGATCTTTCAAGCTTCTGGAAATGGTGTGTGTGTGTGTGTGAGAGAGAGAGAGAGAAAATGTGTTAACTAAAATAATTCTTATACTGAAGACGTAGGAGTGGCTGTGTGGTAAGTAGCTTGCTTACCAACCACATGGTTCCGGGTTCTCTGTGTGTGTATGTATATGTATATGTCTGTGTTTGTCCCCCCCCCAACAACCGATGCTAGTGTGTTTACGTCCCCGCCACTGAGAAGTTCGACAAGAGAGTACTAGGCTTACAAAGAATAAGTCCTGGGGTCGATTTGCTTGACTAAAGATGGTGACTGGAACAATTAAAAGAATAAAAGAATACGATATTTTAAGATTGGTGGAGCGTCGAACAAAATATAGACTAGCTTTGTCTTTCAGCACCTGGGGAATAAAGTGAGGTGCAAATGGAATTATAAACTGCTTTTGTAAATTGAGTTTTTTCGATAAACGAAACATTTGTCTATAGCAAACGTGACAAGAAAAAAGTTATCTCCAGCCTCATAAATTTGACCTCTTTCAATTTAATTTCTAACAATTCAACAATTCTCAGTCGTATTTTAGTGTAGCATTAATTAACAGTTTCTCATTCCGTTTTCCTTTCAAATATTTTGGAAATTAATGAAATATTTTATAAGAATTTCTTTCAATATCTGATTAGCAGTCCATTAGGAGTTATTTCCCTTTACCCGCCAAAATCCTTTACTTTTTGGAACTTCAGAATTTTTGTACCGTTTCATTTCAGCAGTTGTAGATTCAATGTTGGATGAGAATCCAACGATGCTGCTACTGTCTGTAGACCACAATATGTCAACGCTTACCAACTGCGGTTTGGACGGAGTTGTCCTGTAGTTGGGTAGTACTTTGCCCTGGCTATTTGCACCAAAGCAGAATTAGAAATGAGAAAGCCAAAATAAATGCTGCCCGACGCCGTAGGAATTTCGCAAATCCACCTTTGAATTGGGATTGTATTTATTAACCCCGTAAGGACGAACGGCAAATCTGCTGTCTCGAATGAAGTTCAAATATTTCTCCGATCGAATTTTGCTCTCAGTTTTTTCATTGTGAAAACCCAACTCGACTGCCCGAGTTTCTTAACTAAATAGTGTATTTTTTTTTCATTGATAAAAGTTACGCATTTGCACGGAAGGACAATATTCGATTGAATATTACTGGTATTGCTTTTGGTGACCAGAAGCTAACAAGCAAAGTCAATTCTAATTTGATTTGAAGAACCGAAAGGAGCTTCTTGGCAGAAACTAGTTATTCTGCTAACGCGAAAGTAAATTGTGTTACGTACGTATTAGTGCGTGTGTGTATGCACACACACAAACACACACACACACACAACAACACACACACACACACGTGTACGTATGTAATTATGCATGTCGTATTTAATACATACTTCTGATTCAGTTTGTTGTATTCTGCCTAAATTGGATTTTTGCGGCCCTTGGAGCGAATAAAGACATTGGTCAGTGTATAAGTGTGTGTGTATGTTTGTCCTCACGACGCCTGTCCCTGTCAGTGTTTGCGTTTGCTGTTAGCATTTCAGGTTTTTAATGCTCGTATCTCTATATTTATGGGGGCCAAAATTGCTGGCTCATATTCTACCTGGATGTCAGGTCTGAGATAGAGTAAAGAAAATTAGGTGCCGGTGTAGTATGTGATCTTTATGCCATTGAGATCTACAGCGACTTTAATCTAGACTACCTTCTAGTCTACTTTCAAAATTTTGTTATAATTTTGCAATTGCAATTAGAGGAGTGAGTTAAACATTCAAAAAGCAAAAGGAAAAAAAATGTTTTATTGAGTTTTATTTCATAGGAGAAACATGAATACTTATGACTCTTTGTATACAGCACGGATAGCATTTAAGAATGCAATAAAGAGATTTTACTCTCTTACTTGTTTCAGTCATTTGGCTGCGGCCATGCTGGAGCACCGCATTTAGTCGAGCAAATCGACCCCAGGACTCATTCTTTGTAGACCTAGCACTTATTATATAAGTTTCTTTTGTCGAACCGCTAAGTTACGGGGACGTAAACACACCAGCATCGGTTGTCAAGCGATGTTCGGGGTACGAACACAGACACACAAACATCATACATACATACGACGGGCTTCTTTCAGTTTCCGTCAACCAAATCCACTCACAAAGCTTTGGTCGGCCCGAGGCTATAGTAGAAGACACTTGCCCAAGGTGCCACGCAGTGGGACCGAACCCGCAACCATGTGGTTGGTTAGCAAGCTACTTACCACACAGCCACTCCTGCTCATTTGATTTTAAAACCTTCCAACAAATGAAATCTAAACGAGATCGAAATGCTTGCAGTTTTAAATGTGGATCAAAAAGTCGGCGTAGATCACAAACTACATCATTTGAACTAATGTAGACCACAAGATGTACCAGACACGTGAATGCAGCTTAAGGTGGCGGGCTGGCAGAACCGTTAGCACGCCGGTCGAAATGCTTGGCAGTATTTTGCCTGTCGTTGCGTTCTGAGTTCAAATTCCGCCGAGGTCGACTTTGCCTTTCATCCTTTCGGGGTCGATTAAATAAGTACCAGTTACGCACTGGGGTCGTTCTAATCGACTTAATCCCTTTGTCTATCCTTGTTTGTCCCCTCTATGTTTAGCCCCTTGTGGGCAATAAAGAAATAAGAAACATGTCTGTAGAGCACACCGGCACCGAAAATTATCTGTTATGTCGATGAAGTTTAAAGAACTTCAGGAACCCTCGTCACCTACCTGAATATTTCTTTACGTAAACACTACAAGAATTGAATTCAAATACCAAATGAGATTCCTAGCAGCCGATAATATTTTTCTCTTCCTTTATTCATTCGATGGCATTAATCGAAGATCGGTAAATTATCCTAGAATCTTTATTTCCAGTTGTATTCCTCTTCTTTATTCTTATAATGTTCCTAACTTATTGTTCTCAAATAGTTCAGATGTTTTCTCGTTTTACGTTCCAAAATGAAATGAATACCACTTATTATTTGACGCTTAACCATTTTCTTCTTATTAAAGTTCTGCAGGTTTCTTTATGCTGTGTTTGTAATCCTAGATGTCCTAATTGACTTTGGTTCTCAAACTGAAAAATACCAGGCTCCCCAACTCTCAAACATATTCGCGAAGATTTTTGCTTCACATCTCATCATTTGTAAAGGAGATGACGGGTAACCCTCATGCTTGCACGCGCGCACAATGTATATATATATATATATATATATATATATATATATATATATATATATATATATATATATAGTTGAAACATTCCTGTCTCAACCTGGGACCTTGAAGACTGCTTAAATGCAAGAAAGCATAGTAGTGCCCTAATATTTTATATTCAATATTTCATCTTTTCAATAAGATAATCAATACTTCATTTCATTTTACTATATATATACTATTTATACTATATATTCTATATTCCACATTAATATTATAAAGAATATAAATAAAATATAAAAAAACAGAGTTGGAATTCCTTTGAATAATATATATCCCTCTATACAGTGGAGGCGCAATGGCCCAGTGGTTAGGGCAGCGGACTCGCGGTCATAGGATCGCGGTTTCGATTCCCAGACCGGGCGTTGTGAGTGTTTATTGAGCAAAAACACCTAAAGCTCCACGAGGCTCCGGCAGGGGATGGTGGTGATCCCTGCTGTACTCTTTCACCACAACTTTCTCTCACTCTTACTTCCTGTTTCTGTTGTACCTGTATTTCAAAGGGCCGGCCTTGTCACACTCTGTGTCACGCTGAATATCCCCGAGAACTACGTTAAGGGTGCACGTGTCTGTGGAGTGCTCAGCCACTTACACGTTAATTTCACGAGCAGGCTGTTCCGTTGATTCGGATCAACCAGAACCCTCATCGTCGTAAGCGGCGGAGTGCTTCCATCCACCCCTCTATACACAACCATACAAATCCCTTTATATATATATATATAATATATATATATATATATATATATATATATATATATATATAGTTGAAACATTCCTGTCTCAACCTGGGACCTTGAAGACTGCTTAAATGCAAGAAAGCATAGTAGTGCCCTAATATTTTATATTCAATATTTCATCTTTTCAATAAGATAATCAATACTTCATTTCATTTTACTATATATATACTATTTATACTATATATTCTATATTCCACATTAATATTATAAAGAATATAAATAAAACATAAAAAAACAGAGTTGGAATTCCTTTGAATAATATATATCCCTCTATACAGTGGAGGCGCAATGGCCCAGTGGTTAGGGCAGCGGACTCGCGGTCATAGGATCGCGGTTTCGATTCCCAGACCGGGCGTTGTGAGTGTTTATTGAGCAAAAACACCTAAAGCTCCACGAGGCTCCGGCAGGGGATGGTGGTGATCCCTGCTGTACTCTTTCACCACAACTTTCTCTCACTCTTACTTCCTGTTTCTGTTGTACCTGTATTTCAAAGGGCCGGCCTTGTCACACTCTGTGTCACGCTGAATATCCCCGAGAACTACGTTAAGGGTGCACGTGTCTGTGGAGTGCTCAGCCACTTACACGTTAATTTCACGAGCAGGCTGTTCCGTTGATTCGGATCAACCAGAACCCTCATCGTCGTAAGCGGCGGAGTGCTTCCATCCACCCCTCTATACACAACCATACAAATCCCTTTATATATATATATATATATATATATATTATATTAAATTAGATATATATATATAATTTATTTTAGCCCGAATACAAGGTGTTTGGGTTAAATTTGACGACTTTTTATGTATCCTTTTTTGTTTTTTTTGGAACAGTTTGATGTATTGGTGAACAATCAACGGCATTGGAGAGCAGAAAAATTATAGTTGTGGTCGAGAAAAAGTTAGCTAACATGGAGGACTGGAAGCCATCCGAATATTGGGAAAGAGTAACCTGCATCGTGATGATTCGCGTCGGGTATCGAAACACCGACATCATGACTACTGCTCAATGCTTTGGAAACATTGTAAAGGCTGTAAAGACATGATACGGACAGCTGCAACGGGGACTACAGCAAGAAGTGACACAGAAGGCGTCCACACACTGCGTCCACAGGGCAGGATTCATAGCCACATCTTTGAAGAGGGCCTTGGGCTCGCTTCGGGCGGTTCTGTGAAGCTGCTGGAGAATGTGATCAATGTCTGGTTGGACAGAGTTGCTGCTGAAAGGCCATATGTGTGGCAGCAGGATTCGGTTCCTGGCCATACCTCCGGAAAGAGTCAGAAGTGGTGGTCGGCGAATTTCGTTGACTTCACCAGCACCGATTTGTGACTTTCTAATTCCATCGATTGTAATCGCATGGATTACTATGTGTGGGGCGCGGTTAACAAGGACACCAATCACTCTGCTTGCAACATCCAGGAGGTGTTCAAAGACCTTCCCAGACACACAGTGAGGAATGCTTGTACCAGGTTCCAGAGCCATCCCAAGGCTGATGTGATGGAAGCTGAGGACGGCTGCTTCGAGCAAACACTGATAATTTAGCTGATAGTTTCTGGTTCTTTAAAAATACTTATTTTTTTGGATAGCATATTGTGTTTTCTTTACCTTTTATGCAAACAGTCAAATTTAACCTGAACACCGTGTGTGTGTCCATCGGATATTGGTTAAGAATCTAAAGAAATACTCAATACAAACGTAAAGTGCAGAAGTTTCTTTAAGCTGGTCCAGTGGCTTCTTCTCACCCTAGAGTTTCCACAGTGTATCAACTTTTTCTCCGACATGTCAAATTGAGTCCGTTTTGACTTCATCGAAGAAACGGCGACACGCCGTGGAAGCACCAGAGTAAGTGGCCACTGGAAGTAACACACACACACACACACACACACACACACACACACACACACACCACACACACACACACACACATATATATATATATATATATATATATATATATATATATATATATTGCTTTTACGTCCTGTTCTTGTCACTTTTCTGCAAAAGAATGTTATTTAATTCATTTTGCAGGAAGGATTGCTTCGGCCGGATCGTGTTCTGCCCTTACCTTCGAAACACGCATTGAGTCGAAACGGGCAGCTGATGAAGGGGAATATTCCTTGTATTGTTTGTCTTGTACTCTGTTTTTTCGTTGTTAAAAAAATTCCGTTTCCTTGTTTGATTGTATGTTTTCGTTTCTCGTTGTGTTCTACGTTTATTTGTGGTGTCCTGTACGCATATATATATATATATATATATATATATATATATATATATATATATAATATATATATATATATATATATATATATATACACATACATATATAATATTTATGTATATATATGTATGTATACACATAGATGTAGGTATACACATATTTTATTTTTTAAATTGTTATTATATATATATATATATATACGTGTGTATGTGTGTGTCTGTGTTTGTGGGTGCGCGCGTGTGTGTGTGCGTCTGTGTAGATCTGTTTGTAGGTGGGTGTGTATGTGTGTGTTTGTGCGCACACATGGCGGAGAGAGAAAGAAAGAAAGAGAGAGAGAAAGAAAGAAAGAGAGAGAGAGAAAGAAAGAAAGAAAGAGAGAGAGAGAGAGAGAGCATGATGTGTGTGTGTTTGAATTTATAGATGGGAAACTTCCTGCTAGAGAAGGAAAACAGTGAATCACTGAATCGTGGTTTGCCAAACACTAACAGGAATAAGCGTCACTCAGGTTGGCATATACATGAGCGCGCGCACCCACACACTTATACACTGACCAATGTCTTTATTCGCCTCAAGGGCCGCAAATACAAAGACAAAGGATTGTGGAGAATTACATATGGACGTGTAAATAATAAAACAATAATAATTCACAAAAATTTGATGAGAACAAAATTCTCCAATTGGGGCAAGTAAGGAACCTCACCAACCCGGGACCACCCCGACCCCTAAGGTCAACGTGGATAAATACCCCGTTTACAAAAAGTGAAATAACTCCAGTAATTCAGCACAGAAAACTACATTAATGTACCAAATTAAAAATTTTCGATAAACTTTAATTTTTGAAACCTTGACAACCAAACGGAAAAGATCTGCCCATCTCTGCCAAAAGTGGGTTGCCAGACAGCCAAAACCATTCTACACGTGACACCAGCTGTTCGATATAACTTCACGAGTCAGCAATGGTCAAATGCTCTATGAGCACGTGCAAGACGGTTTCGTCACCCTGCTCGCATCTTGGGTAAGCACGGACGACAACACTAATATGCTTGTAGAGTTTATCTTGAACCGGTAATTCCGCATCCACCTCACCTTAGTACTGCCAGGGATTTCTGAAAATTATCCACAGGAGCTCTGCGCCTAAAGACCTCTGAAACAGACCAGCCAGCTCGTTTTCATCGACACTCGGAGTTTCTCAAGGACGCCATCGCTCTTGGCCGCCGCTAATCCCCTATAAAACGCCATGGTGGAACTTCCACAGACTGCTTTGCCCAATTAGTAGAGGACTGTGATCGCTTGACACTAAGTGTCAGGTGCCCTGCCTCGGTCTCCACTTGAAGCAGGACTGCCGCTATGAAAGAGACGAGCAGTAGAAAAGTGATTCTGACAAATGAGGACAACACCTGCTCACCGTCAAGGAAGCGCCGAGGATATCGTAGACGCAGCGCATGTCTGTGCATCATTAGCCATGAAATGTCCAATCCTCTATGGAGCGGGTGACAGCAATGGATCGCCTGAGCAGCAGAGCCTGTCTCTTCGACAAAAAGCAGAATAGCAAGCGGATCAATCTGGCCAGCAATGAAGCAGGACAAAGCATGACAATCAGGCGGTTGTAGATGATGTGCCGATTTTTTCTCTCTAGCGACCTACGTTTCGATGCCCGGATTGATCTGAAGCACTTCACTATTTGCTGCTGTATCGATTGCGCTATTTTCTGTCTTTTCAATCCTATCCATTTGTAAAAGATTGTTTTGTGGTCGGATTCTGGTGGACGAATCCTGGGATATTTAGTGATATATCTTTGTCAAACTTCACGAGGAAGTTTTTAGCCTTTTTTAAAAAAAAAAAATCCTCGGCGGATATAAAGTATATTCCTTTTGTGAAGCCGTTAACAATCTATTTATTAATCGCAGTATTTTTTTTTTAATTTTTATTGTGTTGCTGTTAATGGTGGCTCTGGTGTTGAGTTGTTTGTTGTTGTTGTTGCAATGCTGCTGGAATATGCAGGGGAATTGAGACATCAACTTAATTCGTCATCTTTCTGTTTTTCATTGTTGTAGTTTTTCTTTGTTGTTACTGTTGTTGTTTCAGCCAGAATTGGTGGGGGTGGTCGTGGTGAGAAAGGAAGCGGTAAGACGGATCTTTCAATCTGTGTAATCTCACTTCCCTGGTTTTCCACCGGACAAATCGATACGATGCTTTCTTTTTTTTTTTAATTTAAAAAAGAAATGAGTAAATTTCAGAAAAATAACTGCAAATTCAGACCCAGTCAGAGCAGGTCAGTTGTCATGCGCCGCTGCAGTAGTGCATCGCTGCAACCACCATTTATCGGTATCTGCTCGGATCATCCCGGGTCCAAAATTTTTTTCACAAGAGTTCCGGATATCCGGTAATGAATTCATTTGCATACAGCCAATCAGAGCTCACATTGACCTTGTTGTCAAGTTAACAAAGGTTGGCATTCAAAATGGCGACCTCCGATTGCTAATGGTGTATTGTGCTCTCATTCAGGTGCCAACATCATCGAGGGTGGTGTGCTCGCAACCCTCTCCCCTTACTGTTTTACAAAGTAAACAACATCACAAATAACTAACGGAGAGGCAGCATTATTAAAAGAGAAAAGAAGGCATGGTCCTTCCTTACCCAAGTGACCTTATCTTATCGCCCATCACTTGTTATGCGCTCATAAATTAATTTGGTAGTTGAGCTGTATGCAAATGAGTTCATAACTGGGGTCCAGAACTCATGTGGGAAAAAAATTTCGCATCCCTGGCAACTCTCCGAGCAATATCCCGGTCAGTTCCCGTCTCCGTGAAATACTTCCTCATCCGCAGCGACCATGGGGGTCATGTGGCCGACCAACACGAACCGTCACTCCAACCGGATCCCCAGAAAAGAGAAAACGGTAATCGGAAATCGAGCAACATTACCAATCGGCCGGAGCTGATAATCACGAGTCATGAAAGTCAAAGGACGCATCCCTGTTTGGTCCGAAGGAAAAAATAATACAAGGGAGCTGAGGAGCTTCTCAGAGTTTTAGGAACCTTACGAATTACACACGGGAAACATTTGAACATAAATTCTTGACTGGCATTTAAAACAAAGCCAAAAAAAAAAAAGACTTACGAGCGACTCAAAGCGCTACGTTGCAGACTCTATCACAAAAGCTATAGAGAAGCGAAATATAACCAGTGCGTGTGTTTTTATTGACAAAATTACACGCTTCAACATTTGAATAAAACTACGATTTTACAAAAATTTTGCAAAACACACAAACACACACACAACACACACACACTCACACACACACAAACACACACAAATACACACAATACACTCAAACATACACACACACACTCAAACACACACACAACACACACAAACACACACAACACACACAAACACACACAAATACAACATACAAACACACACACACACACAAACACACATACACACACAACACACACAACCATACTAGTTTGACTTAGCTTCAAATTATTTAACGTTTCGCGTGCGTAGAACACACACACACACAGACGTATATGCATGCACGTACACACACACTTAAGAGTATGTAAGTTTGTATTCCTTGAGGCATTCGAGTATAAGACGGATATTTTAAAGTTGTAGTTGGAGACATCTCATATGTCATCATCATCATCATCATCATCATCATCATCATCATCGTCGTCGTCGTTTTACGTCTGTTTTCCATGTTGGCATGGCTTGGACTGTCTGAGAGGAGCTGGTAGGGCTCCGAGGCCGCAGTGGGCTCCATTGTCCGTTTTTGCATGGTTTCTACGGCCGGATGCCCTTCCTAACGCTAACCTCTTTACAGAGGGGACTGGAGGATTTCTTACATCATAATTAGATGTTAGTTGTCTGCAAATCGTAAACGCTTAATGATTTAGAAATATCTAATTATCAAAATGGGAAAATGATCAGAAAATCCATTCCTATGCACATAGACACGCGCATGCGCGGTGCATATGGCGATCGCAAACTCAATTTCAATCACATTTCCAAGAGCTGAAATTTGCCCTTTCTGTGAAACACAACCGAAACCATTTATATCCTCAGTTTATGCTGTGACATGGTATATTTACTGCATCCGATCCGACTCAACAGCCTTATGGCATTAAAAAATTCAGAGGGATTCTTGGTAGAAAATATGCCAGTCACCGTTTTTGTGACCAATAACTCATGCCCATTACATTCGTCGGAGAATGTTTTTGTTCCTCTCTCTGCTGTTGTGAGATGAAGAAAGTATATAACATGTTGAACACAAGAGGAAAAGCAGACTCGAGCTTCCACAACAACTGCCTTCGTTCTACCGTATCCAACAACGCTTAAATTATTTGCTTATCAAGGTTGATACAATTCTTGCTTATCAGCGACTTTATACAGTCGTTCGTCTAGTTTATAAAATAATAATAATATAATGAAATAAATAAATAAATAGATAAAATAAAATAAAATTCACTCACTGCAAAACATAGTTTTATATTTCTCCAATCTGGAATGTGATTATGACGGATTAATAATAATAATAATCATGGCAGAACAACAATGATAACCTTTAGAGCGAGCGTATCTGTCCACAAGTGACTAATTCATTCTAATTATTCCAATTTTTACAGACCTCCAAAAGTAAGCACCGTTAATCGAAAAGTTAACTTCGTTAACAGTTAATCCGTTAACTAAGAAGTTAACTTCGATAACCGTGAATCAGTTAATTCTTTAAAAATGTAGCGGAAGTTATCGATAAACCGTTAACGTTAATTTTTCTTACAGAAAAAAAAGTTTTTGCTCTAAAACCTGCAAAAAACATCTTTAAAAAGTGCCAAAACTATAAAATTGAAGTTAACGGAAGTTAAATGTAACGGAAGTTAATTAGTCAGATAATGGTTTGCCAAGTTAACGTAGAAGTTAAATCGTTAACGAAAATATTAACTTCGTTAATTAACGATTAACGGATAAACGGTTTGGTGCCCAGGTTTGCGCACCACAAAATATTGAAAAGCAAATTCGATAACAGAGTGGATTGAACTTACAACATCTGGAAATGAAAGTGAAATACTTTAATATATCCAGCACTTTGATTCTGCCTTTCTGTTTTGAAATAATTATTTCTCATCGTGGATTCAAATTTAAGGAATTAGATTTTCAGGAGTATGCCACAGTCGATTTAGTGGAATCAATATTAGTTTTTATTTCATTAACTCCAGAGAGAGGAACAACCTGCGCGGGATTTGAACTCGGAACTTAAAAAAAGACACTCTACCGCGGGGCATTTATTCCGGCATTTCAGTTTCTGCTAAGTCACCGCCTCTCCATTTTTGAAATTATGAAGTCACCCGTAACGATTTTACATTTCATTTGTTCTCAGGTTGCTGTGCCAAATACCCTTAGGAACAAAGAATTGTTAGCAACACCTGCTTGTATTCAATGTTGAAAACGAAACATTTGTAAAAGACGAAGTAACAACACATAAGTGGAATAATGTTTTGAACGACATATCACCAGGATAAGCTAAACAAACGAATTCTCACTGGATAATTTATAATAAAATGTCATTCTTAAACGATTATAGAAAACAATTTTCATGTATTATAAATATTAACTCTGTGACATCCAGTAAACATGTTTAAACGTCAATACTCGCCTCAAACTACATTATTAAAATAGATTTCCTACCGTATAAAGAAACTTACAATAGATACACAAACACAAATGTGCGCAATGAATAACATTTCTGTACATAGCGGGACACATTCAGATTTGATCTTCTACAGCTGCCGTTGCCTTTTGCATCCAAAATTGCCCTAAGGACTTTCACAGTGAATAAATTAACATAAGCAACAGATACAGAGACAAGTCAACAACAGAATCTCTTCGCAATCGTTCGACCTGCGAGAATTAACTGTCAAATCACTCTCAAATCGCCCTCACTGTCTCAAAAAGTGACACACTGGATAATCCAGGCCACAAGTTACACAATGCTTGGGTGGGTGGGAGGAGGGAAGAAGACACTAGGATGGTCACATTCGGATTGGGTTAAACATTTAAGATGTATCATGAAGAAATAGATTCGGGGGACGAGTCTATCTCTTGCCTACAAGCAAAAAAGTAAACCTATATATTTCTTTATTGCCCACAAGGGGCTAAACACAGAGGGGACAAACAATGACAGACAAACGGATTAAGTCGATTATATCGACCCCAGTTCGTAAATGGTACTTAATTTATCGACCCCGAATTGATGAAAGGCAAAGTCGACTTCGGCGGAATTTGAACTCAGAACGTAACGGCAGACGAAATACGGCTACGTATTTCGCCCGGCGTACTAACGTTTCTGCCAGCTCGCCGCCTTCTAAACGGTAAACCTATAGGCCTCTTCTCGTCACCCCTGGATAAACTTTGACTCTAGAATTGGAGTTGGGGTGAGGTATTTAGTCTGGATAGGGCTTGGTTTATAATCAATTTTTACCCCAGTGTTGGGAGTTCCTTTGAGAAACAATGAAGATTTCCAGATTCGAGGACCTTATCACAGCAACACTGCATTTTCCTGCCTAATTCAATAATTCTTAAGATGAAATATATCGCGATAGGGATCAACTGTATCGATGTTTTTAAGTATTTGTTTATTGCTTAACATCTTAGAGTGTAAGACGTGTTCGAAAGTAAAATCGAACACTGGAGCTCCAGCGGAACGTCACGTCGACGAGGGAGGATTATAGGGGAGGGAGATAATTTGGTAAATAGACCCACCATGGAATAAATTATTAGCTTTTCACAAGTTAACATTTTAAAGTTGTTGAATTCATCTCAATAGACGTCATTGATTGGTTGAAATTGCCGAAATGCAAGAAACTAAAGAACAAATAGCTTACAAATTACAGAATTTTCTCAAGAAAGCCAAGAGAAAAAGATGTTTTATAAACACATTCTACCAGTATACGAAGTTTAAAAGTGTTTAGTTACAAAGAAATTACTTAAAAAATCTGCCGGTCAAAGCGAAAATATCCCCTTAATGATCAACTTCGCTGTAGCGATTCTCCTATCCTGGTTGTCAAACACGAATCATCAAAGTTCTAGGCATTGAAAGAATCCAGTCCAGCAATATCATCAATATCTATCGCAAACCTTGCAGAACCAATTGGATGGCTTTGCTGAACTTTCGAGTGAGAAACAACACGCTGGTTACCAAAAGAAAAAAAAAATGAGAAGGCTCCTTAAATGCATACCAAAATGCTTGAACTCTGGAGCCCTGTTTTCACTGAGCGGATTTGAACTAAAGGTGTTTTTTCTTTTAGATTGAACTTGAGAAGCACGTCAGATGTGATCAATCCCCGTAGGTGTAAATTACGAAGAGATTCTGTAGAAGATCGATGAGGAAAACACACTTTTATCTAAATACTCTGAGGCAGAGATGACGAGTAAGCTTAAAGCGACCGAACAGGTTAGTAACAAAGGACAAAGGACACTCATCGAAGATAACACGTTTGCGAAGTGTTTGAGACATTCCAAAGCTCGGGCCCAGCACCTTTGGCCGCTAGGGAGATGCCGTTTTAAAAATGTTTGAGGTGAAGACAATAGATTCCAGGACCCGTGAAACTAGGCCCTACAGGAAGGGACGTGCTCATCATCTTGGTATTTATCATAAGTAAAACGGTGATTCTGGTCAATGTAAACAGTCCGCCAGGGGGCAGATGTTTGCTTGTCTCTCAATTGTTCGCTAAAATCCTCGTAACAACGTAAAAAGTAGAAAAAGAAGATAAACTATGGCGTTCGCATCTGTACATGCATTCATACATACATTATTTTATAATCCTTTTCAATCCTTTTTTTATTAAGTGTTGTATTTGTTTAGTAATTAGCATCACTTCGACTAATAACCAACTGTTCACGTGATCGCGTGTATCACTCTCAACCCGACCTCATGTTTCTCGCCTTTTCATTATCTAACCTTCTAGAAATAGGCGCCTCATTGAACTTAATCGGCTTTGACTGCTTGCCCTTACACTACAGCTATGTTAGTGTATTAGCAAATTCTATCATTCCAAGCTGCCTTCTGTCCGTATTTGGACGTCACAAGTTCAATACAATTCGATCCATATATTAATTTTGATAACATTAAGATTAACATATTAGATGCTGTTATTGATGGCACGGGTATACTAGTAGAATACATAACGATATGATCTGTATATATATGAAACAGTTCGTTGTAATATATTACATAACGATAAATTCTGGCAGTTTGAAATGCTTTCATCGAACCAGATCGATCTTCGTTAGTTCCAGTGACAATGAGCTTCAATGGATATCTCTTCTCCACTGCAGCTGGCAAGAATCTGCGTGCGATAAGAGTGCCATGTTCCAGCGCCTAAATGCATGTCGATGCAGGTCTTTCACGTTTCTTTCTTTCCTCTGCTAATAAATGGCACGTGATGAACTAATTCATCTTCATTTCGCAAGAATCTCCACTGAACTTTCGCTTCAGATTAGCTAAATTGCGATACAAACACATTGTGACATATTCCGTTTGTCTGAAATAGTTTATAGTAATGTAATGCAATAACTTACAGCGATGCACGTATTTGAAAAATGACCTCGTAATTAATCAAATTTTCTAATTAATTTTGTTAATTTCCCAAACATTTTGTAGAATTCATCCATTTCCTGTCATAAGACTTTCAGCGTACAAATGTCAACAAGTCACTCTGAAAATAGTCTCTGAATGTTATAGTAACAGTGATAAGCGTTTGAGATAAATGATTTCACAAGAACAATTTTTCGGAATTCATTAAGATTCAAAATTTAAATTCTGTTTTGAAATTATTATTTTTTTTTATTTCAACCAGCAACCTTTGAATGTTTATTGAAAAGAGTTTCTCATTCCATGTTCACACACGCACACACACACACAAGTATTTGTACGGAAAGAATTAAGTTGCTGGAGATATGCTTTTATTATTGTTAATGTTTAAGTAAATATTTGAAAAAAAAACCAACAAACAAACAAACTAGAATGGGGGGATTATCGGCTGCTAATGCATAAAGCTGTGTTCAACAATTCCGGCCCCCACAACTGAAGTGAGGAAGCTCCGTGTGTACAATATGTTCAGTAGCAAAGTTAAACAAATAACCGAGGTGAGAATTTATCGCTTTTCCTCGCCGAATTTGACACTTTTCTGGACTGTGTGGCGCCATCCAAAGCTACCCTCAATATACTTTCAGTAACGACCAACACTATCAACACAGTTTGTTTAAACGCGATCTTAAGGTCAGCAAATATACGTGAAAACCAAATAAAGACATAATAAAACTTGGAAAAGAAACGACACCAATAAATTGAATTTATGTAATCTTCACATCCCACATTTCCCCCGTAATGTTGATTGAGATGACGGAAGTAGCAGATATTGTTAACGGCTTGATTAAACAACAACAATAATAGGAACAATACAAGAAATGGAAGCTAGTCAACATTGCAAACAGTTTGTAATAAGAGAATAAGTGGATACTTTGGTGCGTGTATGTGTGTGTGTGCATAGCGTATCTGTGAATATGTTGCTGCGCGTGCAGGAGGCCGTAGAGTAGAAACTATGATATTAGAAAAAACTTAGGACCCGGTTTCGATACCCAGTTGTTAATATTTCACATATTTTATGCCAGTTGGGAACCTCTTCCCTGATAATAATAAGGTTCATCTTCAACATTGCTGGATTCTCTGATCTCCTCAAATGAGATGCAGTCAGGAATATATATATATATATATATATATATATATATATATATATATATATATATATATATATATTATATATATATATATATATATTCAGGATTAAATAAAAAGACAACAAACGAAAAATATGACCTACCTATATATAATTTTAAAAATGTGTATTAAATAAACGAACATTTACTAAATGCACAGGTGAACAGAAAGCACAGAAGTTCACCAATTCTTCATCAGTTATCGGCCGGAGGGTCAAACGCAATTTCAGCCATTATCGATAATATTGCTTCCATTCTGGGGGCACCGACATGAAACTTGTCGGGAACGGGACATAAACATAGCAAAACGAAACGGGCTCTAGACGAGACCGTTAATGGACGGACATGGGACAAAACAATAAACAGAATAAAGGCTTAGGACCACACGAAGACAACTTTAATTCTGTTTATTGTTTTGCTTCCCCGTCCGTCCATTAAGGGTCTCGTCTCGGGCCCGTTTCGTCTTGTTAATTTTAGGTCCCATTGCCGGCAAGTTTCTTGTCGGTGCCTCCAGAGTGGAAGCAATATTATCGATAATGGCCGAAATTGCGTTTGACTCTCCGGTCGATAACTGATGGAGAATTGGTGAACTTCTGCGTTTTCTGTCCTTCTGTGTATATACTAAACACACCCCCACGAACACACATTTATATATATATATACCTTTTATCTTTTACTTGTTTCAGTCATTATATTGTGACCATGCTGGCGCACCGCCCGGAAGAATTTAGTCTATCGAATCGATCCCCGTAATTATTTGTTTATAAGCCTGGTACTTATATTCTATCGGCCTCTTTGTTGAGCCGCTAAGTTACGGGGACATAAACACACTAAATCCGGTTGTGAAGCGATACACACACATACACATACACACACGACGGGCTTCCTTTAATTTCCGTCTACCATATCTGCTCAAAAGGTTTTGGTCATCCGAAATTATAATAGAAGATACTTGTCCAAGGTGCCACGCATATATCTATATAACTTTCTTTCCTCACAGCTTTCTGGAAACGGAATATTTTCTTATGAAATTTTTGCAGATAAACGTTTTCGTGAGAATGAATTACGATTATGTCGACGTAATAAAAAGAAAACTTCGCAAGTTATAAGAAATTGATTGACACAAAGTTAGGCGGCCTGGAAAGAATCACCCGAAACTGAGCTTCTAAATAATTTTTTTCTTATTAACCATATCAACATAATCATTTCTAAAACATTGTATTAAAAATAATGATGTGAGCAACCCCACCCCCCCAAAAAAAAACAAGAACCGTAGTTATGTTTAAGCCACCTCCCTCAATTCCTATGCACACAAATATGAAATTGAATATTAAACTATTTTCTTGTTTTATTTAAAACTATTTTTTTTCTAAAACCACTGGCATTGTTTTGCTTGCCATTGATTGTCATATAAAAGATTCAGTCAGGAAAACGGAAGCCATATCACTTGCGCTAGCGTGTGTGTGCGTGTGTGTGCGTGTGTTTGTGCGTGTGTGTGTGTGTGTATGTGTGTATGTGTGTGTGAAGCTCCACCATGTGAAATCAACAGGTAACATTTCGTTTCCAATTCTTGAAAATGTTAAACGAAAATATATTTCTCGCAAAGTTTACCACAAAAATTTCCAGTTTCGTTTTGATCAAAATACCCTCAACTCAAGCCAAAGCCATTGTAATATATATATATATATATATATAGTTATGGTATATTCTGCTAGTAGAGTGCAGTATAAAGCTCGTCCGTCTTCAGATTTCCCCCTGTGTTATCCAGTAGTAGTATAATATGTACTTCCAGGTTTGCGCTTGGATTTCTGTCGTGTGTAAATAAGTAACTGAAAAAAATTTGGAATCAGCAAGAAGGAATACGGCTGGACATTTATTTTCAATCACTACAATTGTTTCTACGCAACGTAGTTCTCCAGGCGTGCAGGTACTATATATATATATACGAGGGTGAGTAAAAAAGTAATGCCATTTTGTTTAGGACAGGTATAATTACCAACACAGGAACATGTATCATACATCAAAATGAAGCTGGTCCTCTGTGGATCACATCCCTACTTCTCAACATAGTCACCGTTTCTCTCAATAGCAATGTTCCACCGTCGAATGAGAGCATGTATCCCTGCCCAGTAGAATTCTGTTGACTGTTCTTTGAGCCACTTCTTCACTAGTTTTCACTTCCTCATCATTGGAGTAATGTTTGTCTGTCAAGCCCTCTTTCATGGGGCTGAAAAGATGATAGTCTGAAGGCACTAAATTACTCCAGTAATGAGGAAGTGAAAACTGTAGTGAAGAAGTGGCTCAAAGAACAGTCAACAGAATTCTACGGGGCAAGGATACATGCTCTCATTTGAAGGTGGAACATTACTATTGAGAGAAACGGTGACTATGTTGTGAAGTAGGGATGTGATCCACAGAGGACCAGCTTCATTTTGATGTATGATACATGTTCCTGTGTTGGTAATTATACCTGTCATAAACAAAATGGCATTACTTTTTTACTCACCCTCGTATATATATAATTGTACGTTCATATGTAAACGGACATGAAACCTGGCAAGCTCATAGCTGGAAGTTGCACAACAGTTTCACATGCACACGTTGATGATGCAGAACCTGCTCCTACAATGTCACACTCATCACCAAACCTAACTCACGATAATTCTTTACCTAAAACTTCTGTTGGACATCTTTCAACGTAATAGATTTAATCGTCTGCAACTGCGGCGAGCTGGCAGAAACGTTAGCACGCCGAGCGAAATGCTTAGCGGTATTTCGTCTGCCGTTACGTTCTAGGTTCAAATTCCGCCGAGGTCGACTTTGCCTTTCATCCTTTCGAGGTCGATAAATTAAGTACCAGTTCACACTGGGGTCGATATAATCGACTTAGTCCATTTGTCTGTCCTTGTTTGTCCCCTCTATGTTTAGTCCCTTGTGGGTAGTAAAGAAATAGGTATTTCGTCCTTCTTTATATTCTGAGATCAAATTCCACCGATGTCAGCTTTGCCTTTCATCCTTTTGTTTTGGGAGTGGGGTTGATAAAATAAGTACCAGCTGGACACCGGGGTCGATGTAATCGACTTGGCCCCTCGCTTCCGAAATTGCTGGCCTTGTGCCAACGTTTAAAACCAATATATTTTATCATTTGCAAAGTGTGGAAAGAACAGGCCGTCGCCTTACAACCCCTTCCGGGAGAACATTGAAAGTACACTGCAATGTATGTAAGGCCAACCTGTCACCACCCACTTCACAAAATGGACCATTCCATCATCCATTTATCAATGTGCAGCCTCTCCGTACATCATAGATCTACACACTCAAGGAAATAGAAATTACATTTCATATTTAAATTCAGAACAATGTAACCGACGGGTTTACGTGAACGTCTTTTTCTACTCCTGCAGCCCCTCTTTGTTCAGTATTGCCCCCTTTAGCTTCCCCATCACCTCATTTTTCCCACCACCACATCGTCACCCATTTCTCTATCTCTTTTCATCTCTCTTTTCTTTTTCCTCTCTCGCCTACTACTTTCTGTCTACGTATGCCAGTTCATATTGTCTTGCGTTTCCCATCACTTGCAGCCAGTCTCTTAAACACAAAGATTTGAAACTCGGCTTTTTTCCTTTCATTTCCTTCCTGTCAGCTTTACTCGGAAGAAGGATTGCCCCAAACGTTGATTGCTTAATTCCCTGAAACAATTTCACCCTTCTCTTTATGTCACTTTACACACACACACACATCTTACCGGGCTAACCAAATTTTGAGTAGATTCCTATCTGCGAATAGATCTTAATAGTGAAAGTACCCTACTTTCAGAATTTAGCGTTAACCATTAACAAACGATAGTAATAGAAATAGTAATAGAAATGAATGCCTTGCAAATTCTATTGATTATTTTGTTCTGCAGATGTTGCAATTTGTCCAATGAAATTACAACATATTCAATTTTAAAGCAATAATAATGTATAAAATGGCTTAAATGAAATGACACCTGAAAAATGTGACATGTACGTATGTACGGCCACACACACACACACACACACACACACACACACGAGAGAGAGAGTTCGAATTGCTCATTAGATAAGTAAAACGTAACCCCTGGCGATCGTAAGCTGCTGAAATTCTGTGCCGCCCCGGGCCCAGAAATAGTTCTGTTTGCACTGTCTGTGATCACATGACACTTTCAGATGCCAGACTTATTTATGAAAGGTCCAGAGGCGCAGGCGTGGCAAGAAGCTTGCTTGCCAACCACATGGTTCCAGGTTCAGTCCCACAGCGTGGTACCTTGAACAAGTGTCTTCTACTATGGCCTCGGTCCGACCAAAGCCTTGTGAGTGGATTTGGTAGACGGAAACTGAAAGACGCCCGTCATATATATATATATAATATATATATATATATATATGTATGTATGTATGTATGTGTGTGTGTGTGTGTGTGTGTGTGCGTGCGTGTGTGTGACTTTTCTGTCTCCCTATCACCGCTTGACAACCGGTGTTGGTGGGTTTACGTACCCGTAACTTAGCGGTTCTGCAAATGGAACCGATAGAATAAGTACGAGGCTTTAAAATAGGAAGTCCTCGGGGGCTCGATTTATTCGACGCAAAATCCCTCTCAGGGCGGTGCTCCAGCATGGCCGCAGTCAAATGACTGAAACAAATAAAAGAACAAACATGGCGAAACCTCGACGGGTTGCCTACGCAGGACCTACAGACTTAGCGGAACACTGCCGTCTTTTATGTGCAAAAATGTGTTCATCTGCTACTGAGCCGATTTATAGTAGCTTACCTTTCGACTTATTTTAGAACATGGTTGAGTCCATAAAATAGAATTTGACTACACTTCAATTTAGAGCACAATTTAAGCTATCTTTTCGTGGAAGAAGGTTTATGTTCTTATAACCTGTGTTAATTCTGCAACCCTTTAAAAATAGAAAATAAGAAAGTTCATTTTCGGCTCTTGATGCTTTGGGAACCAGACAAAAATTGCTGCAGCTCGGCTGGGATGTGTGACCCCACCCTCCATATTCACCAGATATTGCTTCTTCGGATTTCCACTTATTCAGGTCTCTGCAGAATAGTCTTAATGGTAAAAATTTCAATTCCTTGGATGACATAAAAAGATACCTTGATGAATTCTTTGCCATGAAACCACCTCAATTCTGGGAAGAGAGTATTTTCAAGTTAAAGGAAAGATGGAGACGCATTGTGCAACAAAAGGGTTCATATTTGGTTGATTAGAAATGTAATGGCAAGTATTTATTGACCTTTTTCATTCCTTTAAAAATCGGCAAGAACTTTCCGGACAACCCAATATTTTGGACGATGACCAAGTTCCGTTGATAAATTCTGTTGACGAATGAATTCCGTCGGGGCTAGGTAGTCATCTCAGGGTACATAATGGAAATGCTATTAAACCTGTTACAAGTACATGTTGGTGATAGGAAAGATGTAATACTCAAGATCGGGTTGATGACCATCGAGTATGGTTTTCCGTGTGTTTGTATAAACTTATCGCTTGGTTCTGTTGGAAATATTTTGTTAAAAAAGAATGCAACACAAGCGTGTTCGATAAATTGGTTGTTGAATCTTCTTATTTAATGTATATTGGAAGATGAATGGCAATGAACTGACAATATCAGGCAATCCGCTAGGGTAGAGAATTTAGCATGAACGACTTCCACCCGACACCAGTTTAACTGAAGCAGCTGTTTTGTGAAGACAACCGTCGCAGCTACTTAAACTGTTTCTTGGCAAATGGAGTCTTGGGAAGAGGTGGGGGTGGAGGGGGGGGAGAAAAAGGAGGGAAAAACAAATAACGAAAACAAAACAAAAAAAAGGCTAAATAAACATTTGACAACAACCTAAACAAATTAATGATTCAGATCTGTATCGCCTCCGCCCCCCCACTCTTCCCCCCACTCTTCCCCCCCTGCTACCTCCTTCACCTCCATCAGAGATCGAATTGTTTGGTTGAAGAAAACGTGACCGGTAAAAAAAACACATTTCGATCAGCTTTACAGTTTTGTTGCAGGAAGAGGAGAACGGAGTGGAGGGAGAGAGGAAGGGAGAAGAGTGTGCGTGTGTATATATGTATATATATGTATATATATATATATATATATATGTATATATATATATATATACATAGAGAGAGAGAGGGAGAGGTGGGGGAGAAGTGAAATCAATAAACTACAAGAAAAAGATTACTAAAGCGTTGACATACATGTATGACTTAGGAAGGTTGTATGGAGGGAGGGAGGTGGAAGGGAGGGGAAAGAGGGGAGAAAGAGGAAAGAGGAGGAGAGAGAGAGAGAGTGGGAAAGAGAGAGAGAGAGAGAGAGAGAGAGAGAGAATTAAGAGGGTGAAGTGGACAGAAAATTCTGGAGGGAATAAGATTTATCAATGGAAAAAAAAGTGTAGAACAAGAATGTTTTGTCTCTCTTCATTCGATATAATGATGATGATGATAATGATGATAATCAAAATGATGATGATGATAATGATGATGAAGATGATGATAATAACAATAACAATAATAATAATAACAATAATAATAACAACAACAACAACAACAACAATAATAATAATAATAATAACGATGATGATGATGATGATGATGATGATGATGATGATGATGATAGTAATAATAATGATGATGATAATGATGATGATGATAATAGTAATAATAATGATGATGATGATAATGATGATGATGATAATAATAATAATAATAATGATCATGATAATAATAATAATAATAAATAATAATAATAATGATGGTGATAATAATAATAACAACAACAACAACAACAGTAATAATGATAATAATGATATTTTCTAATTTTAAATATTAATTATAACAACAATAACAAGGAGGAAAAGGAGGAGGAGGGGAAAGTAAAAGAGAATAATGATGAAGATTGCATGGAAGGAGAAAAAAAAGGTAATAAAGAAGATTAAAACGAGTGATGGAGTGATTTTGAAGAAATAGGGAAATAAAAATAATCGGGGAAAAGATTGGGAAGATGGCGGCGGTGGTGGCGGTGATGGCGGCGGTTGTGGTGATGGTGGTGGTGGCGGTGGTGGTGAGTAACGAAGAATAAAATAAATGTCTAAAATAAAAGTGAAAAAAAAAAAAACAAAACAAAACAGAAAAGCAAATGAAAAGAAAAAGTGTGTTGCAGAAAGAGAGACAAGTATTGAAACAGGAAAAGAAAACAGAGAATCCACACGTATTTTGGTCGTTGTTCCATGACTAGAAAGATTGAGTAAGTTGTATTTTTAAATACATCTCTTGATACTCTCCTATTGGTATTTAAACGATTAGAGCGCAGGTTGTATTCGAATGACCCCGCCAGCTTATGATGTGAACCGATGACAAGTCATGGCTGACCTTCCTGCCGACAATGAATGTTCTACTGCAGCTGATGAAGATATTAGAGATTACAATATCTTATAGATTGGATTAGACTAAAACGGGAAGAGGAGATTAAGAGAATGAAAGTTTACAATTTCTTGCTTTGTATTTTTAATAAATAACCACCGATAGAAACCGAACGGAGTGGTTCAATGAAACAGTTGGAACGATTTATTGTTGGAATTGAATGAGGCAAAAACAAAATGGCGGCAGAGAAAAGCGTAAAATGACAAATACGATACGATACAAGAAAAATAACGGAAACGTTACGCAAAACAAACACATCAAAAACACAATTCTCTCTATAATAAAACCGAAGCCATAGCGACTTTTAATTGCAATAATTTTATTGTATTTCGTTAAAAGTCCATCTAATTCGTTAGAAAATTATTTATCTTCATTATCTTTAATTGGATGAAAACACTTCAAATGCTGTAAATCAATGTAAAATGCAGTTGAATTATTTGGATTTCTGTATTTCTATAAAGAAATCAATTAGATGGTTGTTCCAGAGTATAAATTTCTGCGAAACATTGTTGACGACCGCATCGCCATTTTGTCTTTCTTGCGGTGAAGTATGGGTGAGACGATGTGCTATTTTGAATCAGGTTTTGATGTAGAATGTTAAATATTAGATGTGAAATATTATTAATAAATATACATAAATATTATACATAGGAGTGGCTGTGGGGTAAGTAGCTTGCTTACCAGCCACATGGTTCCGGGTTTAGTCCCACTGCGTGGCACCTTGAGCAAGTTTCTTCTACTATAGCCTCGGGTCGACCAAAGCCTTGCGAGTTGATTTGGTAGACGGAAACTGAAAGAAGCCCGTTGTATATATATATATATAATAACAAAATAATAAATAAAACATATGCATATATACATACATATATGTACGTACCTACATCTATATGTATATATACATGCATATATGGGTACAGGACACGAAAAAAACGTCGAACACAATGAGAAACGAAAACATAAAAACAAAACCAAGGAAACAGACATTTTTTTTAAACAACGAAAAAACAGAGTACAAGACATACAACACAAGGAAAATTCCCCTTCTTCAGCCGCCTCTGTTTCGTCTACTCCATGTTTCGAAGGTAAAGGCGACACACGACTTCGTTGAAACAGTCCTTCCCGCAAAGCAAATTAAATAAAATTTGAGATTTTTTGCGGAGGGGTAAACGTGGTAACAAAAACAGGACAGTAAAGACAGTACAAATAAAAGCAGTAAAAGACAGGACAAGGAGAATATATATGTTTGTGTGTCTGTGTTTGTCCCCCCAAAGGAGAAAGCAGCGTAATGATAACAATGGTTTCAAGTTTTGGTGCAAAGCCAGCAGTTTCGAGGGAGTGGGGGGGGGCAAGCCGATTACATCGACCCCAGTAATCAACTGGTATTTATTTTATCGACTCCGAAAGGATGAAAGTCGAAGTTCACCTCGGCGGAATTTGAACTCAGAACATAAAGACGGGCGAAATGCCACAAAGCATTTTGTCCGGTATGATAGCGGTTATACCAGCTCATCACCTTAACAACAACAACAATAATAATAATAATAATCCTTTCTACTAAAGGCACAAAGCCTGAAATTTGAGGGGAGGGGGCTAGTCGATTACATCGACCTCAGTGTTTTACTGGTACTTAATTCATCAACCCTGAAAGGATGAAAGGCAAATTCGAACTCAGCGGAATGATGATAATAATAATAATAATAATAATAATAATAATAATAATAATTTCTTTATTGGCCGATGATGAAGATGATGAAGAGCCGCTGATGATGATGATGCCAATGATGGTGACAACGATGTTTAGCAGAGCCATTGAATACTGAGGACAGAATAGTCTTGAAGATAAACCGTTTAAAAAAAAGACATCGATATATTAACTAATTAAATTAAACTCAATTTAAAGTCGGTTGCAAGATTTTCATTAAATGTATAAACCTTAGAACAATAATTTCATGTAGGTTGTCTTGGTTATTAACCGAGAAAATCTAAAACTGGAATTAGATTTCAGCTTTCGACTGCGAAATGAAATAACCAAACATACCATTCTTTGCTTAAACAAACAAAACGGTTTCATTTGGCGAGGGATCATTTAGTAAGAAGAGGGTAGCAGTTTAATACACTTGCTTAAAAACTCATTTAAACCTGGTCATCCGTGAATGGATAAACTAAGTTTTATCAATAACATTTAACGGAATAAGACGTCGTCGCCATGTTAACGTCTCTGTTGCTTGAGGGAGAACAGACATGGCGAGCGGCGAGGAGATGCCTTCCGATCGAGCAGATACGAAGTAAGCTACGTACTTCGCACGACCGAATGAACAGTGTAAGCCGATGTATGATTGGGTCGCCTTGGGGGTCAGCGAAATAACTGACCAATCTGCTGCAGTTGTTAATAGGATGTTTGGAATTAGCTTATTTTTCTTGTGCATTGGTCAAATGTCAACAGGAGGACAGAAGATTCGAATCATAGAAGAATATGAGACCATTTCCACAGCGCCTGCACACACACACACACACACAACACACACACACACACACACTACACAATTTCGCCCTGCATTTCTTGCACATATATACAAGTAGAAACAAGAAGAAACCTGCTTTTTAAAATTATGTCGCTTATATATATATATATATATATATATATATAAACAAGAAGGGTAGTAATATTATTTACTACCAGGTGCCCAGCACAAAAGACGAATTAGTCAAAAATATTATTCATATAGAAAAATATTATTCATGTAGTTATACAATTAAGGGCTCCTAAATTAAGATGCCGAGTGCTGGGAACACAAAAAGGGGATGAATTTATCGAGAGTGAAAATCAAAAACGTTTACCGATAACTTTAACAACTCGAACCGCGGTTTCTGCTTCTTTCTAGCAAAACACAGAATATGTTTGCTAAGGCTAGCTTCGTCAGCGAGTCGCCTAAATTGAATCGAGGTCTGCAGCGATGTGGGACCATGTGTTGATCTCGACTACTAGCAGATCTTAACTTTTCAAATCTCTGCGCAGACGCAAAACTTACACGGCAGTATAGGGCATGCCGGGAAGAATTTTACGAATAAATCCATCATGTAATATGCGAATATAAACAAGAAGGGTAGTAATATTATTTACTACCAGGTGCCCAGCACAAAAGACGAATTAGTCATAAGACAAAAATATTATTCATATAGAAAAATATTATTCATATAGAAAAATATTATTCATGTAGTTATACAATTAAGGGCTCCTAAATTAAGATGCCGAGTGCTGGGAACACAAAAAGGGGATGAATTTATCGAGAGTGAAATTCGCATATTACATGATGGATTTATTCGTAAAATTCTTCCCGGCATGCCCTATACTGCCGTGTAAGTTTTGCGTCTGCGCAGAGATTTGAAAAGTTAAGATCTGCTAGTAGTCGAGATCAACACATGGTCCCACATCGCTGCAGACCTCGATTCAATTTAGGCGACTCGCTGACGAAGCTAGCCTTAGCAAACATATTCTGTGTTTTGCTAGAAAGAAGCAGAAACCGCGGTTCGAGTTGTTAAAGTTATCGGTAAACGTTTTTGATTTTCACTCTCGATAAATTCATCACCTTTTTGTGTTCCCAGCACTCGGCATCTTAATTTAGGAGCCCTTAATTGTATATTTTTCTATATGAATAATATTTTTGTCTTATATATATATATATATATACGTGTGTGTGTGTGTGTGTGTGTGTATATATAATGACATATTTATCTTTTCAGGATTCATAAAATCTTTTTTTTTTTTTGATTTTCCTCATTTGAAGACATTAATAACAGTAAAGTGTTAGCACAAAGCACGAGAATATCGTACTTGAAACTCAATCTCAAAGGATCAAAGAATATACATGGGACGTGAGTACGGCAACTTCCTGCAACGACAGAGCAGGGTTTCTTTCAATCGAAGAATGGTAAAGTAGAATATCTGAGAAGAATCAGAAAGCAATTGTAGATTGGTTAAATCAAATATTGTCAACAAGTGAAGAATCTGGAAAAGAGTTGGTGCTCTGGACATTATTTCAATCAGTGGTATGGATACCGAAATCCGGTTTCCAGGAAATATGTATAAAAATATTTCAGCACCATCAGAAGACAGCAACATCAACATTTCGTGTAGTTTCTTTGTGTTTGGGCTGAAAGTATATCCCTTTTCTACACTAGGCACAAGGCTCGAAATTTTTGGGGAAGGGGCCAGTCGATTAGATCGACCCCAATACGCAACTGGTACTTAATTTTTCGACCCCGAAAGGATGAAAGGCAAAGTCGGCCTCGGCGGATTTTGAACTCAGAACGTAACGGCAGACGAAATACGGCAGCGAATACATTCAGTGCATGCTGGAGATCACTTTCTGAATGGCCAAGCAGCATCCTATCGTCTGCAAATATTAGCCGACCAACCCCACACCCACCAATTGTGAAATCACTTCCACAATGGCTGCCTTTGTCAATCCTGTTCATAAAACCTATGGAAAGGCGAGGTGACATTACGCACCTCAACCGAAATTCAATATCCACGTTGAAAAGTTTCGACTTAGCAACATTTATCCGAACACAAACATCTGGGCCTTCGTATAGGGACCCCACAGCAACCAAAAGTTGCCCATTAATCCCCACCTCCTGTATGTCCCGCAGCACGCGGCCATATACCTTTCCAAGATCTAGAAAGTAATATTCACACGATCTTTTGAAGACCTGTCGTAGAGTGAATATCTAGCGGGTTGTGATGGACGGAAGCTACAATGTACCTCAGCTAGCTTGGGCCCGGCAACTTTCCCACATCTCTAATTCAGGCCCCTAACGTAGACTTTACCGGGGTGACTCAACAAGGAGATTCCCCTGTAACTAGAGCACTCTCTCTTGTACTTTTCAAAAATTGGGGTTATCACTCTGGATTGTCAATGCTTCGGTTTCTTTCTAGAGGTCCAAGCCACTTGCATTCACGAGTTAACCAGAGAATCCTTCTCTATTTAAGGCTTTTAACATCTCGGGCCGCAATTCATCCTCTCCACAGAGTGAGAGAGAGAGAGAGAGAGAGAGAGAGAGAGAGAGAGAGAGAGAGAGAGAGAGAGAGAGAGAGAGAGACAGAACGTGTTGGTGTCAGGAATTGAACGTACATCCCAATAAGTTAACTGCTCAGCCGGTCACCCTGTTTAAGATTTAGTTAAATGAGAACTAATTACTGTTTTACATTTTCGGTGTCAGCCCCAAACTGTCGTCGCCGGTTCTTGCAGTGAACGCTGCGAATAATCAACCGCACGCGCGCATGCTCCAAATCTTGGTCTCTCCCGTTCTCTCACGCCTATATACACAAATATCTATGACTTACTGAACGCATATAAAGTATTTAATTATGTATTAGTAAGGTTCTCTCTAATAACGCTCAGAATTCCAGCTGTTCTCTGTTGAAGTCTCAGGGAATCACACTTCCAATTACGTTGCCAGCTAATCCGAAGAAAGGAATTATTACAAACAATTTAAAGTTAATCTGTTACATTATTATCATTTTATTTCTCGCCATTCATAACATGCTTTATATACAGCAAATAGTCTTAGAATCGTCTTGGCTTACATTGCTTCACTCTAATTAAAGCAATCACACCTAATTTCTATCAACAATGTTTCGTTACAACAAATCAATACCACCAATTATTTCATTAAAATTTAAAAGTTTGAAGTTATTTTTTCATTAAGTTTCCTTAAGTGTTTTTATTATCACATGCAGTAATTTTTGTTTTTGTATTTCGTAATTTCCCAATAGATTTATCAAATTTTACTAATCTATTTTCGTAAGCGAGAAATAATTTCAGTTAAATGCTGTTTATTATTTTACTTCGGCTGTATTGTTGTTCAAAACAGTTAATAATTAGTTTTTCGTTAAATACAGCAGAGGTTATTATAAGTCGAGATCCGACATACAACGTAATCTGTCTATTGAGGCTGATAGAGCTAAACTAATTGTTTCTGAAAATATTCGTTCATTCTGCTTAGTTGAAAATCTGAATATTGACGAACTAAGGACACTTAAAAACTCATCAAGGCAAACAGCAATTTTTTTTGTCTTATTTTCTTTTTATGCTTTTCCGAACACGTTTCAATCCTAGCTACATAAAGCAAGGAAATTTGCTGAAACTAAATAGCAGTAATTGAAAATAAAAAAAGAAGGAGAAGAGAAGATAACGAAACGGAATGGAAGAAATTTCTACTTTGATAGATTTGAAACAAGTAATTTGTCGGCTGCCAGCTTCATTGACGCCTTGGCAATCAGGAATTAATGCAGTGGAGCGCAGATCGTCAATAACAGTTGATTATGAGCGAGTATAAACAGGTGGATAGTGTTACACGGTAACTTTTGGTAAGGATGTAATAGATGGGGTTTGGTGCACGGAGGAACGGAGATGGTTTCCATAATAAATAGCTTTACATCAGGATAAGTCGGCGGTTGTAAAAGTTGCCATAATTGTGTGGTAGTAGGATTGTTAGGGTGAACTGCTACAGAGTCCACTAGTTGTATGGTAAATTTCTTGTGCAGCCACAGTGGTGCATTCTACTAAAACACCAAGACAGAATTGGTGAACGAGGGAGGAAAACCTGGCGAGGAACATTAATATTCATAAATAAAACACGAGTATTTTGTTTCCCAGTCTAAGTCAGGTGCCAATATTTACATTTTCTAAAATATAGAATCAATTTAATCCCTCATAGTGTTTCCTATAAATTCCTGGGATTGGGAAAATATTAAAAGTTGATATTTTCGAAAATGGAATTCTTAGAATTCTTCGCAACCGATTTTATTGAAATCAATGTCCTTATCTTCTCCCCTTAAACATAAATTCACCTCATATTTTCCCAGCTTAAATTTTATACAATTTCCTCAACGTGCTCATTTCTTTTTATATTATTTTGGAGCTAGCTCAGCTAGGTCAACGTAAAGGGCAACCAATATACCCTTAAGTCCTTTCAAGTCAGGTAAGGAGACGAAATGTTAACCCCATCTCCTTAGTTTAATTCCCTAAACATAATCGATCTTTATTGCTGCATATCAAAAGAATCTCTGAATGGTCGCTCAACCTGTTAGAAATAGTAGCCAAATCTCCAAATCACCCCCCACCTGTCTTAACATTGTGCAATGGAGTTTGAAATATTCACAAAAAGATGAGATGGTCATAGATGCAATGCCTTTGAATAAAGCTCTGCTCATTCAGAGTCAGTGGCGAAACAACAACTACGGCTGTCATTAAATTGAGACTGGTGAAATTTAGATGGTAGAATAGAAACACCAGTTTCAACAGACTTCTTATTTGAACCAAGTCAGATGTTCCCCCTTTCTTATTTCCTTTCGCAATCTTTAAATTATTTGGGTTCTTCAGTAAAATATTGTAATTACAATTCGTGTTCGCAATCATCCCCCAAGGCCAATTGAATCATTTTCTGTTTAATTTGTAGAGTTTATGATTTGAAAGCTGATTGAACGAATGCTGTTGAGTTCAGTAAATCCAGTTGCTACAACCAAACCCTCAGTAATAGTAACTTAATAATCACATTTCTGAAATGAACCCCCGACCCCAAAACAAGAATTTATAAATACTGAAAAAGTTCGAATATCTTTTAGGCTACTCAGTTGCACTGGTTTTTCCTTTTTTTTTTTTTGCTATATAAGGAAACAGCCTAAATAAATTTAAGTCTGACTGGGAAATCGAAGTGGGATAAATAAATAATTTTTATGAAGAACACGAACAACACAAATAAGCTGTAATTCTGTTTCTTTGAGAGAGAGTTCCTCTGAAGTATCAAGCAAGGACCATCATTTCGATTGTGTAAATCAATTACAATATTTACTTTATTCAAAGGTGGGAGATAGAATTCCAACACCAATATGGCTTTAAGGAAATACTCTTCGAATCACCCCCTTCTGTCTTAAAAAGGAACATATTAAATAATGTAGTTGTAATTATGCGACGCCTGATAAAGAAATCAACACGTTTACGGCTGGAATGCTTTTGATTACAGAATTGCTCAATGAAGAGACACCTAGAATTATTCTAGAACAACAAAAACTCTGACAAAATTGCTAAACTCCAAGTTAATGCTTCAATATTTCTTGGTTGAAAATTACAAGTCTCATAATTTATGCCATACCAAAACACTAAATAAATACTGAGATAATAACATTATTATTATAAATTAGGGATTTACAAGTTACGCAGTGGATAGGATTTAGTGACTAGAACTGGATGAATTTTAGATTTGCAGAAAACAGCATAGCTGATGGCGTCTAACAATACACGAACCGTGTATTTATTCACACAGCCACATATTCAGATATATCACAGAAAACGCACTGCCCGAAACGTTAGGTTCACCGTCTTCCTTTCAGCGTAAAATGTATTCTGCCGTTTCAAATTTTTGTTCCATCTATTTGTCGACACAAACCATCGTCGGTTTTCATTGATTCTACCGTTTTATAAAAGACATTACATTTCGTTGACCGTACACACGTACTTCTCATTAAAACTAATATCAATTCACTGTTCTTTCTATTAAAGAATGCTCTAATCAAGATATCAGACTAAGTTCATTGAAACAAACTAACCTCAAACATTAAACGCTCAGGATATTGCTTACTTCACTCGTGTGCACGAACTAGTGATGCCTTTGCTCACACGATGAATATAAAACAAAGATAGAAGCGATACAGCTACTCATCTTCTGTTTGATCAACAAACAGACGATAAAATTAAGTATATTAACCTAATCAATCGAAAAACCTGTCCACATAATAGCCCTATATTTACCCAGCTGCATGTAAATTACTGTAATTCAGGAAAATGTAAATTATTATTTAAACTTCAGTGAAAACCTGCTAGAAATGACAATAAATATAATAATACCAAGGAACTTGTAACGGTGAAATCTGATACGTTGACCATATAATCCCCGAATTATAATGATGGTGACAATCCCTGCACTTCTGGTGAAACCTGACACAAAAACTACAACAATGCCAGCATTAAAAGTGATATCTGAGACCCAGACTACAATAGATTTGTTTAACGGAACTGCCTCCTTATTTAGAAATGATTTTATAAATACGATAAAACAAGCTTGCTCAGGTTTGTTCACCGCCAACACGTTATCGATCATCGCGCTCAGAGCAACACCCGTCTCCGCACACATTCGGATGATTAAGGGATATTATTTGCCACTGGACGGTCAACCTCTGTTGGATTGCCCACTGGAGTTTATCATGAAAGAGTTCTTAGTTCTCCGGCAAGAATAAATGACTGGCTTCGTTACTAACAAGATAATCACGACCCTTTGAAAAGGCTTATTTAGGTTACTGTTCAACTTAAAGCCAACGAGAAAGCCTCTAAGTGGTTGTTCAAGTTGCTAGAAATAACATTCAAATCTCACGCTGAAATCTTAAAGAATGGAACAAGAAAGGATAATATCTTTAAAAAGAAGGCCAACGCTTGGACGCCTTTAATGACAGATCTTGCTTCTAAATTAAACATACATGTTTACATTAATATGTATGTTCAGCATTATTCAATATAGTTGTATATTAACAAATTGATGAGAATAAATAAATACAAAAAAGCTAACTGACCAGATCCCCGGAACGTAATGGTTACATCTGCCATTCAACCCAGATGGACAACCAATTCCGAATGGGAGCTGCAGGATTCTCTGAGCACATATTTTATAGCATTCCTTTATCATTATATATATATATATATATATATATATATATATATATATATATATATTATATATATATATATATATATATATATTTTGTATATGTAAAAAAATACAAACTGGGACAAGAACGCAAAACATTTAGAAGACGATACAAAAAACACGGACGGGACATTCGAAGCCTTCAATCTTCAGTCAAGAACCGGATCATCTTCGCAATTTCGGCTGATTAATCTTGAGATTGCTTCGATCTGGCCAGCCCCAAAGGAAAATCTAAGCCAATATTTTTTATTCTTTTATTTGTTTCAGTCATTTGACTGTGGCCATGCTGGAGCACCGCCTTTAGTCGAGCAAATCGACCCTAGGACATATTCTTTGTAAGCCCAGTACTTATTCCATTGTGTGGGCATGCGGTGATCCCTTGTTAGGGGCCCAATACTGCGCCACATCAATTATAGCCGGCAAGGGGCACTGTCCACTCGAATACACAGAGCGTTTAGGTGAGGTTATGATCTTTTATCTTTTTTTTCTTTTAGGCAATAGACTGGCCATGCTGGGGCACCGCCTTGAAGAATTTTTAGTCGAATAAATCAACCCCAGTACATAATTTTTCTTAAAAAGCCCGGTACTTATTCTACCGGTCTCTTTTGCTGAACCGTTAAGTTACGGGTACGTAACACACAAACACCGGTTGTCAAGCGGTGGTGGGAGACAAACACAGCAACAAACAAACAAACACATACACACACACACACACACACACACACACACACACACCACACACACACACACACACACACACACACACACATACACACACACACACACACAACATACACACACACACACACACACACAACACACACACACATACACACACACACACACACACACGACGGGCTTCTTTCAGTTGTGAAGGGGAAAAAAACTGTGAAAAGAAGTGTGTCGATATGGTGGGGGTTAGGGCATGGTGGTGTCAATAAAATACGAGGTTTTGAATATGAAGAGAGAGAGAGAGAGAGAGAGAGAGAGAGAGAGGCAGAGAGAGTAATAAGAGAAGATAGAAGAGAAATGAAAGAGAGGAAGGAAACAACACAGAGTGAGTACAAAGAAGCAAATGTGAAAGATATTGAGAAGTCTTACTTTTGTTATGACTGCATGGATTGTATTTACGAAAGACAAAGAGACGTGTGGACGAATGGAAGAGGACATGCGCGCATGTACGCACTCACACTCGCATATGTATATATATATACACACATATATATATATATATAGTTAGTCCAAACATGAACAAAGGGAAAACACAACAACGCGAGGACGTGGAACAAGTATAGTGTTATTGGACGCTGAGGAAAGGAAAGAAAGAAGGAGGATTGAACGTTTCGAGCGGAGCTCTTCGTCAGAAACATAGGAAAACAAAGAAAAGTCCAAGGAAGGGAAGACGGAGGGAAAAAATCACCAACGGTACACACGCGATATTCTTTTATTTGTTTCAGTCATTTGAATG